>NC_055988.1:22528527-22843622 GCF_018446385.1 Zingiber officinale
TACAAGTCAATCACTAGAAATCTTCTCTAACCATATGAAAATGATAAGAAATCCACATGCGAACTCAATTTGTTAGATGTTTAAAGCAGTTCCATTCCCACGCATTTATTGTTCGACCATATATCTGAATATTTGCCAAATCTTGAATCTATCGATCAATTCCCTCATTGTCCATGGTATAAACAGGGATTTGACAGTTGTTATTGTTATTCTTTGGGCCATTTATTAGACATCGATCATCTTCATCTTCCTTGTAAGTTTTCACATATGTTTTGGCACTTGCCAAAATCAATCTTTCTACCATAAAAAGCTGATAGTTGTTCTCGACCACCGAGTCGAATATGTTTGTAAAGTTCGATGAGCATGCCAATTTGTACCTGTTACAAAGTTTGCACTCACATACAAAAACCAACATATATCCAATGCAGAAGTGCACGAATAGATGAAGCAACAAAAAAAACAAAAAGTAGTCCGGTGCATAAAGCTCCCGTTATGTGGGGTCTCGAGGAAGGATCCATTGTATGCAGCTTTATCCTGCTTTTTTGCAAGAGGTTGTTTCCAGGATTCAAACCCATGACCTTTTGGTCACAAAGCAACAACTTTACCGTTGCAAGAGGCTGCACGAATAGATGAAGCAAAGAAGTTTATTTATTTCGATAGACAAAGCATAAATTCCAGAAATTATAAATTTAAAGAACAGAGAGATTCTTATGAATGACAGAAACAACACTTTGAAAATAGATTAAGAGATTGATAGACACATGGAAGTAGGAGGGTTGTAATCAAAGTTCATCCTTGTCATATTTTATGAATCTACTAAATCTTATTGCATTCTATAATAATAACAAGAATGAAAAGTTATCCATATGCGTTGAAGAAATTCTCCAGTGGTATCTCAATATGCATCATTTGTCTGCCACAAGAACAAATTCATCAAATGTTCTCATGTCACACGTTTGCAAGACTTTTGTGGCAAGTAGAGCAATGAAACTAAGAAAGAGTCACACGAGTCCAACACCAATTATTCATTTGAATGTCATAGAAACATCAGAGCTCATGAAAAAAGTGAATTTCTCTGGAAGGGTTTGTGTCATAGAAACATCACAACCCTAACAAAAAGTGAATTTCTCTTGAAAGATATTTTACTTGTATTATGAGATAGTTATTAGCTATTTTGCAAGTCAAATAACAAATTTGGAGAACCAATACCTTATCTGCTACATTCCTTAGTCTTTTGGCAGCCATCGTAGGAAGAAAATCATGTGGTAGCAAAACAGAGCTGTGATTGGTTCGATCCTTGCACTCCATAGACCTGGATGTTCATCATGGTCAAGACTAGAGCTTGAAGATTCAAAGATCACCTAGCAATGTATCAGACCATTTAACCATTGACGACATCGTGGGAAATAAAGAAAATTTCATGTGTGGATTACTTCATTATACTCAAGAGGTTGAATGCCTTGATTTGTTTCAATGAATTTGATTGAGATGAAAATCTTTAATCAACATCAAACATTTTAAATTCACATAATCACAAAAAACAATGCCCTATACATGGAACAACAAGGCACCAAATTCAACGAGTTTGCTAAACATGAGTTGAGATTCAATCATGAAGTAAATTAGTTTCTATTGACTTCAAATAATGTAACAGGAGTTGAGTAATTGTACATTCCATCTGTATTTGGATTTCCGCTTTGGTGCAGGATCCCCTTCTTGTTATGTGTCGGATTGATGCACATTCTAGAAGGCATCACAAATACTCTGCAAATTTTTTAAACAAGCATAATGTCAGTACAAAACAACTATTAATTAATTCCTCCATCTAGAATTCTTCCTACAAATTTTTTATACGCAAGGAGTGAACTTTAACGGCCAAATCAAATGCTCAAAGGCAAATCTTCATAATCCCAGAAACTTGGAGTGTTCTTAATTCCAATTCAATGAATCAAAGAAGATCATCCACAATAGTGATGGAATATTAAAGCAAGGTAGTAAACCAGAAGAGAACTTGATGGGACCTTCCGAGGAAGAGGGCTTCTTGGAGGGTGCATCGGAGGCTGGACTCTTGGTGTCGCAGTGCTTTCCGCGGCAATCAATGCGGTCGCCCCAATACAAGTACTTGCTCTCCACCACCGCCTTGGCGGCTTCCCTCGACGACGCGGAGGAAGCAGGGATCGCAGAGGAGAAGGCAACCCAGAGGAGCGCGAGGGCAGCGGCAGAGATGAGGAAGAGTTATACGACGAGGTGCCGTTGGAACCGAAGAATCGCCATAACGGTGAGAGTCCGAGGTGTCGTTCACTAAATTCATCAATCTACGAGACGAACTAATTTTGTAATGATATTTGAGAATATACATTAAAACCTATTAATGGGGATGTAGCTCAGATGGTAGAGCGCTCGCTTAGCATGCGAGAGGTACGGGGATTGATACCCCGCATCTCCATAATATATTTTATTAGTTTATGTTTTTTATTTTGTATGTGAAAGTAATAAAACTCTTTATGTATAATTTTATTATTCTAGGTACTCATTTATGAGAAATTCATGAACACACAATAGTGTTAAGTTTTTTTTAGAGTTTAGGATAAAAAAGTGAACATTTTTTTTAACAGGTTTTCGTTGATGATCTTGGATTGATAACCAAGGTTATCAAGAATAACTTTCAAAAAAACACACCCTAAATGATCATGATTTGCGTATACATGGGTGTGCATGATAACAAAACACTATAAATATAGTTTTGATATTCTGCATACCTTACTCTGCACATCTCTTGAGTATCCAATTTGTTTTTAAAATTTAATTTTTTGTTATGCTTAATACTATAATCCAAATCCTACACTCAAAAGACAAACTCTTATTGACATAAGTGGAGCTAAAAAAATTCGTATTTCGCTGATTCTATGTGCTTCCCACGAATGTCGCCTAGGCTAGCATCCGTGTGTGTATAGTATGTTATGCGATCGTCCGTGCCTGATTGGTAGAGGCACCTGGAATTGATCAAGGCGTCTCAATTTTTTTATATTTTAAAATTAAAAAAATCCATAAATCGGAGCTAAAAAAAATATCCTATATATATATATATTATACCCGTGAGTATCTAATTTTGTTTAATTTGACCATTATAATTTAACATATATAGACACTAAAGGTAAAATCTAATTATTTTAAACTCGGAGCTTAAAAAAATAAAATAAAATAACACATGTATTTCAATTGGGGTGTCTGGATCAATTCTATGCGCTCGACAACACAGTTGTGGACTGTTCCACTACAAAAAAAAACAGCATTACCGACGGAATATTCCGTCGTAGTTCTGTCGGTAGAGGCATTTATCGACGGAAAATAAAGTGTCGGTGTAAAATTCGTCGCAAAATTATACTCCGACGGAATTACTGTTCCGTCGGTACATTTACCAATGGAATAACTAGTTCCATCGGTAAATATATACCGACGAAAAAGTTATTCTGTCGACAATTTTCGCTATCCTAATCTATGAGCCCGACAATAGAGTTGTGGACTGTTCCACTGCGAACAATATATATATATAGGTGCCCATCTTGTATTAGATTTATTTTTTAAAATTTATTTCTTTTAGCTCCTGAGTTAAGCCGATTAGATTTAAACTTTAGGGTTTAGGAGTTGGATTATAGTGTTCAAGCTAAAAAAATTAAAATTAAAAAATTTTAAGTACCCATGGGGTATATAATATATGTATTTTGGGTGTTTAGGGTTTACAATTTAAAGGAATAAATTTAAAAAAAATTGAGATGCTTGGATCAATTCTAGGCGCGTGAATTGTTCTGTAGCGAATGATCCTTGTAAATTTCTCATGAAGGAGATCAATGATCATAAGCAAAGGAAACCGGAAATCTCCATGTTTCAGGAGATACATTCTCTTGTGAAACATAGAACAAACACACTATTGTAAAACAACAAATTACTACAATCAAAGTTAACTGCGAAATTGAATCATTACCCGTTCAGCAAGCACGCAAGCTTTGCCAGGAGTCCCAACACCAACTGCAATTAGTTTAACTCCTGCTGCATGAAATTTGGATGAGTTTGCAGGTATCAAAAGAGAAGAGCTAAACTCACCAACAAAAACATCCAAAATGCCTCATGAGTGTAACCACTGAAACACACTGATCTACGCAAAAGTAGTTGATCATGTATCAATCAATCTGCTAGGACAATGAAACGGAACAGCTAACAATTGCCTAATCGAACAAACTAAGAGCAGGTGGTAATCAGATCTAGAGAAGAAAGATTTAGAAAATTAGTAGTTAGTATGAACGGGAGAAGGGAAAAAAGGAAGCAATTTGATATTTCATTTTGGTACCAGAGATCGCTGAGGAACAGGGCTCTCCAGTGCCCCCCCCGCGAATACACGGATACCATCAAGGGCATCCCAGGTTGCGATCTCATTGACGCCGCTAGTAGCGACTGCGACAGAGGAACCATGCGACGCAGCTTGAAGGATCGGCATCTGAAGCCGACTAGTGACGAGCCGAGTGAATCAGGGGATCAAACCCACAGATGGCTTTGGCGGAGAATTCGATCAGCTTACGAGGGAGCGAGGCAGAGAGAGGGTGAGCGACGGAGGAGAGGTCCTGCTCGCCGACGCAGCTGCAGTGGCGAAGCAACAAACCTTAACAACCTCCAGAACAAAATCTCAAGCAACAAGACTCTCCTTTCTTTTCCGCGGTCAAGGAGAAGGAGACGTGAGAAAGATCACAGTTTGCAATGTACTCTCGCCTCTTCTTAAAAAAAAAACTCTAATGGCCATTTAGACCAGGTGGAGTTGTACTCTCGCCTCTTCTTACAAACAAAAAAAAATTGTAATGACCTTTTATACTAGATGGAGTTTAGAGTTTAGAGTTTAGAATTTAGTCCCATATCGTTTGTTTTTGATTGACGGAGTGGAACTAGTGCTATAAAAGAAGAGGCTATGGCTCTAATTTATTCATATCTTTCTCAGCCTTTTGGCTAAGATCAAGTGTTGTATTTGTTCTTATCAGTTTAATATCTAATACGTGGACCATTGGTTCACTATGATATTAAATTAATTTTTGTTTTTGGGGAGAGTTCATCTACTAGATCTGTAAAATACCGGAAAATCGGCGAATATTAATAAGGGAATTTTTCGGAGCTCGTACGGACAAGTTAACGGGGATAAAATGGGACCGGGGAAAAGCCTGTTTAAGCGACACATTTAAGCGAGGAAATGTTTATTTTATATTTCCTTTTTCTTTTTCCTTTATTTTTCCTTTTCCTCTCCGTTTCTTTTCCTCTCCCCGCGCGTGTCGTGCCCTAAACCTTCGACGTCGTCTTCTCCTCCTAACCGGCGCCGACGGCTTGCCCTAACCGCCACCAAGCGGTGGTTCATTCTCCTCTCCCACGCGTGCATAAGCCTCGGACCAAGGGAGAAGCCGACGCCTTCTCCTCTCTGTGCTTGTGCCCGCGCAACACCGCCGGGAGCCACCCCTTCTATAGCCGTCACCTGTGCCCTAGCGCCGGCAGCCGACCTTTCCTTCTCCTCTTCTTCAAGCGCCGGCCACCAGGTCCACCGGGCTCTAGCAGCGTCGCCGTCACTCCGACCCGACGCCGAGCCTAAGCACCGACACCCTCTCCGACAGCCACCTCTCGCCACCACCGAACCTCCTCCTCTGTCGTGCCCTAGGTTTGAGCTCACAGCCGGCCTTGCCTCCTTTTTCTCGGAGACGCCCTATTCACGGCAGAAGCAAGCCCTAGATGAGCCCTACTGATCTTCGGTTGCCAGCCATTGGAATTTTTCCTAGCCGGCCAAACATTTTTGCCCTAGACCTCACCACCGGATCCTCCTTCTTCGCCACCAGCCGCCGGCAGTGAGGAGAACAGGGAGTAGCGAGTTAGGTAAGGCAAAAAGGGGTATTTGGATTTTTGATTTGGATCCTGTGCTGAATTTGTTGGTTGAAAACTATGGTACTTGTCACTGTTTTCCCACAGCAGCTTCTCCGGGTCTCGACAGTAAGTTCTTCAGGATTTGAGCAGCACTGAGGCATCGAAAAATTTGAGGTAAGGTTTAGGGTTTTTGAGCTTCGTGTATATTGATTAGGTATATGTTGGAGATTGGTAGATTGGATTAGCTTTAGATTTTTAATCTCATGTTATGATTAGGGTTAAGGAACTAACCCTGGTGGACCCACTGATTTTATTTAATTAGGGTTCATTAATTTTGTTGGATGGATTAGTTGGATCCAATTTAGAACTTCTTAAATTGGATTAGAATTTAATTTGGCTAATTGTGGTATGATAGAATTAGCTAAACTAGACCTTATGTTTAATATACAGGACCTTGACGCGAGACGAGTATCTCAGAGTCAGATTTGGACCATTTTATCGGAGGCGGGTACTTTTGACTTATGTCATTTGATATACATAGTAGTGAATTTAACAAGTTGCATTAATTATGTCCTTTATTTGTTTCGATTAGTCACTACCCAATATATGATACATGATTGATTGATTGCTTGATTTGCATCCCATGTATACTTTATTTGTTTATACATGCTTATAGGGGGTAGTGATATACCATGCTTCACCATGTTCAGGACTTAGGTTTTTATACCTTCTGTGTACCTTTGATTCGATATGATTCGTTGACCTAGGGTGCACTTTTCTATATATATGGATTAGGTCAGGATGTTTTTATGGTTATTGCCATGCACCATTTTGCATGATTGCATGCTGTGCGATAGTCCGCTCCATTATTGTTGAGCACATCGCCAGTTACATGGATCTGCACACACCACCACTCATGGGTTAGTGGTCGATTCAGGCAGAGTGTGTTGCAACAGGGACTCTGTTAGGCACCGTTGGTCCGCTCATGGGTAGTGTGACACAACGTGTTATCCGGTAGGGATTCCTCCCCGTCATTGTGTACCGGGAGATGAGAGCATTGCGCTCCCCCATTTATGATTTGGGGTAGGAGGATAGGTGTACTCCGACAGCATCCCGTCCACTCGGTCACTCATCAGGAGTAGTGACGACAGAGTGCACGGTTGTCACAACCCTACCCACTCGGCCCACACTATTGTGTGAGATTGTAAAATACCGGAAAATAGGCGAATATTAATAAGGGAATTTTCCGAAATTTTTGAACATTTTTCGGGAATTTTTCGGAGCTCGTACGGACGAGTAACGGGGACAAGTACGGGGCCGAGAAAAAGTCTATTTAGGCTACTCATTTATGTGAGGAAAAGTTTATTTTCTTTTCCTTTTCTAATTCTTTTTCTTTTTATTATTTTTCTGATTTTTCCTTTCTTATTTCTTTTCTCCTCCCCCGCGTGCCGAGCCATTTCCCCGACGCCACCCGTCACTCTTCTCCGATCGCGTGCCCTAATTGGCGCCGCGGAAGTTCCCATCTCCTTGCAATTCAAGCCGTGGTCGCGGGTTGCATCTCCTTCTTCCCTTTCCTTCTTCACGCCGTCCCTGTGCCCTTTCTTCCCTTCCACGACACCGAAGCCACCATCGCTGGTTTCGCCGTGCCCTAGCCGGCCGATGCCATCTCCTTCCTTTTCTCCTTTGCCGACGCCGGCGACCCAATCTCTGCCCTAGTTGAGAGCCACCGTCGACCACTCGGAGCTCTAGTCCTTGCCGTGGAGTTCCTAGCGCTGGCTGCTACTTTTTGTGCCCTAACCGAGTCCCTTCCAGTTGCGGCTATTACCCTTTTTCCTTTAGCCGACGCCAGCCACTCGAGTAGCGCTGGCCACCCCCGATTCCGGCACTCGAGTACACTGTTGGGGTTCTTCCGTGCCGTAGCACTGCCTTCGACCATATCTTTTCTCTGGTTTCTGGCGATCAAGAAGGTAAAGGTTAATTAGTTGAAGTTTGGGATCTAGTTGTTTACTATGGTTGTATTCCTGATCTTCTTCCGTTTTGTTAAGTAGGGTTTCAGTGAGTGAGGAGGTTTGCCAGCATCTACTTCTTCCGGCAACAATCCACTTTGACTGTGGGTTGAGGTAAGTGTTATCCCTAGTTGCTGAAATAGGGGATGGGTAATGGATTTCTAATTTTTGGGCATTTAACCATGATTGGACAGCGGTATCACAGCGTATACCTCCGACCTTGATCAACTGAGGAATCCCTATTTCTTGGTGAGTTTTTGCGTTCATTTTGATGGTTGAATAATTAGGGATATTGACTTCAATGTAGGAGCCATTGCTATGAGTGTGTTGATCATTTTGTCGATGATGCACAAATAGGTTAATAACTAATGTTAACCTAGGTATATGTGTTGAATTAAGGAATGGATATGAGTATTAAATAGTTTTGGAGATTTTTATTTAGCTATATAGCTAAATACATTGTCTGTTTGATATCACAGGATTGTGACTCGAGACGGTGTCTCGACGAGGGATCTGTTTCGGATACGATCTTTTCTATTTTCGGAGGCGGGTACTTTTGACTTATTGTCTTTGATATGCTTAGTAATTAAATTAACAAGATGCATTAATTGTGTTTCTTACTTGTTTCGGTTAATCACTGCCCAATACATGCTACATGTTGATTGATTGTTTGTTTACATCTTGTATGGATATGTACCTGATTCCACATGCTCATGGGTAGTGATATAACCATATTTTACCATGTCAGGACCTAGGTTTGATACCTTATATGACCAGATACCTTGATATGATTCATTCGCTTTGGTGCACATTATGATATGTCCAGAGATTGGTTTAGTATATTACCATGTTTAGTGACATGCACCATTCGCATGATTGCATGCTGAGTGATTGATTGCTCCTTTATTGTCGAGCACTTTGCCAGTTTCATCACTGTTCGGTGCTCCGTTGTGACGCTCATGGGTAGCGGGACACAGCGTGGTAGCACGTCAGTTTGACTCTTCCGGTGCTCCGTTGATCCGCTCATGGGTAGTGTGACGCAGCGTGTAGCACGTTAGAGATTCCTCCCCGTCATAGTGTACCGGGAGATGAGAGCATTGCGCTCCCCCATTTATGATTTGGGGTAGGAGTACGTATGTACTCCGACAGCATCCCGTCCACTCGATCACTCATCAGGAGTAGTGTTGCTGAGTGCACGGTTATCACAGCCCTACCCACTCGGTCCCACTGTTGATGTGAGTCGGCTGACTGGCGTCAGGGGTGACATTGACATTGGCATCATATGCATGATGCATTTATTGTTTGTGTTTGTGTTTGTTGCACTTATATGCTGCACATTGCTTGGATACCTTGATTGACATGCATACAGGTCTTCTATACCTTTCAGACTATTTGTTCTTAGACTGGGTCCTGGTTAGTACAGTTTCTCTCCTGCTTACTTCAGTTTGGCATTTACCTTTATTCATCAGGAGACTGTACGCATGATTAGTGCTAGGTGTTATTTCTTTACTTTGCATATCAACTGTACCTGCTGAGTGTTGGACTCACCCCGCCTCCATTGTTGTTATTTTCAGATTGATGCTGTCAGGAGGGAGTTCTAGTCGCTAGTCCTTACTGCACGTAGTGCTGGTCCCTGCAGACCTCCAGCTATTTGCTATCGTTTGTATTGTTTTTGATTCTCACTTGACTATATTTGGATTTGGATGTTGAATACTTAGATATTATATACTTTGTCTCGTTGATGGATTTGTTTTCGATTTTATACTACTACATGCCTACCTGAACGGCAGAAGAGGTAAGAAAAAAATCGGATTTGGGATTTACGAGTGTAGATGAGTAGGGTTGATTTCGAGTCAGAGTATTACTATGTTGTTTATTTTATTAACTGCGTGGTTGTGACAGCCAGAGGCTGAATACTTATATAAACTGCGTGGTGATTGGTTTTATTTACTGTTATTATTCCAGCCGCCTGTGGCTGAGGTATATGGGTTATGTAGAAGTTTCAGATTGTCCGCCGTACAGGGGAGATGCTACCGAAATTTCTTCGGACAGGGACTCCTCTGGGGCGTGACAATTTAGTGGTATCAGAGCATAAGTTTTACGATCTTTGTTTTCGTATTTCGGGATATTTGGGATAACCTGATACCAATTTATTTGGTATCAAAGCGCCAAAGTTTGGCGATACTTGGTGGGTTTCCGTGTGTTAGATTTTCGAGATTTATCTGATACAAATTTATTTGGTATCAGAGCGCCGAGGTTGGCGATACTTGTTTGATTTTCGTGTTACGGATTTTCGAGATTTGACTGATACCAATTTAATGGTATCAGAGTGGATTATGATACCTGCTTTTGGTATCCTGGATTTTTGGGATTAGCCCAAGTTTGCGAGGCAAACTGGGTAGTTATTTTGGATTGCATGGATTTTTCCATTACGATTGTGTTTGGACTTCCGTTTCGGATTTATATGGATTTCCGGTGTTGTTCTCGATCGGAACTTTTGAGGTCAAGTTGGGGACTGACAGCGACGGAACATCTCCCGACGGCATATAGGTATGATGTTTAATTTCTTAGTTTATGACAGGTATTAGCATTCTTTATTTAGTACCTGTTTGATTGTTGTAGCACATATTACATGTGATGGGTTAGCCATTGAGCATGGTTGATCTTAATAGAGATCAAGGATTATAGTCTTTGGTGATTTTTCTTATCATACTACCAGTAATTTTAGCTTCTACTACTACTACTAGGAGATGGAGGCACATACCAGCCTCTGCTATTGTTAGCTAGGTAGTGGATGATACCTAGATATTCCTGTTGACTTAGCAAGTAGAGTTTTTATACTCATATCTTTTGGATATTAGGGTACCCGATACGATGAAAATTGTTCATTGGGGAGTTATCTTGTTTGATCATTGTTGGGAATGGTTTGAGGTTGAGGGATATTGTGAGATCAGATATTGTGATATGTTGATTTCTAATGATTTATGAGAGTAAATGTTATGTGGTTGTCTGATGATCAATTATTAGATAATTGTTTTGATGATCTATTAGTGGATAACTATTCTGATGATTTATATTTGGGTTGTCGTTGATGGTGACTTAGTGAGTGTCATTTATGATATTCACAGGTTTGATGATTATGGTTGGTAATCAGATTATAAATTGGGTGCTGGAGAGTTTACGGTTGAATGTGCCTATGAGATTTTTAATAAATCTGGTTGGATAAGGATAGTTAACACGATGATAAAATTGATATTTGCTTCCTCTGATATTGGACTTCGTGGATAAATAATGATTTGATGTTTTGAATGCTAACTTGCCCTCATGGGGAGTAGAGACTGATTCATCTGATATTACGATGGGCTGATATTTTTGAGGATGAAAATGAGAGTGTCTTGATGTTTCTAAATATTGACCTTTTCTTTTGGGTTGTACACATTTATACATATGATATTATGTGGTTGGATATACCTTAGTTGCTTGTGGAGGATTAAGATATTCTTGATTAGTTAGTAGATGAATGATTTAGTTTTGTTGGGTGATCAGTAGAGGATTGCCATATTCTATTTTTAGAGGTTCGAACCTTTAGGTTATTTGTGCTTAGTTATGTATCTAGAGCACATTTGAGTACATGTTTTGTACTGACATGAAAATGACTGATTTAGCCATATATCATTTTCAGCTTGGATAGGTTATAAAGGATTGATGTACCCTATTCCATGAAGACTTTGACCGTGGACTATATATATCTGGTGGGATAACTTAGAGGGTGCATTGGGATATGTGACCTCGCTGGTGTAAGGAAGTGTAGAGCTAATTGCTTAACACTTATGGGATACAATCGTTACTAGTGTATACTGGGAGAGTACATTTGGATTTATGATGATAAAATTTTTTCCATTAGATATAGTTTTGGTAGTGTATGACATTGACTGACAATGTTATACCATGGTGTGTATATCTTTCTTGTCCGATACTAGTTCCTTTGAACCTAGAGCAGGATTGTTACTGGATGATTAGGCTGCTCTATTTTGGGTTGCTTTTGATTAATGTATTCATGCTTGATTATATGCATGAATTTTGTTTAGATTTACCGTTAGCCCATGAGTGTTGGTAGAATAAGGTTGGTCTCTTTGATTGAGCTGGTGTGCTGATTTTGCATGTCTATGTTACATGTATATTATGATTGTTATGTGTTGTAGGAGTCATGTGGTAGACTGCCCATTGGCAAGTAGTATATGTATCCATGTTCTGATATGATTTGAAGGTTCCTTGTGGATCATAGATATGTAGTTCGGTGTATGTATCTGGATTTATTATTGAAGATATCTCGTCAAATTAAATCCGAGATGTAGTATAAGTACATCGGTGGTGTTTTGATGGAGGCATTTTGTCGATTTAATCTGAGTTGTGATATGTACATATGTGTTTGGTGTGGTATCTGAGGTATCTTTTTGATTATGTTTGATTTGTGAGTGCACCTGGGTTTAGTATGTTTTATTGGAAGCATATGTCGGTGATACGATATGTTATGTGAGTGCTGTTTGAGGTGTATTGTTGATTTTACCTACATTGATTTTTGCACACGTGTTCGGTATGTATTGTTGGAGGTATCATACTGAATATACCTGAGTTGTGAGTATGTTTGGTGTATAATAGTTGGAGGATTTTGTCGATCATACATATGTTGTGTGAGCATGTGTGTTAGGTGTATACATTGGTAGCATTATGATGATTCTACTTATACTGAATGCAGAATGGAGAGTGACTGCATTATGTCATTTGTTGAATTAACCCATCAACTAATTTTCCTATCAGTGGATGACCCACTAGGATGCTGATAGAGTTGATGATGGATTTGATTAGTTACTAGGTTGTTATATCCTAGGCTAACCACAGCAAATTGTGGTAGAGAGATCTTGTACAGTCTTTAGTTGGATAGTTAGGTGCTTTGGGGTACTTAGGTATTGTTTTGTGGTGGAGCGTTGCTCCCACATATCACGGATTGCTGGTAGCGGAGCATTGCTCCTATATTTAATGTAGATACATATTTCAGATTATTTGTGGTGGAGTGTTACTCCCACATATTGAGGATTTCTTGTGGTAGAGCGTTGCTCCCACATATGTGGTGTTTCCTGTGATGGAGCGTTGCTCTCACCCTGGAGGATTTATTCTTTGGTGATTTATGTCATTGATGATCAGATTTTTCGATTTATTATTGGAGATCTTATGGATAGGAATGTCTGTGATACGGACATTATGTATCTTGGTTTTTGTCATATAGGCTTACAGTGCCTTAGATGTTTTCAGGGACTCGATGATCGTGGTATGTCGAGGATGTTTGGATAGGTGTCCATTATCTTTGTGGACGATGTTGTGATCTATTACGGATCCGAGGTGAGTCACGTACACTACCTTTGCATAGATCTAGAGATGATTCGACGAGAACATTTATATGTGATTATCAGTAGTGCTGGTTTGGATTGTCTTTTGTTATGATGTTTGGGACACACGGTCACCAGTAGGAGTGTACCGTGGTTCCACAGGAGATAGAGGTTGTTGCCGTTAGGAGCAGCCGGAATCAGTGTAGGAGATCCGCAGTCTTTTGTGACTCGCAGGATATTACAGACCTTTTGTTGAGGGTTTCTTCCGCATAGCTATGCTACTTTCACGCGTGACCATGAAAGGCGTGAAGTTTACTTGGACTGAGGATTGCAAGACCAGCTTCTAGGAGCTGAAGCGGAGACTAGTGTCGGCTTCGATTTTGAATTTTTACCTTCTGGAGAGGACGGATTTGTCCTCTACACCGACGCGTCTCTACAGGGTATGGGTGCTGTTCTGGTGCAGCACGGTAGAGTATTCTTATATGCTTCTCGATAGTTGAGGGAGCCTGAGAAGAAAATACTCAGTTCATGATCTGGAGTTGGCCGCTGTTATTTTTGTCCTGAAGATTTGGCGGCAGTACCTGTATGATATTACATTGAGATTCTCACTGACCATCGGAGTCTCAAATATCTGTTCACTCAGAAGGAACTTAATCTTCGACAGAGGAGATAAATGGAATTCCTGAAGTATTATGATTGTACCATTAGCTATCACCTGGGAAAAAGCTAATGTGGATACCGATGCACTTAGCTAGAGGTCCAGAGGGACTTTAGCTTGCCACCGAGTTGTGGTCACAGATTTGATTCAGGATTTCTCTGAGTTAGACATTAAGGAGCAGGGACAGACAGAGCAGAGTATTCTTGTTACCATAGTTGATCAGTCGTCGATCAGGACGAGAATCCGAGAGACCCAGTTGTTGAGACCTCATAGAGTTCAACGTGAGGCAAAGTGGTCCATATTATCAGACAGAGGATGTCAAAAACATAAGACTGCCAGAAGAGTTATGCTGACCCGAGTCGGAGACACCTTGAGTTCTCTATTTGCGGCTATATATTTCTGCGAGTTTCGCCCACGAAAGGGGTGAAGAGATTTGACCTCAGAGGTAAGCCAGCTCCGCGGTACATTGGATCTTTCCAGATCTCGGAAAGGATTGGAGCAGTAGCTTACTGGTTGGCACTATCGCCGTCCTTAGTAGGCGTGCACGATGTATTCCACGTATCTATGCTGAGTAGATACGTACCTGACCCGACACATGTGTTGACAGATGTCTTAGTTCCAGTTCAGCCTGACGCCACTTATGAGGAGATTCCGGTACGGATTTTGGACCGGAAAGAGCGTCAGTTGAGGAACAAGACTGTCCGGCTGGTTAAAGTCGGATAGCAGCATCATTCGGATGAGGAGGCTACTTGGGAGCTCGAGGATACTATCCGAGCTCGATATCCCCATCTTTTCACTTGAGGTATGTGATTTATTTACCGTTCAGCATTTATACTATATATCTGTTGTTAGTACTTGCTGATGGTAAATAACGAAATTTGGGGACCAAATTTTTATTAGTGGGGGAGAATGTAAAATACCGGAAAATAGGCGAATATTAATAAGGGAATTTTCTGGAATTTTTGGACATTTTTCGGGAATTTTTCGGAGCTCGTACGGACGAGTAACGGGGACAAGTACGGGGCCGAGAAAAAGTCTGTTTAGGCTACTCATTTATGTGAGGAAAAGTTTATTTTCTTTTCCTTTTCTAATTATTTTTCTTTTTATTCTTTTTCTGATTTTTCCTTTCTTATTTCTTTTCTCCTCCCCCGCGTGCCGAGCCATTTCCCCAACGCCGCCCTTCACTCTTCTCCGATCGCGTGCCCTAATCGGCGCCGCGGCAGTTCCCATCTCCTTACAATTCAAGCCGTGGTCGCGGGTTGCATCTCCTTCTTCCCTTTCCTTCTTCACGCCGTCCCTGTGCCCTTTCTTCCCTTCCACGACACCGAAGCCACCATCGCTGGTTTCGCCGTGCCCTAGCCGGCCGATGCCATCTCCTTCCTTTTCTCCTTTGCCGACGCCGGCGACCCAATCTCTGCCCTAGTTGAGAGCCACCGTCGACCACTCGGAGCTCTAGTCCTTGCCGTGGAGTTCCTAGCGCCGGCTGCTACTTTTTGTGCCCTAACCGAGTCCCTTCCAGTTGCGGCTGTTACCCTTTTTCCTTTAGCCGACGCCAGCCACTCGAGTAGCGCTGGCCACCCCCGATTCCGGCACTCGAGTACACTGTTGGGGTTCTTCCGTGCCGTAGCACTGCCTCCGACCATATCTTTTCTCTGGTTTCTGGCGATCAAGAAGGTAAAGGTTAATTAGTTGAAGTTTGGGATCTAGTTGTTTACTATGGTTGTATTCCTGATCTTCTTCCGTTTTATTAAGTAGGGTTTCAGTGAGTGAGGAGGTTTGCCAGCATCTACTTCTTCCGGCAACAATCCACTTTGACTGTGGGTTGAGGTAAGTGTTATCCCTAGTTGCTGAAATAGGGGATGGGTAATGGATTTCTAATTTTTGGGCATTTAACCATGATTGGACAGCGGTATCACAGCGTATACCTCCGACCTTGATCAACTGAGGAATCCCTATTTCTTGGTGAGTTTTTGCGTTCATTTTGATGGTTGAATAATTAGGGATATTGACTTCAATGTAGGAGCCATTGCTATGAGTGTGTTGATCATTTTGTCGATGATGGACAGATAGGTTAATAACTAATGTTAACCTAGGTATATGTGTTGAATTAAGGAATGGATATGAGTATTAAATAGTTTTGG
Organism: Zingiber officinale; assembly: GCF_018446385.1. NCBI lineage: Eukaryota > Viridiplantae > Streptophyta > Magnoliopsida > Zingiberales > Zingiberaceae > Zingiber > Zingiber officinale. The sequence goes on from NC_055988.1 coordinate 22,544,603, forward strand.
AGATTTTTATTTAGCTATATAGCTAAATACATTGTCTGTTTGATATCACAGGATTGTGACTCGAGACGGTGTCTCGACGAGGGATCTGTTTCGGATACGATCTTTTCTATTTTCGGAGGCGGGTACTTTTGACTTATTGTCTTTGATATGCTTAGTAATTAAATTAACAAGATGCATTAATTGTGTTTCTTACTTGTTTCGGTTAATCACTGCCCAATACATGCTACCTGTTGATTGATTGTTTGTTTACATCTTGTATGGATATGTACCTGATTCCACATGCTCATGGGTAGTGATATAACCATATTTTACCATGTCAGGACCTAGGTTTGATACCTTATATGATCAGATACCTTGATATGATTCATTCGCTTTGGTGCACATTATGATATGTCCAGAGATTGGTTTAGTATATTACCATGTTTAGTGACATGCACCATTCGCATGATTGCATGCTGAGTGATTGATTGCTCCTTTATTATCGAGCACTTTGCCAGTTTCATCACTGTTCGGTTCATGGGTAGCGGGACACAGCGTGGTAGCACGTCAGTTTGACTCTTCCGGTGCTCCGTTGATCCGCTCATGGGTAGTGTGACGCAGCGTGTAGCACGTTAGAGATTCCTCCCCGTCATAGTGTACCGGGAGATGAGAGCATTGCGCTCCCCCATTTATGATTTGGGGTAGGAGTACGTATGTACTCCGACAGCATCCCGTCCACTCGATCACTCATCAGGAGTAGTGTTGCTGAGTGCACGGTTGTCACAGCCCTACCCACTCGGTCCCACTGTTGATGTGAGTCGGCTGACTGCGTCAGGGGTGACCATGACATTGGCATCATATGCATGATGCATTTATTGTTTGTGTTTGTGTTTGTTGCACTTATATGCTGCACATTGCTTGGATACCTTGATTGACATGCAAACAGGTCTTCTATACCTTTCAGACTATTTGTTCTTAGACTGGGTCCTGGTTAGTACAGTTTCTCTCCTGCTTACTTCAGTTTGACATTTACCTTTATTCATCAGGAGACTGTACGCATGATTAGTGCTAGGTGTTATTTCTTTACTTTGCATATCAACTGTACCTGCTGAGTGTTGGACTCACCCCGCCTCCATTGTTGTTATTTTCAGATTGATGCTGTCAGGAGGGAGTTCTAGTCGCTAGTCCTCACTGCACGTAGTGCTGGTCCCTACAGACCTCCAGCTATTTGCTATCGTTTGTATTGTTTTTGATTCTCACTTGACTATATTTGGATTTGGATGTTGAATACTTAGATATTATATACTTTGTCTCGTTGATGGATTTGTTTTCGATTTTATACTACTACATGCCTGCCTGAACGGCAGAAGAGGTAAGAAAAAAATCGGATTTGAGTTTAGGTGTGTAGGGTTGATTCAGAGTATTACTATGTTGTTTATTTTATTAACTGCGTGGTTGTGACAGCCAGAGGCTGAATACTTATATAAACTGCGTGGTGATTGGTTTTATTTACTGTTATTATTCCAGCCGCCTGTGGCTGAGGTATATGGGTTATGTAGAAGTTTCAGATTGTCCGCCGTACAGGGGAGATGCTGCCGAAATTTCTTCGGACAGGGACTCCTCTGGGGCGTGACAGAGATGATCAACTGGCGTCAGGGGTGACCAGGACGCATCATTGGCATCATATGCATGATGCATTTATTGCTTGTGTTTGTGTTTGCTGCATTTATATGCTGCATATTGTTTGAATACCTATGTTTGACATGCATACAGGATTTCCTTATCTCTCGGGCTGTTTGATCTTATACTCAGGTCCTGGTTAGTACAGTTTTTCTCCTGTTTACTTCAGATGCATTTTTATCTTTCTTATTAGGAGAATGTACGCATGATTAGTGCTAGGTGTTATTTCCCTACTTTGTATATCAATTGTACCTGTTGAGTGTTGGACTCACCCCGCCTCCATTGTTGTTATATTTCAGGTTGATGCTGTCAGGAGAGAGAGTTCCAGTTGCTAGTCCCCTGCAGACCATCAGCTATAGTTATCTTTGGTTTTGTTTATGCTTCTCATTTGACTATGTTTTAGACTTCGTTGATTTGATACTTGGATATTTTATTTTAGCTTTGCTCTATCAGACTTTGTTTTAGTCTTGTTTTGGATTTTACATATGGATATTGTATGGAATCCTTCCGTTTTGATGGACTTTTGGTATGATTTGGATTTTATTCTACTACATGCCTGCCTGGACGGCAGAAGAGGTGAGTTCGCCGGATTTGAGCTTTACGAGTGTAGTTGAGTAGGGTGGATTTCGAGTCAGAGTACTATTGTTTGTGATTACTATTATTAACTGCGTGGTTGTGACAGCCAGAGGTTGAATATCTATATAAACTGCATGGTGATTGTTTTTATTTATTGTTATTATTCCAGCCGCCTGTGGCTGAGGTATATGAGGATGTAGAAAAGTTTCAGATTGTCCACCGTACAGGGGAGATGCTGCCGAAATTTTCTCGGACAGGGACTCCTTTGGGGCGTGACAAGATCTTTCGTGTGTTATCCTTGTGTTGTTCTATTGCAGGGTTCGTGTGTTAAGTTCAATTAAATGTTTATATTAAGGTGGTGTTTGGTTTAGACGTTTGGAAATAAGGGAATGGATTCATTTCCAAACCTGGATGAAACCCACCCCCTCCCTTAGGTTTTGATGGAATGGGAATAAGAATTAAGTTTTGGACAAAAATACCCTTAGTATATTTGTTTAATTTTTCTTTCATTTCATTCTCTCTCCTTGTTATCTCTCATCATACTTTCTCTCCTCATTCTATCATCATATTTTTTCTTTCAACATATTTTATCTCTTCTTATTCTCTCTCATCACACATTCTTTACAATTTTCTCTCTCATCATACACTCTCTCATTATTTTCTCTCTCTTAATTCTCTCATTTTTTTCATCATACTTTTCCTCTCATCATTCGTTCTCTCTCCTGAATCTCTCTTACCATACTCTCTCTCCATATTTTATCTAGTCGCACTTTCTCTCTCTTCATTCTCTTCCATCACTCTCTCTCTCCTTATTCTCTCTCATCATACATTCTCTACCATTTTCTCTTTGTATTCTCTCTCATCACTCTCTCTCATTATTTTATCTCTCTTCATTTTTTCATCATACTTTCTCTCTCCTCAATCTCTCTTACCATACTCTCTCTCCATATTTTCTCTCATCTCACTTTCTCTCTCTTCATTCTTTTCCATCACACACTCTCTCCTCATTTTCTCTCATCACACTTTCCCTTTCTTCATTTTTTCCCATCACACATTCTCTCTCATCACATTTTCTCATCATACTTTCTCTCATCACACTTTCTCTCTTTATTTTTCCCAATTACTCTTTCTCTCTCAACACACTTTCTCTCTCATCATACTTTTTCTCTTCTCAATCTCTCCTATCAAGCTCTCTCTCCTCATTTTCTCTCATCATACTTTCTCTCTCTTAATTTTTTCCCATCATACTTTCTCTCTCATCATATGTGTCTCTCACATTCAATTTTACTTTCCATCTAATTTTTTCTCTTATTTTTCTCTAAGGGTAAAAAAGAAAATTTAAGTTCATTCCGATTGAAAATATTCAACTAACCAAACATTACTTTTAGGAATGATACCCAAGCTCACACTCATTCCCATTCCACAATACTATGATACCTATTCCCATTCCGATTCCTAGAAGAGAACCAAACACCACCTAAATTAAGTTTATTTTTAAATTATTTATTACAGTCCATGAAATTAAATCATAAAATTTTATATATTTTAAAATAAATACAAAACACATAAAAAATAATCAAATTTTTTTACTGATTTAATTATTAATTTTTAGTTAATAAATAAGAAATTTTAAAATTATAATTGAATAAATTGATGTTTTCTTAGATGAAATTTTGAAATAATTTAATTTAAAATTTAAATTTGATTAGGTTATTCATTTTAAATTTTAAATGTTATCAAGTTCTCAATTTAATTGGTATCAAGTATTCAACTTGCAAATCCTCCAGCCATGAAAATTTTTAACTGGTCTGTCAGTCCAGTGTTCTTAGATCAACCGTCTATTAGAGAAAATTCATCCGTTAATTCACCAAGATTTAAACACGATCCTTAAATATTTGAGAAACTAAAAAAGTGCCCTACCGTGGTACTATTACACAAGAACAACCTTATTTATTGCTTAAAACTTATTCAATTAGTTATTAAATTTAATAATTTAAACTTATTTTATTTTATTTATTTAACATGTTTATTAAAAGTTATTGATGATTATTATTCACTAATATAATTTGTTCAAATTTATTCATAAGTTATTGAAACATGCCCAATTAATTAAAATTGTGTTGTATTGAACGCACATAAATAATTCCATATTAAATTGAACACCAAACTTATATTTGAACCATTGGTTCATTTACTGCCCTATCCGGCACGCTTGGGATATGCAACGAGGGCAGAATGATAGGGCACGCTTGGGATATGTACTGAGAGCACAATGTTGTTGCCATCTCGATAATCTTGAACCAACTCTAGACCAATGCTTTGGATAAACATGCTCGCTCAGTCAAACTGATAAGTAAACTGTTCGGTCACACTGAAAGAACAAGCCAAATGAAAGGCCATGGGGAAACCGTAACCCTACGGTCTACGGAGGGCCCTAACTATAGGAGAGTAACTAGAGGGGTGATTTGCTTGCGGGTTAGATTAACAAACATGTTAAGGTGCTTTCATACTAGGAAGCAACAGAGTTGGGAAAGTTGGCAACAAAGTTCTTTAATATATTTTGCAATGGGAGAAGGAAGCACGATGGCCAAAGTAAGATTGACTTTCCACATCTCTTCCCTCCAGGCCATTTCAAGTAGATATAAAAGAAACAAAAGGGGTTCAATAGGATGAACCCAGCATATCAAATGAGAACTACCAAAACCTCAAGAGTAAGATGCATGAATTGAGACTTCCTCCTCAAAATATTTGACAGTATGATTGATCATGTCTGAAAATTGAAAAGAGGGCATGATGGCAATGGTGACTTGGTTATTGATTGGAATAGGACTTTTTACTATGAGAAAAAGTTTTCCTTTGATCTCACACACACTAAAACAAGTAAAAAAAATCGTTAGTGCCCAAAAACTAGGGGAAGTCTTTGGCGATAGCCCTCCGACGCTAATGACGCAAAGCCTCTGCGAGTGGCGGCCATGAACACAGTCACCGGCCAAATCGGAGACAACTCCGTGGGTGTCCCTCAAGGCCTACGACGTCGGCAATTGGGGAAGTTCGCGACATGGACGCTATCTTTCTATGTGTTGGCAACATGCAACAAAATCGATCGGAGCAGCAGCAAACAAGAGCAAATGGAAGGGGTAGCAATTTTAAACAGGAGATTTGTCATGCATTTATAACTAACTATATGCTCTGATACCATTGTTGATACTCAATATGCATGAATCAAAATGAATTAAAATGGTAAACACTTACAACAATCTCCCGCAGATCTACAATCGGGGACGATTGGATTTGCTGTCGGGAGATCAATCATAGGATCGGAAGGCTCTCCACAATTCCATGAACCAAATCCCACCGTCTCAAATGTTCTTCTCACTCTCCCGTTGTCTCTTTCTCTACACCGTGAATCACCCCCCCCAATGATCCTTGGACGTACCCCTTATAAAGGAAAATAACCCAAGGATATAATGGACTTTTCCATTAAGAGTAGTGGGGAACGTGGGCATGTTCCCACGTTCCCCATGTCCTATAGGATCAGCATCTGAAGCCAACTAGTGACGAGCCGAGCGAATCGAGGGATCAAACCCATAGACAGCTTCGGCGAAGAATTTGATCAGCTTACGAGGGAGCGAGGAGGAGAGAGGGTGACCGACGGAGGAGAGGTCCTGCTCGTCGACGCAGCTACAGCGGTGAAGCAACAAATCTTAACTGCCTCTAGAACAAAATCGCAAGCAACAAGACTCTCCTTTCTTTTCCACGGCCAAGGAGAAGGAGACGTGAGAAAGATCACGGTTTGCAGTGTCCTCTCGCCTCTTCGTAAAAAAAAAACTCTAATGGCCATTTATACCAGGTGGAGTTGTACTCTCGCCTCTATTTACAAACAAAAAAAACTGTAATGACCTTTTATACTAGGTGGAGTTTAGAGTTTAGGGTTTAGAATTTAGTCACAGTTAGGGTACAGAGCCTAAGCCCTGTGATGAAACGAACCTGTGGCCGGCGGCAGTGCAAGGGCACAGCTTCAGCAGGGCTCGACTAGGGCACAGCATCGGCAGTGCTTGAACAGGGAGGAAAAGGAAGAAGAAGACCCAAATCCAAAAGCCTCGGCTTACAAATAGGGCAGAGGATCGGCAGTGGAGACGGCTAGGGCATCGGCGATCGAAGTAAGCGTCGGGCAGTGAAGCTAGGGCATGGGGCGGTCGGCGGTATGCGAGCACAGGGGGAAGAGAAGACACTCAATCGTCGGCTCTCTATTCCCTAGCGTCGTCGGCGTCGGGCAGAGGAGAGGAAGGCGTCAGGAAGGAGTGGTAGCGACGCGGCTAAGGATCGGCTCCGGCGCTCGTTCTAGGGCACGGCTGGGCGGAAGTGTTGCCGACACTTGGGAGAAGAGAAGAAGAGGTGGAGGCGGAGGAACTGCCGTGGCCGGCGGTTAGGGCAAAGATTGCGACAGGGAGAGAAGAGGGGCGCGCGGGTGGCTCGGCAGGGAAGAAACGGCGACAAAAGAAAATGAAAAGAAATATAGGAAATAAAAGGAAAAGGATATATATAAATATAATCTTTTCCTTGCTTAAATCGGGTAGCCTAAACAGGCTTTTTTCCCGGCCCCGTTCTCGTCTCCGTTAACTCGTCCTTACGAGCTCCGAAAAATTCCCGGAAAATTTCCAAAAATTCCGGAAAATTCCCTTATTAATATTCGCCTATTTTCCGATATTTTACATTCTCCCCCACTAATAAAAATTTGGTCCCCAAATTTCATTATCTACCATCAGCAAGTACTAACAACAGACAGAAAGTAAAAATGCTGAATGGTAAACTAAATCACATACCTCAAATGAAAAGATGGGGATATCGAGCTCGGATAGTATCCTCGAGCTCCCAAGTAGCCTCCTCGTCCGAATGATGCTGCCATCCGACTTTAACCAGTCGGATAGTCTTGTTCCGCAACTGACGCTCTTTCCGGTCGAGAATTCGTACCGGAACCTCCTCATATGTAATGTCAGGCTGAACTGGAACCGGAATATCTGCCAACACATGTGTCGGATCAGGTACGTATCTCCTCAGCATCGATACGTGAAATACATCATGAACGCCTGACAGGGACGGTGGTAGTGCCAGTCGGTAAGCTACTGCTCCGATCCTCTCCAAGATCTCGAAAGGGCCAATGTACCGCGGAGCTAGCTTACCTCTGAGGCCAAATCTCTTCACCCCTTTCGTGGGTGAAACTCGCAAAAATACATGGTCGCCAACAGAGAACTCTAGTGGTCTGCGTCTCCGATCAGCGTAACTCTTATGGCGGTCCTGCGCCTCTGACATCCTCCGTCTGATAGTACGGACCAACTCTGCATCCTGCTGAACTCTATGAGGTCCCAACAGCTGGGCCTCTCCAACCTCATCCTAGAGGATGGGTGTCCGACAAGGTCTACGTACAACGCCTCAAACGGTGCCATCTGGATAGCCGAATGAAAGCTATTGTTGTAGGCAAAATCTACGAACGGCAGATGGTCCTCCCAGCTGCCTCCGAAATCCATAACACATGATCTCAGCAGGTCCTCTAACGTCTGAATGGTCCGCTCATTGTCCATCATGCGTGGATGGAAAGCATCTTGAAAGCTGTGTACCCAAGGCTGCTGCAGACTGCCCGAGCAGAGGCGTAAACCGTGGATCTCTATCCAAATGATACTCAACGGAACACCATGTAGTTTGATGATCTCCGAATACAGATCTGCCAATCGATCCAGGGAATCAGTCCTCCGGATCGCTAAGAAGTGCGCTGATTTGGTTAATCGATCAACGATTACCCAAATCGCGTCATGACCTCGTCGTGTCCTCGGCAACCCTACCACAAAGTCCATGGTAATGTGATCCCACTTCCACTCAGGAATAGGAATCCGCTGAAGTAATCCTGCAGGTCTCTGGTGCTCAGCCTTCACCTGCTGACAAACAAGACACCTAGCTACGAAATCCGCGATGTCTTTCTTCATGCCATTCCACCAATAGGAACGTCTCAAGTCTCGATACATACGGGTCCCGCCTGGATGGATCGCAAATCGAGAACGGTGTGCCTCCTGAAGTAGCTCCTGTAAGACCGGATGAGACTGAGGTACGCATAATCTGCCTCGGAAGAATATAATACCCTCCTCGTCTCGTGTAAACTCGGTCTGCTGCCCGGAAGCTATCTGACTGCTAATAAACTGCAAATGTTGATCACTGGCCTGTGCCTCTCGGATCCTCGTCCTGATCGACGACTGAGCAACCATGGTAACAAGAATACCCTGCTCTGTCGGTCCCTGCTCCTCAAGATCTAAATCCGAAACTCTGAATCAAGTCCGTGACTGAAGTCCGGTGGCAAGCCAAAGTCCCTCTGGACTTCCTGCTGAGTGCATCTGCAACCACATTAGCTTTCCCCGGGTGGTAGCTAATGGTACAATCGTAGTCCTTCAGAAACTCCATCCATCTCCTCTGTCGAAGATTAAGCTCCTTCTGAGTGAAAATATATTTGAGACTCTTATGATCAGTGAGAATCTCAAATGTGATACCGTATAAATGATGTCGCCATAGCTTCAGAGAAAAGATGATGGCAGCTAACTCCACTGGGTAATTCTTCTCATGCTCCTTCAGCTGACGAGAAGCATAAGAGACTACTCTACCGTGCTGCATCAGAACAGCGCCCAAACCCTGAAGAGATGCATCGGTGTAAAGTACAAATCCATCCTCTCCAGAAGGTAAAATCAAAACTGGAGCCGACACTAATCTCCGCTTCAGCTCCTGAAAGCTGGTCTCGCAATCCTCGGACCATATGAACTTCACGCCTTTCTGGGTAAGACGTGTCAGTGGCATAGCAATACGCGAGAAGCCCTCGACAAAACGTCGGTAATATCCGGCCAATCCCAGAAAACTGCGGATCTCCTGAACTGACTTCGGCTGCTCCCAACCGGTGACAGCCTCGATCTTCTGAGGATCAACTGAAATACCTCTGCTAGAAACCACGTGTCCCAGAAAACCAACTGAGGATAGCCAGAATGCACACTTGCTGAACTTCGTGTACAGCTGATGTCGTCGAAGAATCTCCAAGACTATGCGAAGATGCTGTGCATGCTCCTTCTCGGAACGAGTGTAGACCAATATGTCACCAATGAAAACAATAACAAACTGATCCAGATACTCCAGAAAGATGCGGTTCATCAAGTCCATAAATACCGCTGGAGCATTGGTAAGCCCAAATGGCATTACCAAAAACTCATAATGACCATATCTGGTACGGTAAGCAGTCTTCTGGATTTCAGAATCTCTGACTCTCAACTGATGATATTCGGATCGTAGATCAATCTTAGAATACACTGATGTACCTCTGAGCTGATCAAACAAATCCTCGATCCGTGGTAATGGATATTTATTTCTGATGGTCACTGCATTCAGCTGCCTGTAGTCAATACACGACCTCATAGTACCATCCTTTTTCTTGACAAACAGAACTGGAGAACCCCATGGTGAAACACTAGGGCGAATAAATCCCCTGTCTAAAAGCTCCTGGAGTTGAACCTTCAGCTCGTTCAACTCTTTTGGTGTCATACGATACGGAGCTTTCGATGTCGGCGCGGTTCCCGGAATCAGCTCAATAGCGAACTCCACTTGCCTTCTGGGAGGCAAACCTAGCAGCTCCTCTGGAAATACATCTGGGTACTCCCGGACTACAGGAACATCGGAGAGCTGCGAACTACTACTGTCCTCAGTACTGATCAACGATAACAGAAAACCATGACAGCCGTGAGACAGCAGCTTCTGCGCCTGAATCGCCGAAATAATCGAGATACCGTCGTCTCTAATGCCAGTGAAACTCCACGAGGGTTGGTTCGGAGGCTGGAAGGTGACCACCCTCGTCTGGCAATCAACGGTAGCATGATAAACTGACAGCCAATCCATGCCAAGTATGACATCAAACTCGACCATCTCCAATACTAGAAGATCTACCGTAAGTATCATGTTGCCAAAGTCTAACGGGCAACCTCTGATCTCCTGGGTGACTTCTAAAGTATCCCCGGACGATAGCGAGACAGTCAATCGCTGGGGTCTGCAAGTGGGTAATATACCAATCTCCCTCATAAAGGTACGGGATATAAAAGAGTGTGAACTACCAGTATCAATCAAAATATCAGCGGAAAATGCATAAATGGAAATCATACCGCGGAAAACGGATCCATCGGTTCGCTGCGCATCCTCTGGCGGAGGAGGAGGAGGTAACGCTGCCAGCGGCTGCTGCGACTGGGCAGAAGCCTGCCACTGAGGCGCTGCTGGACTATGTGCCAGATAAGACTGAGAGGATGGGGACTGATACTGTGCAGCTGGCTGGGACTGAGTCTGGTACTGCCCCTGAGTCGGATAATAAGGTCCTGAAACAAAACTCTGGGGTGCTACAGAAGCACTGGAGTACTCCTGTCCAAGCATGCCAAATGCTGCTGCTGCTGAGGGAGCTGCTCCCTGCTGACGCTGTGAGGGTGTGAATCTCCGCCCTCCTCGTCGAGACACTGACTGACTAGACTGTCCCCTCTGCTCTGACCCTCCGGAAGCCGTGTGCTGAGCCTTCAGCTGACAATCTCGACTCTGGTGCCCAGGCAGTTTGCAATAAAAGCAAACTGACTGTTCCAGAGTGCAGGCTGAAGTGATGTGGTCTCTGGAACCACATCGGAAACACTGTATATCACTGGTGGACTGTTCTGATCCTGCCGAGGCCGGAAGCGTCCGAGGAAGATCACGACTTCCGAGGCCTACGAAACCCGGAAGAACTCGACCTGATCGTCTGCGACTACTCGATGCTGTCCTGTCGCTTGTGACTGCTTCGATGTCGACCCGTATGCTTTCTTTTCCTGTATGATATCTGCCGAGCTAACTCTATCATCAAAGCTCGATTCAATGCATCGAGTAAGATGTAATCCCTAACCGGCAAAGTACATGCGGATAACCATCCAATCCTGTATAAAGCGCATCATCGAGTTACTCTCCCAACTAACTCTCGACAAAGCGAGCCAACCGGAGGAATTCAAGATATACTCGGTCACGGCGATTATTACGCCTCGGACTCATAAAATCGCCGTGAGCCATCGATAGGGCGGTGGAAAAGAAACGGCTCTCAAAAGCATATCGAACATGGTCAATGTGACGTTCGCTCACCAATAATAAACCGAGTAACCCACGGGCATTAGCTTCATCCGTAAATGGTAAGCGACCAACTCGCTTTCTCCCACTCGGAGCAAGCCATATAGAAGAAAGTGCTCCATAGTCTCTATCCATGACAGAGCCATACTCGGATCGATATCTCCGCGGAAAAAGTGAAACGAGTCTTCATCGACTCGACCAGTGCTAGAATCCTAGCTCGTGCGGACATTATCGATGTTATGTCGTGGGGTGCGAGGCGGGCTCTTGGGTGATACTACAGGTGGTACCGCGGAATAAACCGGAGGAGGAACTCCCGGTGCTGATGTATATACCGGAGCATAAGCTGTCGGTGGTACTGCCTGGGGAACAAAAGTGGTGGCAGCTGGAGGTACGGTAGGTAATGGTACCGGATATGGTGCAGCTGCTGCTACTGTAGGCACTGGGAGCACAGGTGCCACTGGTGTCGGGTACACTATAGGTCTAGGTGGCGGTGGTGCCGAGTACGTCGTAGGCTGCTCTGGAGCAAATGTCGGGTACGCCAATGGTACACCTGATGGTACCGTAAATACGGTAGGAGTGGATACCGTCGGTGTGGCCAAAGTAGGTATCTCTACAGGAACTATCGGGATTTGAGAGCCCGATGCTCCCGCTGCATCCTGAGTCTTTCCCTGACTGACAGGCTCACTAACAGTGGGCATCTCTGGCATATCCAGAGATCCCGTGGTCCTTGCACGTGGTCGTCCAGCACCACGTCTCGCAGCAATACGAGTAGATCGTCTCATATCTGTTAAATTAAATTACAGATATCAATACTAATATAACAAACATAAAATAACAACATACCTATTTGACGTCTGGAGATGTTCCGTCGCTGTCCAGTCCCCAATTTGACCTCAAAATTCCGAATGTACATATCGCCAGAAATCCAAATAAATCCGAAACGGAAATCCGAAACATAACCATATCGAAAATCCGATAATGCCCAGTTTGACTCGCAAACCTGGCTAACCCAAATATCCAGAATACCAACAACAGGTATCCGATAAATCTCTAGAACACCAAAAGTAGGTATCATAACCCACTCTGATACCAAATAAATTGGTATCAGATAAATCCCGAAAATCCAAAATACGAAACAAAAGATCGTAAAACTGTGCTCTGGTAGATAATGAAATTTGGGGACCAAATTTTTATTAGTGGGGGAGAATGTAAAATACCGAAAAATAGGCGAATATTAATAATGGAATTTTTTGGAATTTTTGAAAATTTTCTGGGAATTTTTTGGAGCTCGTAAGGACGAGTTAACGGGGACGAGAACGGGGCCGGGAAAAAAAAAGCCTGTTCAGGCTACCCGATTTAAGCGAGGAAAAGATTATATTTATATATATCCTTTTCCTTTTATTTCCTATATTTCTTTTCATTTTCTTTTGTCGCCGTTTCTTCCCTGCCGAGCCACCCGCACGCCCCTCTTCTCTCCCTGTCGCAATCTTTGCCCTAACCGCCGGCCACGGCAGTTCCTCCGCCTCCACCTCTTCTTCTCTTCTCCCAAGTGCCGGCAACACTTACGCCCAGTCGTGCCCTAGAACTAGCACCTTCCTCTCCTCTGCCCGACGCCGACGACGCCAGGGAATAGAGAGCCGACGATTGAGTGTCTTCTCTTCCCCCTGTGCTCGCATACCGCCGACCGCCCCATGCCCTAGCTTCACTGCCCGACGCTTACTTCGATCGCCGATGCCCTAGCCGTCTCCACTGCCGATCCTCTGCCCTATTTGTAAGCCGAGGCTTTTGGATTTGGGTCTTCTTCTTCCTTTTCCTCCCTGATCAAGCACTGCCGACGCTGTGCCCTAGTCGAGCCCTGCTGAAGCTGTGCCCTTGCACTGCCGCCGGCCACAGGTTCGTTTCATCACAGGGCTTAGGCTCTGTACCCTAACTGTGATTGGAATTAGGTTGTGGTTCTGTTTGTCAAGAAAAAGGATGGTACTATGAGGTTGTGTATTGACTACAGGCAGCTGAATGCAGTGACCATCAGAAATAAATATCCATTACCACGGATCGAGGATTTGTTTGATCAGCTCAGAGGTACATCAGTGTATTCTAAGATTGATCTGCGATCCGGATATCATCAGTTGAGAGTCAGAGATTCTGATATCCAGAAGATAGCTTTCCGTACCAGATACGGTCATTATGAGTTTTTGGTAATGCCATTTGGGCTTACCAATGCTCCAGCGGTGTTTATGGACTTGATGAACCGCATCTTTCTGGAGTATCTGGATGAGTTTGTTATCGTTTTCATTGATGACATATTGGTCTACTCTCGTTCCGAGGAGGAGCATGCACAGCATCTCCGTACTTGGAGATTTCCGACGATGAAATGTTGGGTGGTGAGCTGCTGCATTCTGCCTATCCTCCAGGATACGTGATTTCTAGCGAGGTATTTATGCTGATCCTCATGAGATGTGATGGGTTGTAGGGTTAGTTCATTTTTACTTAGATTGATGGATATTACCGACGTTTTGTCGAGGGCTTCTCGCGTATTGCTATGCCACCGTCTTACCGGAAAGGCGTGAAGTTTATATGGTCAGGATTGCGAGACCACTTTGAGGCTGAGCGGAGATTAGTGTCGACTCGGTTTGATTTTACCTTCCGGAAGGACGGTTGTACTTTACCGATGCATCTCTTGAGGTTTGGGTGACGATGCGGCGCGGTGAAGTAGTCTCTTATGCTTCTCGTCGGTGAAGGAGCATGAGAAGAATTACCCAGTTCATGACTGGAGTTAGCTGCCATCATCTTTGCTCGAAGCTATGGCGACATCATTTATACGATATCACATTTGAGATTCTCATGATCATAAGAGTCTCAAATATATTTTCACTCGGAAGGAGCTTAATCTTCGACAGAGGAGATGGATGGAGTTCTGAAGGACTACGATTGTACCATTAGCTACCACGGGAAAGCTAATGTGGTTGAATGCACTCGGAAGAAGTCGGAGGACTTTGGCTTGCCAAGGACTTGATCACGGACTTGATTGAGTTTCTGAGTTAGATCTTGAGGCGAGGACCGAGCAAGGTATTCTTGTTACTATGGTTGCTCGATCGTCGATCGGACGAGGATCGAGAGCGCCGATGATCAGCATTTGCGGTTTATTAGCGATCGAGATAGCTTCCGAGCGAGTTTACGAGACGAGGAGGTATTATATTCTTCAGGCGGATTATGCGTACCTCGGTCTCATCCGGTCTTCAGAGCCGCTTGAGAGGCACCGTTCTCGATTGCGATCCATCGGTAGGACCCGTATGTATCGAGACTTGAGGCGTTCCTATTGGTGGAACGGCATGAAGAAAGACATCGCAGATTTCGTAGCTAGGTGCCTTGTTTGTCAGCAGGTGAAGGCTGAACACCAGAGACCTGCAGGATTACTTCAGCGGATTCCTATTCCTGAGTGGAAGTGGGATCACATTACCATGGACTTTGTGGTAGGGTTGCCGAGGACACGACGAGGTCATGACGCGATTTGGGTAATCGTTGATCGATTAACCAAATCAGCGCACTTCTTAGCGATCCGGAGGACTGATTCCCTAGATCGATTGGCAGATCTGTATTGCTGGGATCGATTGGCCGAGTGTGAATTTTTAGTACGAGCTCCAAAAAATTCCCGGAAAATTTCCAAAAATTCCGAAAAATTCCCTTATTAATATTCGCCTATTTTCCGGTATTTTACAACTAGTGCTATAAAAGAAGAGGCTATGGCACTTTCTCATTCATACCTTTCTCGGCCTTTTGGCTAAAATCAAGTGTAGTATCTGTTCTTATCAGTTTAATATCTGATACGTGGACCATTGGTTCACTATGATATTAAATTAATTTTTATTTCGGGGAGAGATCATTACAGTAGCTTGCTATTGGATCCTTCGCGTGTCATCCATGTGTTGCACTATTGTAAGGGTTCGACGTACGCGACCAAGATAAATTAAAATTTTATATTAAATTAAGTTTTTTTAAATTATTAATTATAGTGCAAGAAATTAAATCTTAAAATTTTATATATTTAAAAATAAATACAAAACACATAAAAATAATTGAATTTTTTACTGAATTAATTATTAATGTTCAGTTAATGAATAAGAAATTTTAAAATTAGAATTGAATAAATTGATGTTTTCTTAGATTAAATTTTGAAATAATTTAATTAGGTCCTTCAATTTAATCGAAATAACTTAATTAGTGTGATTTTTTTTTTAATTTGGTAAGAAAAAATGATTTTACTCCGCCGAAGAAACATAAATCACGTACCAAACAACTTTCTAATAGAGAAAATTCAAGTATTCAACTTACTAATCCTGGGATGGTCAATCCAACCGTAAAAGTTTTCCACCGGTCCATCAATCCACTGTTCTTAGATCAATCGTCCATTAGAGAAAATTCATTCGTTAATTCATCGAGATTTAAACTCAATCCTTAAATATTTGGGAAATTAAAACAAGTGCCTTACCGTGGTACTATTACACAAGAACAACCTTATTTATTGTTTGAAACTTGTTCAACTATTTATTAAATTTAATTATTTTATTTTATTTTATTTATTTAACATGTTTATAAAAAAGTTATTGATGATCATTATTCACCAACATGCTTGTTCAAATTTATTCGTAAGGTATTGAAATTGTGTTGTATTGAACGAACAAAAATAATTCCTTATTAAATTGAACACCAATCTTATTTTTGAACAAATGGTTCATTTACCGCCCTATCCAGCACGCTTGGGATATGCAACGAGGGCACAATGATAGGGCACACATGGGATGTGTACCGAGAGCACAATGTTGTTACCATCTCGATGATCTTGAACCAACTCCAGACCAATGCTTTGGATAAATAGGCTCGCTCAGTCAAACTGATAAATGGATCACTGAAAGAACATGCCAAATGATAGACCATGGTAAAACCCTAACCCTACAGTCTACGGAGGGCCCGATCTATAGGAGAATAACTCGAGGGGTGATTAGCTTGCGGGTTAGATTAAGTAACATGTTAAGGCACTTTCATACCAGGAAGCAACATAGTTGGGAAAGTAGGCAACAAAGTTCTTTAATATATTTTGCAATGGGAGAAGGAAGCATAAAGGCCAGAGTAAGATTGACTTTCCACATCTCTTCCCTCCAGGCTATTGTAGGTAGATATAAAAGAAACAAAACGAGTTCAATAGGATGAACCCAGCATATCAAATGAGAACCACTAAAACATCAAGAGTAAGATGCATGAATTGAGACTTCCTCCTCAAAATATTTGATAGTACGATTGATCATGTCTGAAAATTGAAAAGAGGGCATGCTGGCAATGGTGACTTGGTTATTGACTGGAATAAGACCTTTTACTATGAGAAAAAGTTTTCCTTTGATCTCGCAAACACAAAAACAAGTAAAAAAAAATATTAGTGCCCAGAAATCAGGGGAAGTCTTTGGCGATAGCCCTCTGATGTTAATGACGGAAAGCCTCAGCGAGTGGCGGCATGAGCCAAGCCACCGGCCAAATCGGAGACAAACTCCGTTGGTGTCCCTCAAGGCCTACGACGTCGGCAATTGGCGAAGTTCGTGACATGGACGCTATCTTTCCATGTGTTGGCAGCGGGCAACAAATTCGACCAGAAACAAGGAAGGGATTTTAAGCAGGAGATTTGTCATCCATTTATAACTAACTATGTGCTCTGATACCATTGTTGATACTCTAAATGCATGAATCAAAACGAATTAAAATGGTAAACACTTACAACGATCTCCCGCAGATCTGCAATCGGCGAAGATTGGATTTGCGGTCGGAAGAGCAATCATAGGATTGGAATGCTCTCCACAATTCCACGAACCAAATCCCACCATCTCAGATGTTCTGCTCAGTCTCTCGTTGTCTCTTTCTCTACACCGTGAATCGTCTCCCATGATCCTTGGACGCACCCCTTATAAAGGGAAATAACCCAAGGATATGATGGGCTTTTCCATTATGAGTAGTGGGGAATGTGGGCATGTTCCCACGTTCCCATTTCCTATAGGATCGACATCTGAAGTCGACTAGTGACGAGATGAGCGAATCGGGGGATCAAACCCACAGACAACTTCGGTGAAAAATTTGAACAACTTACGAGGGAGTGAGATGGAGAGAGGGTGACCGACGGACGAGAGGCCCTGCTCGTCGACGCAGCTGCAGCGGCGAAGCAACAAATCTTAACTAGCTCCAGAACAAAATCGCAAGCAACAAGACTCTTCTTTCTTTCCGTGGCCAAGGAGAAGGAGACATGAGAAAGATCACGGTTTGTAGTGTACTCTCGCCTCTTCTGAAAAAAAAACTCTAATGGTCATTTAGACCAGGTGGAGTTGTACTCTCGCCTCTATTTACAAACAAAAAAAAACTGCAATGACCTTTTATACTAGATGGAGTTTACATGTTAGAGTTTAGAATTTAGTCCCATATCTTTTGTTTTTAATTGATGGAGTGGAACTAGTGCTATAAAAGAAGAGGCTATGACACTGTCTTATTCATACCTTTCTCGGCCTTTTGGCTAAGATCAAGTGTAGTATCTGTTCTTATCAGTTTAATATCTGATACGTGGATCATTGGTTCACTATGATATTAAATTAATTTTTCTTTGGGGAGGGATCATTACAGTAGCTTGCTACTGGATCCTTTGCGTGTCGTCCCTATGTTGCACTATTGTTGGGGTTTGGCGCACCCGACCAAGTTAAATTAAATTTTTATATTAAATTAAGTTTATTTTTAAATTATTAATTACAATATATGAAATTAAATCTTAAAATTTTATATATTTAAAAATAAATACAAAACACATAAAATAATTGAATTTAATGAATAAGAAATTTTAAAATTAGAATTGAATAAATTGATGTTTTCTTAGATGAAATTTTGAAATAATTTAATTAAAATTTTAAATTTATTAAGTTATTCAATTGAATTGGAATAACATAATTAGTGTGGTTTATTTTTTTAATTTGGTAAGAAAAAAGGATTTTCCTCCGCCCAAGAAAGATAAAACACATTCCAAACAACTTTCTAATAGGGAGGACATTTAATCCTTAGGGAATAAAACATGTAAAACACTTGTATCACTCGAATACCAATTTGGCTACACCGTGGGGGTAGAGTTTGGTTCAAGTTTGGCTTGAGGTTGGTTCGTTTAAATGTTATCAAGTTCTCAATTGAATTGGTATCAAGTACTCAACTTTCGCTGACTAATCCTGGGATGGTCAATCCAGCCATAAAAATTTCCCACCGGTCCATCAATCCAATGTTCTTAGATCAATAGTCCATTAGGGAAAATTCATCCGTTAATTCACCGAGATTTAAACTCGATCCTTAAATATTTGGGAAACTAAAAGTGTCTTATCATGGTACTATTACACAAGAACAACCTTATTTATTGTTTGAAACTTATTCAATTATTTATTAAATTTAATTATTTTATTTTATTTAACATGTTTATAAACAAGTTATTGATGATCATTATTCACCAATATACTTGTTCAAATTTATTCATAAATTTTTGAAGCATGTCCAATTAATTAAAATAGTGTTGTATTGAACGCACATAAATAATTTCATATTAAATTGAACACCAAACTTATTTTTGAACCATTGGTTCATTTACCGCCTTATCTGGCTTGCTTGGGATATGCAACGAGGGCACAATGATAGGGCACGCTTGGGATATATACCGAAAGCACAATGTTGATACCATCTCGATGATCTTGAACCAACTCCAGACCAATGCTTTGGATAAATAGTCTCGCTCAGTCAACCTGACAAGTAAATTGTTCGGTCTCACTGAAAGAACATGCCAAATGAAAGACCATGGGAAAACCCTAACCCTACGGTCTATGGAGGGCCCAAACTATAGGAGAATAACTCGAGGGGTGATTAGCTTGTGGGTTAGATTAACTAACATGTTAAGGCGCTTTCATACCTGGATGCAACAGAGTTGGGAAAGTAGGCATCAAAGTTCTTTAATATATTTTGCAATGGGAGAAGGAAGCACAAAGGCCAAACTAAGATTGACATTCCACATCTCATCCCTCCAGGCTATTGCAAGTAGATATAAAAGAAACAAAACGAGTTCGATAGGATGAACTCAGCATAGCAAATGAGAACCACCAAAACCACAAGAGTAAGATACATGAATTGAGACTTCCTCCTCAAAATATTTGACAATACAATTGATTATGTTTAACAATTGAAAAGAGGGCATGCTGGCAATGGTTACTTGGTTATTGATTGGAATAAGACTTTTTACTATGAGAAAAAGTTTTCTTTTGATCTCGCACACACTAAAACAAGCAAAAAAAAAAATGTTAGTGACCAGAAACCAGGGGAAGTCTTTGGCGATAGCCCTTCGACGCTAATGACGCAAAGCCTCTGCAAGTGGCGGCCATGAGCACAACCACCGACCAATATCAGAGCAAACTTTGTGGGTGTTCCTCAAGGCCTACGACGTCGGCAATTGGGGAAGTTTGCGACATGGACGTTATCTTTCCATGTGTTGGCAGCAGACAACAAAATCGATCGGAGCGGTAGGAAAAGAGAGCAAAAGGAAGGGGTAGAAATTTTAAGCAGGAGATTTGTCATGCATTTATAACTAACTATGTGATATGATACCATTGTTGATACTCTAAATGCATGAATCAAAACGAATTAAAATGGTAAACACTTACAACAATCTCCCACAGATCTACAATCGACAACGATTGGACTTGCTGCCGGAAGAGCAATCATAGGATTGGAAAGCTCTCCACAATTCCACGAACAAAATCTCACCGTCTCAGATATTCTTCTCACTCTCTCATTGTCTCTTTCTCTACACTGTGAATCATCCGCCATGATCCTTGGACGCACCCCTTATAAAGGAAAATAACTCAATGATATAATGGACTTTTCCATTAATTGTAGTGGAGAACGTGGGCATGCTCCTACGTTCCCATTTCCTATAGGATCGACATCTGAAGCCGACTAGTGACGAGCTGAGCGAATCGGGGGATCAAACCTACAGACACCTTAGGCAAAGAATATGATCAGCTTACGAGGGAGCGAGGCGGAGAGAGGTTGACTGACAGAGGAGATGTCCTGCTTGTCGACGCAGCTACAGCGGCGAAGCAACAAATCTAAACTGCCTCCAGAACAAAATCACAAGCAACAAGACTCTCCTTTCTTTTCCGTGGCCAAGGAGAAGGAGACGTGAGAAATATCACGGTTTGCAGTGTACTCTCGCCTCTTCTTAAAAAAAAAACTCTAATGGCCATTTATACCAGGTGGAGTTGTACTCTCGCCTCTATTTACAAACAAAAAAAACTGTAATGACCTTTTATACTAGGTGGAGTTTAGAGTTTAGGGTTTAGAATTTAGTCCCATATCGTTTGTTTTTGATTGACGGAGTGGAACTAGTGCTATAAAAGAAGAGGTTATGGCACTTTCTCATTCATACCTTTCTCGGCCTTTTGGCTAAGATCAAGTGTAGTATCTGTTCTTATCAGTTTAATATCTGATACGTGGACCATTGGTTCACTATGATATTAAATTAATTTTTTATTTTGGGGAGGGATCATTACAGTAGCTTGCTATTGGATCCTTCGCGTGTCATCCCTGTGTTGCACTATTCTAGGGGTTCGACGCACCCGACCAAGAAAAATTAAATTTTTATATTAAATTAGGTTTTTTTAAAATTATTAATTATAGTGCAAGAAATTAAATCTTAAAATTTTATATATTTAAAAATAAATACAAAACACATAAAAATAATTGAATTTTTTTATTGATTAAATTATTATTTTTCATTTAATGAATAAGAAATTTTAAAATTAGAATTGAATAAATTGATGTTTTCTTGGATGAAATTTTGAAATAATTTAATTAAAATTTTATTAGGTTATTCAATTTAATCGAAATAACTTAATTAGTGTGGTTTTTTTTTAATATGGTATGAAAAAATGATTTTACTCCGCCCAAGAAAGATAAATCACGTACCAAACAACTTTCTATAATAGGGAGGACATTTAATTAATCTGTAGGGAATAAAACAGGTAAAACACTTGTATCATCCGAATACCAATTTGGCTACATCGTGGGGTAGAGTTTAATTCAAGTTAGGCTTGAGGTTGGCTTGTTTAAATGTTATGAAGTTCTCAATTGAATCAGTATCAAGAATTCAACTTTCACTAACTAATCCTGGGATGGTCAATCCAGCCATAAACATTTTCCACCGGTCCATCAATCCAGTGTTCTTAGATCAATCGTCCATTAGAGAAAATTCATCCGTTAATTCACCGAGATTTAAACTCGATCCTTAAATATTTGGGAAACTAAAAAAGTGCCCTACCATTGTACTATCACACAAGAACAAACTTATTTATTGTTTGAAACTTATATAATTATTTATTAAATTTAATTATTTTATTTTATTTTATTTATTTAACATGTTTATAAAAAAGTTATTGATGAGTATTATGCACCAATATACTTGTTCAAATTTATTCATAAGTTTTTGAAGCATGTCCAATTAATTAAAATTGTGTTGTATTGAATGAACATAAATAATTCCATATTAAATTGAGCACCAAACTTATTTTTGAACCATTGGTTCATTTACTGCCCTATCCGGCACGCTTGGGATATGCAACGAGGGCAGAATGATAGGGCACACTTGGGATGTGTACCGAGAGCACAATGTTGTTACCATCTCGATGATCATGAACTAACTCCAGACCAATGCTTTGGATAAATAGGCTCGTTCAGTCAAACTGATAAATAGATCACTGAAAGAACAGGCCAAATGAAAGACCATGGGAAAACCCTAACCCTACGGTCTACGGAGGCCCGAACTATAGTAGAATAACTCGAGGGGTGATTAGCTTGCGGGTTAGCTTAACTAACATGTTAAGGCGCTTTCATACCAGGAAGCAACAGAGTTGGGAAAGTAGGCAACAAAGTTCTTTAATATATTTTGCAATGGGAGAAGGAAGCACAAAGGCCAAAGTAAGATTGACTTTCCACATCTCATCCCTCCAGGCTATTGCAAGTAGATATAAAAGAAACAAAACGAGTTCAATAGGATGAACCCAACATATCAAATGAGAACCACCAAAACCTCAAGAGTAAGATGCATGAATTGAGACTTCCTCCTCAAAATATGTGACAGTACGATTGATCATGTCTGAAAATTGAAAAGAGGGCATGCTGGCAATGGTGACTTGGTTATTGATTGGAATAAGACTTTTTACTATGAGAAAAAGGTTTCCTTTGATCTCGCACACACTAAAACATGCAAAAAAAATGTTAGTGCCCAGAAACCAGGGGAAGCCTTTGTCGATAGCCCTCCGATGCTAACAACGCAAGGCCTCTGCGAGTGGCGGCCATGAGCACAGCCACCGCCTAAATCAGAGGCAAACTCCGTGGGTGTCCCTCAAGGCCTAAGACGTCGACAATTGGGGACGTTCGCAACATGGACGCTATCTTTCCATGTGTTGGCAACAGGAAACAAAATCGATCGGAGCGACAGCAAACAAGAGCAAAAGGAAGGGGTAGCAATTTTAAACAGGAGATTTGTCATGCATTTATATCTAACTATGTGCTCTGATACCATTGTTGATACTCTAAATGCAAGAATCAAAACGAATTAAAATGGTAAACACTTACAACGATCTCCCACAGATCTACAATCGGCGACGATTGGACTAGCTGTCGGAAGAGTAATCATAGGATTGGAAAGCTCTCCATAATTCCACGAACCAACCCACCGTCTCAAATGTTCTCCTCACTCTCTTGTTGTCTCTTTCTCTACACCGTGAATCGTTCCCCATGATCCTTGGATGCACTCCTTATTAAGGAAAATAACCCAAGGATATAATGGACTTTTCCATTAAGAGTAGTGGGGAATGTGGACATGTTCCAACGTTCCCATTTCCTATAGGATCGACATCTGAAACTGGCTAGTGACGAGCCGAGCGAATCGAGGGATCAAACCCACAAACAGCTTCGCCGAAGAATTTGATTAGTTGATGAGGGAACGAGGCGGAGAGAGGGCGATCGACGGAGGAGATGTCCTTCTTGTCGACGCAGCTGCAGCGACGAAGCAACAAACCTTAACTGCCTCCAGAACAAAATCGCAAGCAACAAGACTCTCCTTTCTTTTCTGCGGCCAAGGAGAAGGAGACGTGAGAAAGATCACGATTTGCAGTGTACTCTCACCTCTTCTTAAAAAAAACTCTAATGGCCATTTAGACCAGGTGGAGTTGTACTCTCGCCTCTATTTACAAACAAAAAAAAAACTGTAATGACCTTTTATACTAGATGGAGTTTAGAGTTTAGGGTTTAGAATTTAGTCCCATATCATTTGTTTTGGATTAACGGAGTGGAACTAGTGCTATAAAAGAAGAGGCTATGACACTTTCTCATTCATACCTTTCTCGGCCTTTTGGCTAAGATCAAGTGTAGTATCTGTTCTTATCAGTTTAATATCTGATACGTGGACCATTGGTTCACTATGATATTAAATTAATTTTTATTTTGGGGAGGGATCATTACAGTAGCTTGCTATTGGATCCTTTGCGTGTCATCCCTTTGTTGCACTATTGTAGGGGTTCGGCGCACCCGACCAAGTTAAATTAAATTTTTATATTAAATTAAGTTTATTTTTAAATTATTAATTACAATATATGAAATTAAATCTTAAAATTTTATATATATAAAAATAAATTTAAAACACATAAAATAATTGAATTTAATGAATAAGAAATTTTAAAATTAGAATTGAATAAATTGATGTTTTCTTAGATGAAATTTTGAAATAATTTAATTAAAATTTTAAATTTTATTATGTTATTCAATTTAATCGAAATAACTTAATTAGTCTTTTTTTAATTTGGTAAGAAAAAATGATTTTATTCCGCCCAAGAAAAGATAAATCACTTATCAAACAACTTTCTAATAGGGAGGACATTTAATCCTTTGGGAATAAAACACATAAAACACCTGTATCACTCGAATACCAATTAATTCGGCTTGAAGCAAAGATTTTATAAAAGTTCGGCTTGAAGCAAAGATTTTATAAAAAAAAAAATTAATTCTAACCTAACCCCAATTTGAATACAATTCGAAATCTTTAAATATGAATCTAAATAATTCGACCAACTTGAATAACTTAATTAAAAATAATTTTTTGCTTGTTATTTTTATTATAATTTTTTATTTTTATCTCAATAATTTATCATTATTATACTAGCTTTAATATTGATATTCATAATTTTAAAAATAAAATTTGATTTAATTTTAAAAAGATTTATTAAATCCTAAATTTAGGCCAATCCTAGTCAATCTGGACTCCGATCCAATCCTAGTACAACTTAAAAATCCTCCGATCTGAATATGAAAATTTCTAATTCAAGTTGGATATTTTTCGGGTTGACTTGGATTTACTGATCAGATTTATTTTTGACATCCCTAATTATAAATTATTAAGAAAATTTAATGAAATTTTGTTCCTAGTTCTACTATATGCCCACACAACTAAGCTACCAGCCCAATGTGTATGCTATTATAAAATTTATATAAACACAAAATATAAATCATGCCAGGCCGAACAAAATCTATATATATTTAGATATTATTACATTTTTAATTTGAAATTGATTGATTAAAATTTTTATATTTTAAAGTTTATTTATTTGATTAATGAGTTTAATATTACAGTTTTTTAAAAAAATTTATTTACAAATTTAATAACAAGTTTGTTAATAAATATAGTTTACAAGTTTTGTTTGTGAATATAATTTTTGAATAATTTAAAATCTTTGTTTTTAAGAAATTTATTTATTTTTTTAATGAATTAATCAAGCTTATTTATTTAATTCATATCGAATAAATATAAATAAATAATTATCGAGTTAAACACTAAATTTTCTCATAAATTTTTAATTTATTTTTGTTATCTAATATATAGATAGTGGAAATTGTATTTGAATTTTAAAAAAGATAAAATTATGATGTTATTTCTAGATCTCATTTGATCAGTTAAACTTATGAGTCTGAGAAATTTCTATCATTTTGATTGTTTTTCTTATTGTAATAGAAAAAAAAATATTGTTATACCTCATAATTTGTCGATATTTTTAGAATGCATCTTTATGGTTTTTGAATCATTCATTTACCTTTACAATAGTTTTAATTTATTGAGTGCAAGTTTTTTTTTTACAATTAACTTAAGACATATAAATTTAGAATTTCCATTATTTTTTAATGTTACAAACTTATATTTGCAATTCGTATACATGTCATAAAACCAAAAAGCTAATAATCTCTTAGAATTTAACTACCATGTTGGAGATAGAGATGTTCTTTGTATATATTACAAGAAGTTAACAAGTTAATGACGAGTTCCTCTAACAAATAGATCTTTGCTATTAGATGATCTCGATAGGTTGAGGACAAGCAATGAGTCCATTTTTGCCCACCATATCAAAGATTGAACTAATTCTAGCATGCCTTATCGCGTCTTGAATTGGTTTGCTCAAATCATACATTTTTTATTGTATTGATATTGACAAATCTAAGATTTGCACCCTAAAAGTAAGTTAATTTGATAGGAATATTATAGAGAGGATTTGAGTTATGAAGTCTGATTTAATGATTTTTGATGAATGTATATATTTGCAATGCTGAAGAATACTTTTGAGTCGCGAGATTTATCCCATCGCCATTAGTGTTCAATCAACCTAATCATGGAGCCTCCGAGGCTATGGTGCAGCGGCAGGGCATCTACACCCACGGTTTGAGCCCCAGCTATGGCGAATTTGCAGGAATTTTTCCTCTAAATGAGGCACGCAACTAAAAGATGTTGGGCTTCTAGGCTGCCCACTGCGAGCCCTTCCCGATTTACCTTGGTGTCCGGTGGAAAATGTTCAAGGGAGCGGGTCGGTCATCCCATGCTCGGCGTTACTCAGCCTAGTTAATTATTTTTAAGACTAGCTTAACATTACAAGACAACATTGGGAAGATGTAGAACCAAAATCATCACATCTAAAACCCTTATTGTCTCAATCATTTTGATTTTACAACACACATTACAAGAACTAAAACAAAAACATTTTAGATACAAGTCAATCACTAGAAATCTTCTCTAACCTTATGAAAATGATAAGAAATCCACATGCGAACTCAATTTGTTAGATGTTTAAAGCAGTTCCATTCCCACGCATTTATTGTTCGACCATATATCTGAATATTTGCCAAATCTTGAATCTATCGATCAATTCCCTCATTGTCCATGGTATAAACAGGGATTTGACAGTTGTTATTGTTATTCTTTGGGCCATTTATTAGACATCGATCATCTTCATCTTCCTTGTAAGTTTTCACATATGTTTTGGCACTTGCCAAAATCAATCTTTCTACCATAAAAAGCTGATAGTTGTTCTCAACCACCGAGTCGAATATGTTTGTAAAGTTCGATGAGCATGCCAATTTGTACCTGTTACAAAGTTTGCACTCACATACAAAAACCAACATATATCCAATGCAGAAGTGCACGAATAGATGAAGCAACAAAAAAAACAAAAAGTAGTCCGGTGCATAAAGCTCCCGTTATGTGGGGTCTCGAGGAAGGATCCATTGTATGCAGCTTTATCCTGCTTTTTTGCAAGAGGTTGTTTCCAGGATTCAAACCCATGACCTTTTGGTCACAAAGCAACAACTTTACCGTTGCAAGAGGCTGCACGAATAGATGAAGCAAAGAAGTTTATTTATTTCGATAGACAAAGCATAAATTCCAGAAATTATAAATTTAAAGATGTAAAATACCGGAAAAATAGGAAATATTAATAAGGGATTTTTCTGGAAATTTTTGGAAATTTTTCGGGTATTTTTCGGAGCTCGTACGGATGAGTTAACGGGGACAAAAACGGGGCCCGGGAAAAGCCTGTTTAGGTTACCCCGTTTAAGCGAGGAAATATTTATATTTACATTTCCTTATTCTTTTATATTTCTTAATTTTCTTTTCTCTACCCCGCCGAAACCTCTCGAGCGGCGATTCCTTCCCACGCGCACCCGAGCCCGCCGGTTTGCCCTAACCGCCGGCCCCGGCGGTTTCTTCCTCGCCGGCGTTTGATCAAGAGCCAAACCCCTCTTCTCTCTGCGCCTTCTCCACCCGACAGCACCGCCGGGTGCTCTTCCTCCTCCCTGAGCCACGCGCCGCCGCCACCCCTGCCGACGCCGTGCCCTAGCCGAGCACTGCCGACGTCGTGTCCTAGCCGACCGCTTCATTGCCGGCGATCTTCCCTGAGCCGAGCATCACGCCGGCAGCCGACCTATTGCCTTTGCCCTAGCTTGGATCGCGAGCTTCTCCGCCGCTGAGATCAGGAACGCGCCGGCGACGCTTGAGCGACCACCGACGAGTCTCCTTTCTTTCTCCTTGCGCTCATGAGGTGCCGCCGGTCACTGGAAAACCAGCGCCGTCGCCGTGCCCTAGCAGTGGTCGTTGAGGTAGCTGTTCGACCCTAATATTTGCTTTGGATATCTGGTTTGTTTGTGGTGTTGACCTTTTGATTTCATTTCGATCCGATGATGGCAGTAGATAGCGCTGTTTAGGTGGATCTGGGAATTTGGGTGTGTGGGCTGCTCTTTGGTCCAGCATCCACTCCTTTTGGCAGTAGATCAGTGTTCACGACTGTGAATTGAGGTAAGTGTAGGGATTTGATACGTGTTGTAGATAATGGATTAATTTAGGTGTGATTTGATTACATGATCATATGTAGTAATTTTGCTACGTGATGTGATGAATTAGGTTTATGTATAGAATTGGATTGGTATTGAATTTAATCCATTGCTTGTTTTGTTACATGGGATCAATTCCATTTCTAAGGAAGGATAAGGTTATTAAATAGGTTTGGAGATTTTTATTTAGTTATATAGCTAAATACATTATCTGTTTGATAACACAGGACTTTGACGCGAGACGGTATCTCGACGTTGGATTGGACATTTCTTATTTGGAGGCGGGTACTTTTGACTTTTGTTGTCTTTGATATGCTTAGTAATGGAATTAACATGTTTCATTAATTATGTTTCTTATCTATATCGGTTAATCACTACCCAAATCTTACATGCTTGATTGATTGATTGGTTTTGCATCTCAGGTATATTTTTACCTGTTTATACATGCTTATAGGGGTAGTGATATGCCATGCTTGACCATGTTCAGGACCTAGGTTTTTATACCTTCTGTGTACCTTGATTTGATATGATTCTTTGACCTAGGGTGCACATTTCTATATATATGGATTAGGTCAGGATGTTTATATGGTTATTGCCATGCATCATTTGCATGATTGCATGCTGTGCGATAGTCCGCTCCATTATTGCTGAGCACATCGCCAGTTACATGGATCTGCACACACCACCACTCATGGGTTAGTGGTGATTCAGGTGCAGCGGGGACTCTGTTAGGCACCGTTGGTCCGCTCATGGGTAGTGTGACGAGCGTGGTATCACGTCCTCCCCGTCTTTGAGTAACGGGAGTTGAGAGCATTGCGCTCCCCATCTATGATTTGGGGTAGGAGGATAGATGTACTCAGACAAGATCCCGTCCACTCGGTCACTCATCGGGAGTAGTGACGACAGAGTTGTCACAGCCCTACCCACTCGGCCTCACTTTGGTATGAGATGATCGACTGGCGTCAGGGGTGACCAGGACGCATCATTGGCATCATATGCATGATGCATTTATTGCTTGTGTTTGTGGTTGCTGCATTTATATGCTGCATATTGTTTGGATGCCTATGTTTGACATGCATACAGGATTCCTATACCACTCGGACTGTTTGACCTTATACTCAGGACCTGGTTAGTACAGCATTCTCCTGTTTACTTCAGATGCATATTTATATCTTTCTTATAGCAGGAGACTGTACGCATGATTAGTGTTAGGTGTTATTTCTTTACTTTGCATATCAATTGTACCTGCTGAGTGTTGAACTCACCCCGCCTCCATTGTTGATATTTTCAGGTTGATGCTGTCAGGAGAGAGTTCCAGTTGCTGGTCCCTGCAGACCTCGAGGATAGGATTTGGTTTCCGTTTTGGTTTCTTTTCTGTTCTAGACTATTTAAAACTTGTTATGTTTTAGATTTATTCCACCTATGGACGTTGTATGGATTTTATGATGTCGATGAAATTGGATTTGGTTTTATTCTACTACATGCCTGCCTGAACGGCAGAAGAGGTAAGAAAAATCGGATTTGGGCTTTACGAGTGTAGTTGAGTAGGGTGGATTTCGAGTCAGAGTATTATTACTGCGTGGTTGTGTCAGCCAGAGGCTGAATATATATATAAACTGCGTGGTGATTGATTTTATTTATTGTTATGATTCCAGCCGCCTGTGGCTGAGTATTTAGTGCTTGTAGAAATTTTTGATTGTCCGTCGTACAGGGGAGATGCTGCCGAAATTTTCTCGGACAGGGACTCCTCTGGGGGCGTGACAAAAGAACAGAGAGATTCTTATGAATGACAGAAACAACACTTTGAAAATAGATTATGAGATTGATAGACACATGGAAGTAGGAGTAGCGGCGTAGCCAGAATTTACAATCAGGGGGGGGCGAATTCAAGCTAACCATGGCACGCTGTTGAGGTCATGCCTGATCTCGCCACCTCGTTGAAAGGTCGTAGCCCAGACAAAACCTCACAGCGAGGTCGCGGCCAAAGCGAGATCTTTCCCTGTGACACCGCTGCCAAGCTATCGCTAAGACAGGAGAGGGAAGGGGAGAAGATCGAGCATACCGATGGGACGATGCATACTGGTGCTAGAGATCAAAGAGGAGAGGAGAGGAACGTGCTAGAGATTGGAGAGGTGGTCGATCAGAGAGGAAGATTTTAGGGCGTTGGGAAGAAAAATTGAGAATAAAAATCTTAATTAGAAAATTAATTAATGATGGAAACTTAATTCAATCACTAAAATAACAACGGAAACTTAGTTTGTTGATTAGTGACCATAATTTATTTCGATTTCTAATTAGCGACAGAAATTAAATTTCATCACTAATTGTGAGTTTTCTTGTAGTGAATTACATGATGAGTTGCAATAAATGATATGATTTAATTGATCAAATTTTTGAAGGCTCGGCAATGAAATTAATCACCTTCATATAACAAATCAAACAATGCTTGACTAGCAAACAAAAATATAAATATATGAAAAATTAACATTATATGTTTTTCCAACACTTAAATTCTTAATTGAAATAAATAAAGCAAGAAAACTTTACCTTAATCAAAAAGCGTTTGCTGTGGAGTATCGGCGAAGCGACGATGACAACGCTGGCAGCAAACGATATCAGTGCTAGTGATAGCGGCGTTCAGCGATAACAACATGGACGACAACGACATTAATGTGCGGCGGAGGATTTTGAGGGTAAAATAAGGATTAGGGAAAGGGAAAGAATAATAAGGGGATTATAAGAGGAAGACGACCACGGGAGTGAAAAAAGGAAAGGGGATTAGAAGGAAGAAGAAAATACGGGAAGGGAGAGGGGAAAAAGTACAGGCAATGGGAGAGAAAAAAATATCGAGAGAATGAAAAAAGTTGGTTGAGACAAGAAAAAAAAGGTTTGGGTTCTCTTATTTGTTTTAATTGAACAATTTGTAAAAAAAATCTTGATATTTTTAGAATTTATAATTAAATTATTTTTAAATAATTTCACTGTATTAATTTTTTCCCTAAATTTCCGGCCTCACCCCCTTGACCCTATGTAGCTACGCCCCTGAGTAGGAGGGTTGTAATCAAAGTTCATTCTTGTCATATTTTATGAATCTACTAAATCTTATTGCATTCTATAATAATAACAAGAATGAAAAGTTATCCATATGCGTTGAAGAAATTCTCCAGTGGTATCTCAATATGCATCATTTGTCTGCCACAAGAACAAATTCATCAAATGTTCTCATGTCACACGTTTGCAAGACTTTTGTGGCAAGTAGAGCAATGAAACTAAGAAAGAGTCACACGAGTCCAACACCAATTATTCATTTGAATGTCATAGAAACATCAGAGCTCATGAAAAAAATGAATTTCTCTGGAAGGGTTTGTGTCATAGAAACATCACAACCCTAACAAAAAGTGAATTTCTCTTGAAAGATATTTTACTTGTATTATGAGATAGTTATTAGCTATTTTGCAAGTCAAATAACAATTTGGAGAACCAATACCTT
The DNA here is from genome assembly GCF_018446385.1 of Zingiber officinale. Classification (NCBI taxonomy): domain Eukaryota; kingdom Viridiplantae; phylum Streptophyta; class Magnoliopsida; order Zingiberales; family Zingiberaceae; genus Zingiber; species Zingiber officinale. Next base: position 22,576,227 of record NC_055988.1, read on the forward strand.
ATCTGCTACATTCATTAGTCTTTTGGCAGCCATCGTAGGAAGAAAATCATGTGGTAGCAAAACAGAGCTGTGATTGGTTCGATCCTTGCACTCCATAGACCTGGATGTTCATCATGGTCAAGACTAGAGCTTGAAGATTCAAGATCACCTAGCAAAGTATCGGACCATTTAACCATGGCGACATCTTGGGAAATAAAGAAAATTTCATGTGCGGATTACTTACCATGCAAGAGGACTCGCAGTGCGGTTAATTAGTAGCACATTGGAGTAGTGATTATTTTCGTTGAGATCACTCCTGCTAACTCCATTCACGTGAATCACTCCTTTTCTTCTTAATTTCGAATTTGTTGACAATATGTGTGACCATGCCTTTGAGTTGTCCGAAATCACTCCTATTTTACTTGAAATGAGATCCAAATCCTATAAAGAATCAAGAGAAGAAGAACTTGTAGCCCAACTAAAAAAATCAAGTTACCATAACCAATTGCATTGATTGAACCGATATCAGTGCAAAAATGTAAAGACAAGCACATAAAGCATAGTCGGGATAAGAATTCCTAAAAGAAAATTGGCCCAGGACACTAATTGAAAGATAAAGAGAAAAGGATAATGAATCTAGAAAGTGCATTTGATGAAGAAGATATTCAAAGGGAACTTGATAAATGAAAGCATTTCAAACAAATAGCCATACAAGGTTTCATACGAGTCATTGAAATGACATCTCTAATATTCTTAAATTCACTATACACTAAAAAATTAAGGTATCTTGCACAAAAAGACTGGCTCAGATTCCAGTCTCTTAGTCTAACTAAAACACGAAAACAGCTGCACAATTTTCATTCGATTTTAAATATAGAGAGGAATGTGCATATCTTTCAAGTTACAAGTAGATTTGATATCAAAGTGACAATCTAGCTATGTCAAATTGCTAAAGAAATTAAATATTAACAAAACATACATTAGACAAAGTGGAATGGAACCCACTGCACAACCTATCAGAAAGAGTATATGATCCACGGGAAAGATGCAGAAAGCTACATGAAAGAGTATATGAGCATAAGTTTACCCGCTATTGATTAAATAAAAAAGGAACAAAATTTGCACAATGCTTCATTAAAGTTTTAGAAAAACACAAAAATAATGTCTGTGACTTCTCAAATAATGTAACAGGAGTTGAGTAATTGTACATTCCATCTGTATTTGGATTTCCGCTTTGGTGCAGGATCCTTGTTATGTGTTGGATTGATGCACATTCTAGAAGGCATCACAAATACTCTGCAAATTTTTTAAACAAGCATAATGTCAGTACAAAACAACTATTAATTAATTCCTCCATCTAGAATTCTTCCTACAAATTTTTTATACGCAAGGAGTGAACTTTAACACCCAAATCAAATGCTCAAAGTCAAATCTTCATAATCCCAGAAACTTGGAGTGTTCTTAATTCCAATTCAACGAATCAAAGAAGATCATCCACAATAGTGATGGAATATTAAAGCAAGGTAGTAGACCATAAGAGAAATTGATGGGACCTTCCGAGGAAGAGGGCTTCTTGGAGGGTGCATCGGAGGCTGGACTCTTGGTGTCGCAGTGCTTTCCGGGGCAATCAATGCGGTCACCCCAATACAAGTACTTGCTCTCCACCACCGCCTTGGCGGCTTCCCTCGACGACGCGGAGGAAGCAGGGATCGTAGAGGAGAAGGCAACCCAGAGGAGCGCGAGGGCAGCGGCAGAGATGAGGAAGAGTTATACGACGAGGTGCCGTTGGAACCGAAGAATCGCCATAACGGTGAGAGTCCGAGGTGTCGTTCACTAAATGCATCAATCTACGAGACGAACTAATTTTGTAATGATATTTGAGAATATACATTAAAATCTATTAATGGGGATGTAGCTCAGATGGTAGAGCGCTCGCTTAGCATGCGAGAGGTACGGGGATCGATACCCCGTATCTCCATAAAATATTTTATTAGTTTATGTTTTTTATTTTGTATGTGAAAGTAATAAAACTCTTTATATATAATTTTATTATTCTAGGTACTCATTTATGAGAAATTCATGAACATACAATAGTGTTTGTCACGCCCCAGAGGAGTCCCTGTTCGAAAAATTTCGTCAGCATCTCCCCTGTATGACGGACAATCTGAAACTTCTACATAACACATATACCTCAGCCACAGGCGGCTGGAATTATAACAATAAATAAAAACAATCACCACGCAGTTTATATAGATATTCAGCCTCTGGCTGTCACAACCACGCAATTAATAATAGTAATCACAAACAATAGTACTCTGACTCGAAATCCACCCTACTCAACTACACTCGTAAAGCTCAAATTTGACGAACTCACCTTTTCTGCCGTCCAGGCAGGCATGTAGTAGAATAAAATCCAAATCATACCAAAAGTCCATCAAACGGAAGGATTCCATTCAATATCCATATGTAAAATCCAAAACAAGATTAAAACAAAGTCTGATAGAGAAAAGCTAAAATAAAATAACAACTCAAAACCAGCAGATGGGGACCAGCGACTGGAACTGCTCCGGACAGCCTCAACCTGAAAATATATCAACAATGGAAGCGGGGTGAGTCCAACACTCAGCAGGTACAACTGATATGCATAACAAAACAAATAACAGACTACACTAATCATGTGTACAGTCTCCTGAATACGAGAAGGATAAATGCAACTGAAACGAAATCAGGAGATAACTGTACTAACCGGGATCAAAGTACAAAGGTAACAGGGTCGTCAGACCGTGGAAGTCATAATCCTGTATGCATGTCAATCATATGCATCCATATAAATGCAGCAAGTAAATGCTGCAATCACAAAACAATAAATTCAATAAATGCATATGGTGACCGTGCACTCTGACATCACTGCTCCTGATGAGCGACCGAGTGGACGGAATGCTGTCGGAGTACTCCTGTCCTCTGACCCCAAATCATAAATGGGGGAGCTCAATGCTCTCAACTCCCGGTACACGATGACGGGGAGGATATCTCTGCCTGCTACCACGCTGAGTCATCTGACCAACGGAGCCAAACAGAGTCCACCATCTGCCGGCTACCACGCTGCTACACTAAATGCCAACAGAGCCAAACAGAGCGGAACTGACTGCCGGCTACCATGCTGAGTCACCTGACCAACGGAGCTAAACAGCAGAACCGCCACACACCTGCCTGATATACCACTAATCCATGGGTGATGGTGTGTGCAGTACATGTAACTGGCGATAGGCTCAACCATAGTGGAGCCGACAATCGCACAGCATGCAATCATGATGCATGATACTAAGCATGGCAATCTCATGAATAACATAGTAATGACCATATAAATAATACAAAGTGTGTACCACTGGAAGATGTATCAGATAGAAGGTACACAAATCAGATAGGGCATCAAATAAACCCTAGATCCAGAAGATAACATAGCATGTGGTTGGGTCACTACCTAAAGCATATATGATCAGGTAAATAATATGCAGTGCAGAATAAATAAACAAGCAACCATGTAACTATCATGTAACCGAAACAAAATGATTACACAATCACTGCTATATGTTAAACATATTATTATGCATATCAAAGACAAAAGTCAAAGTACCCGCCTCCGACAAAAGAAAGGTCCAAATTCTGACTCCGAGATACTCGTCTCGCGTCAAAGTCCTGTGTCAAACGATATACATACATTTATTCAGCTAGAAGTCAACGAATAGCTAAATAAAATCTCAACGACCAATAGGATAAAATCCTAATCAACCTACATAAACATCTCTTTCTAACACAACTAACAATCCAATCTATATAACAGAAATTCATTGGCCGAAAACACTTACACTGATCTAATCAAAATGGTGATCAAGAAAATAACCAGCCATTCTGTGTTGTGGTGGCTGGAATCCAACAACTTCGAACCAATCGCCCACTGCTATCCAGAAGAAAACAAATCCCAAAATAAATCAATCAGGAGTTCTTACAGTAAGATATCAAATTCTCTACAGCATGTCTCACGATCTAAAATAATCAAATTACACTATGATCTACTACTAAGACCAAAACCTAGTATCTTACCTGAATTCACAGCTAAGTGACTGCGGTGAAAGGTTGCTTGCTGCCAAATTTGAACAAGCAATTGTATCTTGATCCACAGCACACAAAAACCCGCTGTACTTCTTCCTTCAATTCACAGTCCTCACCTCTGTGGACTAAGGTCCTCTATTGCTGATCAAATAACACTTCTGTTGCTGATCAAATAACACTACAGCGCCACTTCCTCACCAATCTGTGACCTCCCAAGATCGACTAGGGCACGCTACTGTGGCTGGAACAGAGGTTATCAGAGGAGAACCAGTGTAGAGAAACGACTACCCTCGGTTGGCTCTCGTCGGCCGGTGAAGATAGCATCGACAGAAGAGAGGAGAAGAGAGTCTTCGGCGTGAACGGCTGTGAACCCAAAACTAGGGCACAGAAATCGGTCGAATAGGTGGTGGTGGTGGAGACGACTACGGCAGAGAAGAAATTGGCCGACGGAGATGCTAGGGCACCGAGGCGGATGACATGCGCTGCCGGCGATTGGCGTCGCAGGAATGAAGATCGTCAGTGCTGTGAGGGCTCGGGAGATAAGAACAAAATGGAGGCTCGCGGCTCACTAGGGCACAAGGACGGCGTCGCTGGGTCGGCAGTACTCCGGCGGCGTCGGCTGTGTGCTGTGGCGCTTGGCATCCCGACGGCAGTGAAGAGGAGAGTCGCTGGCGAGGAGAGGGAGAAGGTAACCACCGTGGCCAGCGGTTAGGGCACGGGAGGCGTCGGCCGCGTGGAGAAGGAGAGAGTTCGGCGGAGAAGAAAAGAAAATAAAGAAAAAAAATAAAAGAAAAAGGAAATGTAAATATAAACATTTCCTCGCTTAAACGGGGTAGCCTAAACAGGCTTTTCCGGGCCCCGTTTTTGTCCCTGTTAACTCGTCCATACGAGCTCCGAAAAATTCCTAAAAATTTCCAAAAATTTCAAAAAATTCCCTTATTAATATTTGCCTATTTTCCGGTATTTTACATTCTCCCCTACTAATAAAAATTTGGTCCCCAAATTTCGTTATCTACCATCAACAATTACTAACAACAGATATAGAGTATATATGCTGAACGGTAAATAAATCACATACCTCAAGTGAAAAGATGGGGATATCGAGCTCGAATCGTATCCTCGAGCTCCCAAGTAGCCTCCTCATCTGAATGATGCTACCATCTGACTTTAACCAGCCGGATAGTCTTGTTCCGCAATTGACGCTCTTTCCGGTCTATAATTCATACCGGAATCACCTCATAAGTGACGTCAGGCTGAACGGGAACTGAGATATCTGTCAGCACATGTGTCGGGTCAGGTACGTATCTCCTCAGCATAGATACGTGGAATACATCGTGGACGCCTGCCAAAGACGGCGATAGTGCCAACCGGTAAGCTACCGCTCTAATCCTTTCCGAGATTTGGAAAAGTCCAATATATCGCGGAGCTAGCTTACCTTTGAGGCCAATCTCTTCACCCCTTTCGTGAGTGAAACTCGCAAAAATACATGGTCATAAATGGAGAACTCTAAGAGTCTCCGACTTCGGTCAGTATAAAACTTCCAGCAGTCTTGTCACGCCCCCAGAGGAGTCCCTGTCCGAGAAAATTTCGGCAGCATCTCCCCTGTACGACGGACAATCAAAAATTTCTACAAGCACTAAATACTCAGCCACAGGCGGCTGGAATCATAACAATAAATAAAATCAATCACCACGCAGTTTATATATATATTCAGCCTCTGGCTGACACAACCACGCAGTAATAATACTCTGACTCGAAATCCACCCTACTCAACTACACTCGTAAAGCCCAAATCCGATTTTTTCTTACCTCTTCTGCCGTTCAGGCAGGCATGTAGTAGAATAAAACCAAATCCAATTTCATCGACATCATAAAATCCATACAACGTCCATAGGTGAAATAAATCTAAAACATAACAAGTTTTAAATAGTCTAGAACAGAAAAGAAACCAAAACGGAAACCAAATCCTATCCTCGAGGTCTGCAGGGACCAGCAACTGGAACTCTCTCCTGACAGCATCAACCTGAAAATATCAACAATGGAGGCGGGGTGAGTCCAACACTCAGCAGTACAATTGATATGCAAAGTAAAGAAATAACACCTAACACTAATCATGCGTACCTCCTGCTATAAGAAAGATATAAATATGCATCCAAGTAAGCAGAGAATCTTTGTACTAACCGTGTCCCGAGTATAAGGTCAAACATCCGAGTGGTATAGGAATCATATGCATGTCAAACATAGGCATCCAAACAATATGCAGCATATAAGGAACCACAAACACAAGCAATAAATGCATCATGCATATGATGCCAATGATGCGTCGTCACCCCCGACGCCAATCGATCATCTCATACCAAAGTGAGGCCGAGTGGGTAGGGCAGTGACAACCGTGCACTCTGTAGTCCTGATGGGTGACCGAGTGGACGGATGCTGCTTGAGTACACCTATCCTCCTACCCCAAATCATAGATGGGGGCGCAATGCTCTCAACTCCCAGTACAAGACGGGAGGAATCCTGTCGGATAACTCGTTGTGTCACACTACCCATGAGCGGACCAACGGTGCCTAACAGAGTCCTGCGACACACTCGGCTGAATCGACCACTAACCCATGAGTGGTGGTGTGTGCAGATCCTTGTAACTGGCGATGTGCTCAGCAATAATGGAGCGGACTATCGCACAGCATGCAATCATGCAAATGATGCATGGCAATAACCATATAAACATCCTGACCTAATCCATATATATAGAAATGTGCACCCTAGGTCAAAGAATCATATCAAATCAAGGTACACAGAAGGTATAAAACCCTAGGTCCTAAACATGGTCAAGCATGGCATATCACTACCCCTATAAGCATGTATAAACAGGTAAAATATACCTGAGATGCAAAACCAATCAATCAATCAAGCATGTAAGATTTGGGTAGTGATTAACCGAAATAGATAAGAAACATAATTAATGAAACATGTTAATTCCATTACTAAGCATATCAAAGACAACAAAAGTCAAAAGTACCCGCCTCCAAATAAGAAATGTCCAATCCAACGTCGAGATACCGTCTCGCGTCAAAGTCCTGTGTTATCAAACAGATAATGTATTTAGCTATATAACTAAATAAAAATCTCCAAACCTATTTAATAACCTTATCCTTCCTTAGAAATGGAATTGATCCCATGTAACAAAACAAGCAATGGATTAAATTCAATACCAATCCAATTCTATACATAAACCTAATTCATCACATCACGTAGCAAAATTACTACATATGATCATGTAATCAAATCACACCTAAATTAATCCATTATCTACAACACGTATCAAATCCCTACACTTACCTCAATTCACAGTCGTGAACACTGATCTATTGCCAAAAGGAGTGGATGCTGGACCAAAGAGCAGCCCACACACCCAAATTCCCAGATCCACCTAAACAGCGCTATCTACTGCCATCATCGGATCGAAATGAAATCAAAAGGTCAACACCACAAACAAACCAGATATCCAAAGCAAATATTAGGGTCGAACAGCTACCTCAACGACCACTGCTAGGGCACGGCGACGGCGCTGGTTTTCCAGTGACCGGCGGCACCTCATGAGCGCAAGGAGAAAGAAAGGAGACTCGTCGGTGGTCGCTCAAGCGTCGCCGGCGCGTTCCTGATCTCAGCGGCGGAGAAGCTCGCGATCCAAGCTAGGGCAAAGGCAATAGGTCGGCTGCCGGCGTGATGCTCGGCTCAGGGAAGATCGCCGGCAATGAAGCGGTCGGCTAGGACACGACGTCGGCAGTGCTCGGCTAGGGCACGGCGTCGGCAGTGGCTCGGCTAGGGCACGGCGTCGGCAGGGGTGGAGGCGGGCAGAGAGAAGAGGGGTTTGGCTCTTGATCAAACGCCGGCGAGGAAGAAACCGCCGGGGCCGGCGGGCTCGGGTGCGCGTGGGAAGGAATCGCCGCTCGAGAGGTTTCGGCGGGGTAGAGAAAAGAAAATTAAGAAATATAAAAGAATAAGGAAATGTAAATATAAATATTTCCTCGCTTAAACGGGGTAACCTAAACAGGCTTTTCCCGGGCCCCGTTTTTGTCCCCGTTAACTCGTCCGTACGAGCTCCGAAAAATACCAGAAAAATTACAGAAAAAGCACTTAATAATATTTCCTATTTTCCGGTATTTTACATTCTCCCCACTTATAAAAATTTGGTCCCCAAATTTCGTTATCTACCACCAGCAAGTACTAACAACAGATATTGAGTATAAATGCTGAACGGTAAATAAATCACATACCCCCAGTGAAAAGATGGGGATATCGAGCTCGGATAGTGTCCTCGAGCTCCCAAGTAGCCTCCTCGTCCGGATGATCGCCATCCGACTTTAACCACCGGATGGTCTTGTTCCGCATCGACGCTCTTTCCCACCGGAACCTCCTCATAGGTAATGTCAGGCTGAATCGAAACGAATATCTGCCAAGACATGTGTCGGATCAGGCACGATCTCCTCAGCATGGATACGTGAATGGATGGTGATAGTGCCAGTCGGTAAGCTACCGCCTCGATCCTCTCCAAGATCTCGAAGGACCAATGTATCGCGGAGCCGCTCTGAGGCAAATCTCTTCACCCCTTTCGTGGGTGAAACTCGAATACATGGTCGCCAACAGAGAACTCTAGTGCGCCTCCGATCAAGATAACTTCGGCGATCCTGCTCGACATCCTCCGTCGATAGTACGGACCAACTCGCATCCTGCTGAACTCTATGAGGTCCCAACAATCGAGCCTCCTCATCCTGAGGACGGGTGTCCGACAAGGTCTACCATACAACGCCTCAAACGGTGCCATCTGGATAGCCGAATGGAAGTCGTTGTTGTAGGCAAACTCTACCAATGGCGATGGTCCTCCCAATCGCCTCAAAATCCATAACACATGATCTCAGTCCTCTAAAGTCCGAATGGTCCGCTCACCGTCCATCTGTCTGGATGGAAGGTCAGATCAAAGCGGAGTGTGCCCAAGGCCGCAGCGCTGTAAACGAGCGAAACCGTGGATCTCTATCCGAAATGATACTCAATGGAACGCCATGTAGTCCGATAATCTCTCGCAATACAATCCGCTAATCGATCCGAGGATCAGTCCTCCGGATCGGTTAATCGATCAACGATTACCCAAATCGCGTCATGGCCTCGTCGTGTCCTCGGCAACCCTACCACAAAGTCCATGGTAATGTGATCCCACTTCCACTCGGGAATAGGAATCCCTGAAGTAACCTGCAGGTCTCTGGTGTTCAGCCTTCACCTGCCGACAAACAAGACATCTAGCTACGAAATCCGCGATGTCCTTCTTCATGCTGTTCCACCAGTAGGAACGCCTCAAGTCTCGATACATGCGGGTCCCGCTGGATGGATCGCAAATCGAGAACGGTGTGCCTCTGTAATAACTCCTGTAAGACCGGATGAGACCGAGGTACGCATAATCTGCCTCGGAAGTATATGATACCCTCCTCGTCTCGTGTAAATTCGGTCTGCTGGAAGCTATCGATCGCTAATAACCGCAAATGCCGATCACTAGCCTGCCTCTCGGATCCTCGTCCCGATCGACGATCGAGCAACCATGGTAACCGAAACACCCTGCCCCTGCTCCTCAAGATCTAACTCAGAAACTCTGAACCGAAGTCCGGTGGCAAGCCAAAGTCCTCTGGACTTCCTGCTGAAGTGCATCGCAACCACATTAGCTTTCCCGGTGATAGCTAATGGTACAATCGTAGTCCTTCAGAACTCCATCCATCTCCTCTGTCGGAGATTAAGCTTCGAGTGAAAATGTATTTGAGACTCTTATGATCGTGAGAATCTCAAATGTGATACCATATAAATGACGCCAAAGCTTCAGAGCAAAGATGATGGCGGCTAACTCCAAGTCATGACTGGATAGTTCTTCTCATGCTCCTTCAACCGACGAGAAGCATAAGAGACTACTCACCGTGCTGCATCAGAACAACGCCCAAAGAGAGACGCTCGGTGTAAAGTACAACCATCCTCTCCGAAGGTACCAAAACTGGAGCCGACACTAATCTCCGCTCAGGAAGCTGGTCTCGCAATCCTCGGACCATATGAACTTCACGCCTTCCCGGTAAGACGTGTCAGCGGCATAGCAATACGCGAGAAATCCTCAACAAAACGTCGGTAATATCCGCCAAACCCATGGATCTCCTGAATCGACTTACTGCTCCCAACCGTGACCTCGATCTTCGAGGATCAATGAAATACCTCGCTAGAAACCACGTGTCCGTAAACCCAACCGAGGATAGCTGAATGCACACTTGCCGAACTTCGACTGATGTCGTCAAGAATCTCTAAGATCGTGCGAAGATGCTGTTCCTCCTCGGAACGAGAGTAGACCAATATGTCATCAATGAAAACGATAACAAACTGATCCGGATACCCGAAAGATGCGGTTCATCAAATCCATAAACACTGGAGCATTGGTAAGCCAAATGGCATTACCAAAACTCATAATGACCGTATCTGCAAAGCTCTTCTGGATATCGTAATCTCGACTCTCAACCGATGATATCCGGATCGCAGATCAATCTTAGAATACCCAAGTACCTCCGAGCTGATCAAACAAATCCTCAACGTGGTAATGGATATTTATTTCAGATGGTCCAATTATCTGTAGTCAATACATAATCTCATGGTGCCGTCTTTCTTCTTGACAAATAGAATGGAGAACCCCATGGTGAAACACTAGGCGAATAAATCTCCTGTTCAAAAGCTCAGTTGAACCTTCAGCTTGTTCAACTCTTTTGGTGCCATACGATCACGGAGCTTTCGATGTTGCGGTTCTGGAATCACCAATAGCGAACTCCCGCCTTCTAGAGGCAAACGGCAGCTCCGAAATACATCCGGTATTCCGGACAACAAGAACGTCGGAGGCTGCGAACTACTCGTCTCAAGTCGATCAACGACAGCGAAAACCATGGCGGTAGTGAGGAGCATACGCTGAATCGCCAAATAATCGAGATGCTGCCGTCTCTAATGCCGGTGAAACTCCACGGGGTCGGAAGGTGACCACCCTCGTCGGCAATCAACGGTAGCATGATAGCCAATCCATGCCAAGAATGATATCAAACTCGACCATCTCCAATACTAGAAGATCTACCGTAAGTATCATGTTGCCAAAGTCTAACGGGCAACCTCGATCTCTTGGGTGACGTCTAAAGTATCACCGGTAGGGAGACAATCAATCGCCGCAACCTAACAGTAGGTAATCTACCAACCTCCCGCATAAAGGTACAGGATATAAAAGAATGCGAACTACAGATCAATAATCGCAAGAAATGCATAAATGGAAATCGTATCGCGGAAACCGTCGGCCCCCTGAGCATCCTCTCTGGTAATAGCATGAACACGACCGGTCTCGGAGGAGGAGGTGGTAATCTTGGCCGGGCGGCACACCAGGCGCTGGGCTATGTGCGAGATAAGGCGAGGATGGTGGACTTTATCGCGGTGGTGAGGCCGAGATCGTCTCATCGCCTCGAGCGGATAATAAGGTCCTGAGCAAAACTGGGTGCTAAGCCGAGTACTCTGCCAAGCATGCCAAATCTTTCGGAGGGAGTCGCCGACGCCTGAAGATTGGGCCGCCTCCTCGATATGCCCTCGATGACTAGCATCCTCTCGACTGACCTCCCGGAAGCTGCAGGCCGAGCCTTGGTGACAATCTCGGCTCAGGTGCCATTGCAATAAAAGCAACGCATCCCCAGAGCAAGGCTGGGTGAGGTGATCTCGATCCACATTCAAACAATGAGTATCACCGAAGGCGGTTGCTCACGAGAAAACCGGAACGCCTCAAGAAGACCGCCCCGATTTACGAGGCCACGAGATGCCCCAGTACTCGACCGACTGTCTGCGACTACTCCGAGGCCGTCCTGCTCGCTCGAGTCTGCTGGACTCGCCGATGTCCGACCAGTATGCTTTCTTTTCCCGTCCGGATATGCTCTGCCGAGCTAACTCTATCATCAAAGCTCGATTCAATGCATCGAGTAAGATGTAATCCCTAATCCGGAAGCCGTATATGCAGATAACCATCCAATCCTCGTATAAACTGCATCATGCGAATCTGCCCTCCGCAACTAACTCGACAAAACCGAGCCAACCGAGGAATTCAAGATATACTCGGTCACCGAGCGATTATTCCGCCTCACCCATAAAATCCTGCCGGCGAGCCATCCGATAGGACAGAGGAAAGAAACGGCTCTCAAAAGCCTCTCGAACTGGTCCATGTGACGCTGCGCCACCAATGATAGAACGCGAGTAACCCACTGGCATTTGCTTCATCCCGTAAATGATAAGCAAACCTGCTTTCTCCCACTTGAGCAAGCCATATAGAAGAAATCCGCTCCATAGTCTCTATCCATGAAGAGCCATACTCGGATCGAGATCTCCGAAAGAGTGAAACGAGTCTTCATCGACTCCGGCCTGGAATCCTAGCTCGGCAATGACAATATCGATGATCCGTGGGGACTACCGCAGGAATCAAGAAACATCGGAGTCGATACTACGTGTGGTACCATGAATAGACGGAGGAGGAACTCCTGCTCAGATATACCGGAGCATAAGCCGTCGGTGGTGCCTGGGAACAAACGTGGTGGCAACTGGAGGTACGTAGGAAAAGGTACCGGATGTGGAACACACACATCAGAGGCACCGGAGGTACAAAGCATCGTGCGGGTGTCGAGGTCCAAGTGGCGGTGGTCCCAATACACCGTAAGGTCGCTACGGAGCGTACGCCGGCACACCAATGGTACTCCCGATGGTACTGTAAATGTGGTAGGCGTGGATACGGTCGGGTGGCTAAAGTAGGTATCTCTACAGAGCTATCGGATTTGAGAGCCGATGCTCCCGCTGCCTCCCGAGTCCGTCCCTGACCGACTGGCTCACTACCAGTGGGCATCTCGGCATATCCAGAGATCCCGTGGTCCTCGCACGTGGTCGCCCAGCACCACGTCTCGCAAGAATACGAGTAGATCGTCTCATATCCGTTAAATTAAATTACAATACCAATTTAACCAACACAAAATAACAACATACCTATTTGTTGTCGAGATGTTCCGTCATGTCCGCCTCCATTTGACCTCAAAATTCAACGTACATATATCGCCGAATCCAAATAACCAAACGGAATCAAACATAACCATATCGAAAATCCGATAATGCCCTTTGACTCGCAAACTGCTAACCCAAATATCCGAATACCAACAACCTGATCCGATAAATCTGTAAACCAAAAGGTGTATCCATAATCGCCTCGATACCAATAAATTGGTATCGGATAATCCCAAAATCCAAAATACGAAACAAAAGATCGAAAAGCTCCGATACCACTAAATTGTCACGCCCCTGTAGGAGTCCCCGTCCGAAAAATTGGCAGCATCTCCCCTGTATGACGGACAATCAAAAATTTCTACAAGCACTAAATACTCAGACGGCTGGAATCATAACAATAAATAAAATCAATCACCACGCAGCTTATATATATATTCACACTGACACAACCACGCAGTAATAATACTCGACTGAAATCCACCCTACTCAACTACACTCAGAAAGCCCAAATCCGATTTTTTACTCTCTACGCTGTTCAGCAAGCATGTAGTAGAATAAAACCAAATCCAATTTCATCGACATCATAAAATCCATACAACGTCCATAGGTGAAATAAATCTAAAACATAACAAGTTTTAAATAGTCTAGAACAGAAAAGAAACCAAACGGAAACCAAATCCTATCCTCGAGGTCTGCAGGACCAGCAATCGAACTCTCTCCTGACAGCATCAACCTGAAAATATCAACAATGGAGGTCGGGTGAGTCCAACACTCAGCAGGTACAATTGATATGCAAAGTAAAGAAATAACACCTAGCACTAATCATGCGTACAGTCTCCTGATAAGAAAGATAAAAATGCATCTGAAGTAAACAGGAGAGACTGTACTAACCAAGTCCTGAGTATAAGGTCAAACAGTCCGAGGGATAGGGAAATCCTGTATGCATGTCAAACATAGGCATCCATATAAATGCAGCAACCACAAACACAAGCAATAAATGCATCATGCATATGATGCCAATGATGCGTCCTAGTCACCCCCGACGCCACGATCATCTCATACCAAAGTGAGGCCGAGTGGGTAGGTCTGTGACGTGCACTCTGTCGTCACTACTCCCGATGAGTGACCGAGTGGACGGGATGTCGAGTACACCTATCCTCCTACCCCAAATCATAGATGGGGAGCGCAATGCTCTCAACTCCCAGACTCAAAGACGGGAGGAACTGCTTGATAACTCGTCATGTCACACTACCCATGAGCGGACCAACGGTGCCTAACAGAGTCCTTGCGACACACTGCCTGAATCGACCACTAACCCATGAGTGGTGGTGTGTGCAGATCCTTGTAACTGGCGATGTGCTCAGCAATAATGGAGCGGACTATCGCACAGCATGCAATCATGCAAATGATGCATGGCAATAACCATATAAACATCCCGACCTAATCCATATATATAGAAATGTGCACCCTAGGTCAAAGAATCATATCAAATCAAAGGTACACGAAGGTATAAAACCTAGGTCCTGAACATGGTCAAGCATGGCATATCACTACCCCTATAAGATGTATAAACAGTAAAATATACGAGATGCAAAACAATCAATCAATCAAGCATGTAAGATTTGGGTAGTGATTAACCGAAATAGATAAGAAACATAATTAATGAAACATGTTAATTCCATTACTAAGCATATCAAAGACAACAAAAGTCAAAAGTACCCGCCTCCAAATAAGAAATGTCCAATCCAACGTCGAGATACCGTCTCGCGTCAAAGTCCTGTGTTATCAAACAGATAATGTATTTAGCTATATAACTAAATAAAAATCTCCAAACCTATTTAATAACCTTATCCTTCCTTAGAAATGGAATTGATCCCATGTAACAAAACAAGCAATGGATTAAATTCAATACCAATCCAATTCTATACATAAACCTAATTCATCACATCACGTAGCAAAATTACTACATATGATCATGTAATCAAATCACACCTAAATTAATCCATTATCTACAACACGTATCAAATCCCTACACTTACCTCAATTCACAGTCGTGAACACTGATCTACTGCCAAAAGGAGTGGATGCTGGACCAAAGAGCAGCCCACACACCCAAATTCCCAGATCCACCTAAACAGCGCTATCTACTGCCATCATCGGATCGAAATGAAATCAAAAGGTCAACACCACAAACAAACCAGATATCCAAAGCAAATATTAGGGTCGAACAGCTACCTCAACGACCACTGCTAGGGCACGGCGACGGCGCTGGTTTTCCAGTGACCGGCGGCACCTCATGAGCGCAAGGAGAAAGAAAGGAGACTCGTCGGTGGTCGCTCAAGCGTCGCCGGCGCGTTCCTGATCTCAGCGGCGGAGAAGCTCGCGATCCAAGCTAGGGCAAAGGCAATAGGTCGGCTGCCGGCGTGATGCTCGGCTCAGGGAAGATCGCCGGCAATGAAGCGGTCGGCTAGGACACGACGTCGGCAGTGCTCGGCTAGGGCACGGCGTCGGCGGTGCTGTCGGGTGGAGAAGGCGCAGAGAGAAGAGGGGTTTGGCTCTTGATCAAACGCCGCGAGGAAGAAACCGCCGGGGCCGGCGGGCTCGGGTGCGCGTGGGAAGGAATCGCCGCTCGAGAGGTTTCGGCGGGGTAGAGAAAAGAAAATTAAGAAATATAAAAGAATAAGGAAATGTAAATATAAATATTTCCTCGCTTAAACGGGGTAACCTAAACAGGCTTTTCCCGGGCCCCGTTTTTGTCCCCGTTAACTCGTCCGTACGAGCTCCGAAAAATACCCGAAAAATTTCCAAAAATTCCAGAAAAATCCCTTATTAATATTTCCTATTTTTCCGGTATTTTACAAGTCTTATGCCTCTGACATCCTCCGTCCGATAATAAGGACCACTCTGCCTCGCTGAGCTCTATGAGGTCCCAACAACTGGGCCTCTCGGATTCTCATCCTGATCGACGACTGAGAAATTATGGTAACCAGACTACCCTGCTCGGTCTGTCCCTGCTCCTCAAGGTCTAACACAGAGAAACCCTGAATCAAGTCTATAACCACAACTCGGTAGCAAGTTAAAGTCCCTCTGGACTTCTGGCTAAGTGCATCGGCAACCACATTAGCTTTTCCCGGGTGATAACTAATGGTACACTCATAATCCTTCAGGAACTCCATCCATCTCCTCTGTCGAAGATTAAGTTCATTCTGAATGAACGGATATTTGAGACTCTGATGGTCAGTGCGAATCTCAATGTAATATTATACAGGTATTACCGCCAAATCTTCATGGCAAAAATAATAACGATCAACTCCAGATCATGAGCTGGGTATTTCTTCTCATGCTCCTTCCACTATCGAAAAACATATGAGAATACTCTACCGTACTACATCAGAACAACACCCATACCCTGTAGAAACGCGTCAATGGAGAGGACAAATCCGTCCTCTCCAGAAGATGAAAACTAAAAATCGAAGCCGACACTAATCTCCGCTTCAGCTCCTAGAAGCTGATCTTGAAATCCTCAGTCCAAGTAAACTTCACGCCTTCCATGGTCAGGCGTGTAATCCATGAGAAACCCTCAACTTATCTCCGGAAATATCGAGCCAAACAAAGGAAGTTGCGAGCCTCTTCTATAGACTCCGTCTACTCCCAACGGTAACAACCTCGATCTCCTGTGGAACCACGGTATACTCCTACTGGTGACCGTGTGTCTCAAACATCTCACAGAAGACAACCAAAATACGTACTACTGATCTTCACATCTAGACGTTTCCATCTAAACATCTCTAGAACTATGCAAAGATGATGTGCGTGACTCACCGCGGATCCGATATAGATCACAACATCGTCAACAAAGACAATGAAAACCGATCCAAACATCCTCGACATACCAGAATCATCAAGTCCTTGAGAACATCTAAGGCACTGTAAGCCCATATGGCAAAAACAAAGACACATAATGTTCGTATCACAGACATTCCTATCCATAAGGTCTCAGATAATAAATCGAAAATCTGATCATCAACAACATAAATCACCAAGAATAAATCCTCCAGTATGAGAGCAACGCTCCATCACAGGAAATACCACATATGTGGGAGCAACACTCCACCACAAATAATCTGAAATATGTATCTGCAATAAATATAGGAGCAATGCTCCATCACAAGCCAACAATAATATGTGGGAGCTCCGCTCCACCACAACCGATCCATAAATGTCCAAGGCACTTAACTATCCAACTAGAGGCTGCACTAGATCACTCAACCACATATCGGCAGCCAAAGGTATAACAATCCAGCAATCAAATCAAACCCATCGTCAAATATATCAACATCGTAGTGAGTCACCCACTGATAAGAAAATGGGTTGACAGGGTAATCCAACAAATGACATAATGCAGACACTCTACATCCTGCATTCAACATAAGTAGAATCATGCTGCTACCAAGAATACACCTGGCACACTTGCTCACACAACATATGTATGATCAACATAATCCTCCAATAATTATACACCAAACTCACACACACAGGTATAAATCAGTGTGATACCTCCAACAATACCTACCGAACCCGTGTGCATATATCAACATAGGTATAATCGACAATACACCTCAAACAACCTCACATGGCATATATACACCTATGCCAAGAGTATAATCAACGTAATACTTCCAACAAAGCCTAATCGACAAGTGCATCCACAAATCAAATATAATCAATAAGATACCTCAGATACCACACCAAACACATGTTGTACATATCACGACTCAGATTAAATCGACAAAATACCTCCATCAAAACGCCACAGATGTACTTATACCACAACTCGGATTTAATCGACAAGATATCTTCAATAATACATTCAGATACATACATCGAACTACATAACCATGATCCACAAAGAACCTACAAACCATATCAGAACATGGATACATATACAACTCGCAAATGGGCAGTCTACCATAGGACTTCTACAACACATAACAATCATAATATACATGCAATATAGATATGCAAAATCAGCATACCAGCTCAATCAAAGAGACCAACCTTATGCTACCAACACTCATGGTTTACGGGTATATCTAAACAAAATTCATGCATATGTATCAAGCATGAATACATCAATCAAAAGCAACCCAAAATAAAGCAGCCTAATCATCCAGTAACAACCCTGCTCTAGGTTCAAAGGAACTAATATCGGACAAGAAAGATATACACACCATGGTATAACATTGCAAGTCAATGTCTTACACTACCAAGACTATATCTAATGGGGAAAATTTTATCATTTTAAATCCAAATGTACTCTCCCAGTATACACTAGTAACGATTGTATCCCATAAGTATTAAGCAATTAGCTCTACACTTCCTTACATCAGCGGGGTCACATATCCCAATGCACTTTCTGAGTCATCCAACCGGGTATATACAGTCTATGGTCAACGTCTTCATGGAATAGGACACATCGATACTCTATAAACTATCCAAGCCGACAATGGTATATGGCTAAATCAGTCCTTTCCACGTCAGTACAAAACATGTACTCAAATGTGCTCTAGACACATAACTAAGCACAAATAACCTAAAGGTTCGAACCTCCAAAAAAATAGAGTATGGAAATCCTCTACTGATCAACCAACAAAACTAAATCATTCATCTACTAACTAATCAAGAATACCTTAATCCTCCACAAGCAACTAAGGTATATCAAACCATGACTACCCAACTCGACAAACGTAAATCAGTCTTCTACTGACGGATCTAATAAGAGTAAATCAATATTTACTGATAAAAATTAACTAAGATAAAATGGTATACTACATTGTTAATAACTAAATCAGTTTATGGGTCAATTCAACACTAATTACATCAACTCAAACTAGAGAATGTCAACCCACATAATACCATATGTATAAATGTGTACAACCCAAAATAAAAAGTCAGAATTCAAGATCATCAATCCATTCTCATTTTTTTTTATCCTCCAAAAATATCAGCCCATATAATATCAGATGAATAATTCTCTACTCCCCATGAGAGCAAGTTAACCTTCAAAACATCAACTCATTATTTATCCACATAGTCCCATATCAGAGGAAGCAAATATCAATTTTATTATCCTGTTAACTAACCACAACTAACTAGATTTATTAAAATTCATAGGCACACTCAATCGTAAACTCTCTAGCACCCGATCTATATCTGATCACCAACTATAATCATCAAACCTGTGCATATCATACATGACACTCACTATGTCACCATCAACGACAACCCAAATAATAGATCATCAAAAATAGTTATCCACTACCCAGCTAACAATAGCAGAGGCTGGTATGTGCCTCCATCTCCTACGAGTAGTAACAGAAGCTAAAACTACTGATGGTATGATAAGAAAAATCACCAGAGACTATAATCCTTGATCTCTATTAAGGTCAACCATGCTCAATGGCTAATCCATCACATGTAATATGTGCTACAACAACCAAACAGGTACTAAATAAAAAAAATGCTAATACCTGTCATAAACTATAAAATTAAACATCATACCTATATGCCGTCTGGAGATGTTCCATTGCTGTCCAGTCCCCAACTTCTGACCTCAAAATTCCGAACATGAAAATCACCGGAAATCCATATAAATCTGAAACGGAAGTCCAAAACATATACCTAATGGAAAAATCCCTGCACTCCAAAATAACTACCCAGTTTGTCTCGCAAACTTGGGCTAACCCAAAAATTCAGAATACCAAAAGCAGGTATCACAACCTACTCTGATACCAATAAGCCAAATCTCGAAAATCTGCAACACGAAAATCAAAACAAGTATCGCCAAACCTTGGCGCTTTGATACCAATAAATTGGTATCAGGTTATCCCAAATGTCCCAAAATACGAAACAAAGATCGTAAAACTTACGTTCTGATACCAAATAAATTGGTATCAGATAAATCTCAAAAATCCAGAACACATAGCAAGTATCGTATACCTGCTATGATACCACTAAATTTTCACGCCCTAGAGGAGTCCCTGTCCGAAGAAATTTCGGCAGCATCTCCCCTGTACGGCGGACAATCTGAAACTTCTACATAACACATATACTTCAGCCACAGGCGACTGGAATTATAATAATAAATAAAAATAATCACCACGCAGTTTATATAGATATTCAGTCTCTGGCTGTCACAACCACGCAATTAATAATAGTAATCACAAACAATAGTACTCTGACTCGAAATCCACCCTACTCAACTACACTCGTAAAGCTCAAATCTGACGAACTCACCTCTTCTGCCGTCCAGGCAGGCATGTAGTAGAATAAAATCCAAATCATACCAAAAGTCCATCAAACGGAAGGATTCCATTCAATATCCATATGTAAAATCCAAAACAAGACTAAAACAAAGTCTGATAGAGAAAAGCTAAAATAAAATAACAACTCAAAACCAGCAGATGGGGACCAGCGACTGGAACTGCTCCGGACAGCCTCAACCTGAAAATATATCAACAATGGAAGCGGGGTGAGTCCAACACTCAGCAGGTACAACTGATATGTATAATAAAACAAATAACAGACAACACCAATCATGTGTATAGTCTCCTGAATACGAGAAGGATAAATGCAACTGAAACGAAATCAGGAGATAAATGTACTAACCGGGATCAAAGTACAAAGGTAACAGGGTCGTCAGACCGTGGAAGTCATAATCCTGTATGCATGTCAATCATATGCATCCATATAAATGCAGCAAGTAAATGCAGCCATCACAAAACAATAAATGCAATAAATGCATATGGTGACCGTGCACTCTGACATCACTGCTCCTGATGAGCGACCGAGTGGACAGAATGTTGTCGGAGTACTCCTGTCCTCTGACCCCAAATCATAAATGGGGGAGCTCAATGCTCTCAACTCCCGGTACACGATGACGGGGAGGATATCTCTGCCGGCTACCACGCTGAGTCATCTGACCAACGGAGCCAAACAGAGTCCACCATCTGCCGGCTACCACGCTGCTACACTAAATGCCAACGGAGCCAAACAGAGCGGAACTAACTGCCGGCTACCACGCTGAGTCACCTGACCAACGGAGCCAAACAGCAGAACCGACACACACCTTCCTGATATACCACTAATCCATGGGTGGTGGTGTGTGCAGTACATGTAACTGGCGATGGGCTCAACCATCGTGGAGCCGACAATTGCACAGCATGCAATCATGATGCATGACACTAAGCATGGCAATCTCATGAATAACACAGTAATGACCATATAAATAATACAAAGTGTGTACCACTGGAAGATGTATCAGATAGAAGTTACAGAAATCAGATAGGGCATCAAGATAACATAGCATGTGGTTGGGTCACTACCTAAAGCATATATGATCAGGTAAATAATATGCAGTGCAGAATAAATAAACAAGCAACCATGTAACTATCATGTAGTGACCAACCGAAACAAAATGATTACACAATCACTGCTATATGTTAAACATATTATTATGCATATCAAAGACATAAGTCAAAGTACCCACCTCTGACAAAAGAAAGGTCCAAATTCTGACTCCGAGATACTCGTCTCGCGTCAAAGTCCTGTGTCAAACGATATACATACATTTATTCATCTAGAACTCAACGAATAGCTAAATAAAATCTCAACGACCAATTGGATAAAATCCTAATCAACCTACATAAACATCTCTTTCTAACACAACTAACAATCCAATCTACATAACAGAAATTCATTGGCCGAAAACACTTACACTGATCTAATCAAAATGGTGTTCAAGAAAATAACCAGCCATTCTGTGTTGTGGTGGCTGGAATCCAACAACTTCGAACCAATCGCCCACTGCTATCCAGAAGAAAACAAATCCCAAAATAAATCAATCAGGAGTTCTTACAGTAAGATATCAAATTCTCGACAGCATGTCTCACGATCTAAAATAATCAAACTACACTAAGATCTACTACTAAGACCAAAACCCAGTATCTTACCTGAATTCACAGCTAAGTGACTGTGGTGAAAGGTTGCTTGCTGTCGAATTTGAACAAGCAATTGTATCTTGATCTACAGCACACAAAAACCCGCTGTACTTCTTCCTTCAATTCACAGTCCTCACCTCTGTGGACTAAGGTCCTCTATTGCTGATCAAATAACACTATAGCCCCACTTCCTCACCAATCTGTGACCTCCCAAGATCGACTAGGGCACGCTATTGTGGCTGGAACAGAGGTTATCAGAGGAGAACCATTGTAGAGAAACGACTACCCTCGGTTGGCTCTCGTCGGCCGGTGAAGATAGCATCGACAGAAGAGAGGAGAAGAAAGTCTTCGGCGTGAACGACTGTGAACCCAAAACTAGGGCACAGAAATCGGTCGAATAGGTGGTGGTTGTGGAGACGACTACGGCAGAGAAGAAATTGGCCGGCGGAGATGCTAGGGCACCGAGGCGGATGACATGCGCTGCCGGCGATTGGCGTCGCAGGAAGGAAGATCGTCAGTGCTGTGAGGGCTCGGGAGATAAGAACAAAATGGAGGCTCGCGGCTCACTAGGGCACAAGGACGGCGTCGCTGGGTCGGCAGTACTCCGGCGGCGTCGGCTGTGTGCTGTGGTGCTTGGCATCCCGACGGCAGTGAAGAGGAGCGTCGCTGGCGAGGAGAGGGAGAAGGTAACCACCGTGGCCGGCGGTTAGGGCAGAAAGAGGCGCGAGGGGAGGCGTCGGCGCGAGAAGGGTTGGGTGAGAGTTTCGGCAGGGGAGAAGAAAAGAAAATAAAGAAAAAAATAAAAGGAAAAGGAAATGTAAATATAAACATTTCCTCGCTTAAACGGGGTAGCCTAAACAGGCTTTTCCGGGCCCCGTTTTTATCCCTATTAACTCGTCCATACGAGCTCCGAAAAATTCCTGAAAAATTTCCAAAAATTTCAATTAATATTCGCCTATTTTCCGGTATTTTACAGTGTTAATTTTTTTTAGAGTTTAGGTTAAAAAAGTGAACATTTTTTTTATCAGGTTTTCGTTGATGATCTTGGATCGATAACCAAGGTTATCGAGAATACCTCCAACAAAACACACCCTAAATGATCATGATTTGCGTATACATTGGTGTGCATGATAACAAAACACTATAAATATAGTTTAGATATTCTGCATACCTTACTCTGCACATCTCTTGAGTATCCAATTTGTTTTTTAAATTTAATTTTTTGTTATGCTTAATACTATAATCCAAATCCTACACTCAAAAGACAAACTCTTATTGACATAAGTGGAGCTAAAAAAATTCGTATTTCGCTGATGCTATGTGCTGCCCACGAATGTCGCCTAGGCTAGCATCCATGTGTGTATAGTATGTTATGCGATCGTTCGTGCCTGATTGGTAGAGGCACCTGGAATTGATCAAGGCGTCTCAATTTTATTTATTTTTTAAAATTAAAAAAATCCATAAATCGGAGCTAAAAAATATCCTATATATATATATATATATATTATACCCGTGAGTATCTAATTTTGTTTAATTTGAACATTATAATTTAACATATATAGACACTAAAGGTAAAATCTAATTAGTTTAAAATCGGAGCTTAAAAAAATAAAATAAAATAACACATGTATTTCAATTGGGGCGTTTGGATCAATTCTATGCGCTCGACAACACAGTTGTGGACTGTTCCACTACAAAAAAAACAGCATTACCGACGGAATATTTCGTCGTAGTTCTGTCGGTAGAGGCATTTACCGACGAAAAATAAAGATTCGGTGTAAAATTCGTCGGAAAATTATACTTCGACAGAATTACTGTTCCGTCGGTACATTTACCGATGGAATAACTAGTTCCGTAGGTAAATATATACCGACGGAAAAGTTATTCTGTCGACAATTTTCGCTATCCTAATCTATGAGCCCGACAACAGAGTTGTGGACTGTTTCACCGCGAACGATAAATATATAGGTGCCCATCTTATATTAGATTTATTTTTTAAAATTTATTTCTTTTAGCTCCTGAGTTAAGCCGATTAGATTTAAACTTTAGGGTTTAGGAGTTGGATTATAGTGTTCAAGCTAAAAAAAATTAAAATTAAAAAATTTTAAGTACCCATGGGGTATATTGTAACGCCCGAAAATTCTCAAAATAATTATTAGAAATATCCTAGTATTTTTATGGAATTTTAGGATATTTTTATGGAATTTTTAGAATAGCGGAAGTAGCAAAAATAAATAGAAAATGAAAATAGCATACGCGGGAATTGAACCCGAGACCTATTGGGTCCTACGACTTAAAGGTGAACTCTAGTAACCAGGAGATCGAGGTTGTTACCGTTGGGAGTAGACAGAGTCTATAGAAGAGGCTCGCAACTTCCTTTGTTTGGCTGGATATTTCCGGAGATACGTTGAGGGTTTCTCACGGATTGCTATGCTACTTACATGCCTGACCAGGAAAGGCGTGAAGTTCACTTGGACTGAGGATGGCAAGACCAGCTTCTAGGAGCTGAAGAGGAGACTAGTGTCAGCTCTGATTTTGGTTTTACCTTCTGGAGAGGACGGATATGTCCTCTACACCGACGCATCTATTCAGGGTTTGAGCGCTGTTCTGATGCAACACGATATGGTAGTCTCCTATGCTTCTCGTCGGTTGAAGGATCATGAGAAGAACTACCCTGTACATGATCTAGAGCAAGTCGCCATTATGTTTGCCATGAAGATTTGGTGACATTATTTATATGGCGTTACATTTGAGATTCTCACTGACCATAAGAGTCTCAAATATCTGTTTACTTGGAAGGAACTTAATCTCCGACAGAGGAGATGGATGGAGTTCCTGAAGGACTATGATTGTACCATTAGCTACCACCCGGGGAAAGCTAATGTGGTTGTAGATGCACTCAGCAGGAAGTTCGGAGGGACTTTAGCTTGCCACCGAGTTGTGGTCACAGACTTGATTTAGGGTTTCTCTGAGTTAGATCTTGAGGAGCAGGGACCGACAGAGCAGGGTATTCTTGTTACCATGGTTGCTCAGTCATCGATCAGGATGAAGATCCGAGAGGCACATGCTGGAGATCAGCATTTGCAGTTCATTAGCAGTCAGATAGCTTCCGGGCAGCAGACCAAGTTCACACGAGACGAGGAGGGTGTTATATACTTCCGAGGTAGATTATGCGTACCTCAGTCTCATCCGGTCTTACAGGAGCTACTTCAGGAGGCTCACCGTTCTCGATTTACGATCCATCCAGGTGGGACCCGTATGTATCGAGACTTGAGGCGCTCCTATTGGTGGAACGGCATGAAGAAAGACATCGCGGATTTTGTAGCTAGATGTCTTGTTTGTCAGCAGGTGAAGGCTGAGCACCAGAGACCTGCAGGATTACTTCAGCGGATTCCTATTCCTGAGTGGAAGTAGGATCACATTACCATGGACTTTGTGGTTGGGTTGCCGAGGACACGACGAGGTCACGACGCGATTTGGGTAATCGTTGATCGATTAACCAAATCCGCGCATTTTTAGCGATTCGGAGGACTGATCCCCTGGATCGATTGGCAGATCTGTATTGTCGGGAGATTATCAGACTACATGGTGTTCCGTTGAGTATCATTTCGGATAGAGATCCACGGTTCACGTCTCGTTTCTAGCAGAGTTTGCAGCAGGCCTTGGGCACACAGCTCCGTTTTAGTACAACTTTCCATCCACAGACGGATGGACAGTCAGAGCGGACCATTCAGACTTTAGAGGATCTACTGAGGTCATGTGTTATGGATTTCGGAGGCAGTTGGGAGGACCATCTGCCATTAGTAGAGTTTGCTTACAACAACAGCTTCCATTCGGTTATCCAGATGGCACCGTTTGAGGCGTTGTATGGTAGACCTTGTCGGACACCTGTCCTCTGGGATGAGGTTGGAGAGGCCCAGCTGTTGGGACCTCATAGAGTTCAGTAGGATGTAGAGTTGGTCCGTACTATCAGACGGAGGATGTCAAAGGCGCAGGACCGCCAGAAGAGTTATGCTGATCGGAGACGCAGACCACTAGAGTTCTCAGTTGGCGACCATGTATTTCTACGAGTTTCACCCACGAAAGGGGTGAAGAGATTTGGCCTCAGAGGTAAGCTAGCTCCGCGGTACATTGGCCCTTTCGAGATCTTGGAGAGGATCAGAGCGGTAGCTTACCGACTGGCACTACCACCGTCCCTGGCAGGCGTTCACGATGTGTTCCATGTATCGATGTTGAGGAGATACGTACATGACCCGACACATGTGCTGACAGAATTCCGGTTCAACCTGACATTACATATGAGGAGGTTCCGAGACGGATTCTCGACCGAAAAGCGTTGCGGAACAAGACTATCCGGCTGGTTAAAGTCGGATGGCAGCATCATTCGGATGAGGAGGCTACTTGGGAGCTCGAGGATACGATCCGAGTTCGATATCCCCACCTTTTCACTTGAGGTATGTGATTTATTCACCGTTCAGCATTTATACGCTTTACCTGTTGTTAGTGTTCGCTGATGGTAGATAATGAAATTTGGGGACCAAATTTTTATTAGTGGGGGAGAATGTAAAATACTGAAAATAGGCGAATATTAATAATAGAATTTTTGGAAATTTTTGGAAATTTTTCTGGAATTTTTTGGAGCTCGTATGGATGAGGTAACAGGGATAAAATTTGGGTTCCGGGAAAGCCTGTTTAGGCTACCCATTTAAGTGAGGAAAAGATTTATTTATTTATTTATTTTCTCTTTTTCTTATTTATTTTCTTTTCCTCCTCATACTGTGCGTGCCCGATTCTTTTCTCCGCGCTCCCTCTTCCCTTCTTCTTCCCCGTCGCTGACTCCTAGCCCTAACCGGCGCCGATCCCTAGCAGTGTCGCCGCCACTCCGACCCGACGCCACTGTCGCTGGCGACGCACAGAGCAGCGCCTCACCTCTGGTGTCCCAGCATTGACCACCACAGTGTAGCGAGCCCTGACGCTGATTTCCTCTCCTCCGACACCCTCTGCCCTCGTCCAGCCGCGTGCCCTAGCCGGAAACCCACGACCACCATCTCTCTCCGGTGGCCACAGGTTTGCATTCCTCAGCCATAGCCACTGCCTACTTCTTGAAGTGGTGCCGACGCCGACTTCTTCTTCTCTGTGCCCCTATTTCCCTTTGCGCTACACTGCCCTTCCAGCGCTGGATCTCAGCCTCGGGTTGCTGTGAAGTGCAGACAGTGAGTAAGGTGATCAGACCCCCAAGGTGAGCCTTGATTTGGTCTTGCATGGTTGAGCATGTACACACTGTGAATTAGACGTTTGATTTGTCTAGGTGCTGATTTGAAAGGGCTGACTTTCTAGGCAACGGTTCCACCTCGCTCCTGATAGGATTATTGGCAGCAACTTCATCTACTGTGCTGCAACAGCGAATCTTCTCCAGCTGTGATTTGAGGTGAAAATGTGTTTTATGTATGAATTGATACGTATCTAATTTGGTTATAGGATGATACATTGATGGCGGATCCTTGTTGTAGATTGAGTTGGTTTTAAATGAATCTAATGGAACGATTAGGGTTAAGACCATTAATCTTAGTCAATGGTTAGATTTAATTTTGGGTAGGCAATTGGTTATGTTAATTACGGTTTTCCCTGATTTAGTTCGTGGATTTTATTAAGCTATTTAAATTCATTTGAATTGTAGCTAAATAAAATATATCTATATGTTCGACACAGGACTTTGATTCGGGACGGTATCTCGACGAGTATCTTGATTACCGGATTGTACCTTTCTTTTATCGGAGGCGGGTACTTTTGACTTATTGTCTTTGATATGCTTAGTAGTGAAATTAACAGTTTGCATTAATTGTGTTTTCTTATTTGTTTCGGTTAATCACTGCCCGATACATGTTACCTGCTTGATTGATTGTTTGTTTGCATCTCGTATGGATACCTATCTGATTTCACATGCTCATGGGTAGTGATATAACCATGTTTTACCATGTCAGGACCTAGGTTTGATACCTTATTTGATCAGTATACCTTGATATGATTTATTTACTTTGGTGCACATTATTATATGTCCAGAGATTGATTTAGCATATTACCATGCTTAATGACATACACCATTCGCATGATTGCATGCTGTGTGAGAGATTGCTCCATTATTGTCGAGCACTTTGCCAGTTTTCATCACTGATCGGTGCTCCGTTGTGACGCTCATGGGTAGCGTGACACAGCGTGGTAGCACGTCAGTTTGACTCTTCCGGTGCTCCGTTGGTCCGCTCATGGGTAGTGTGACGTAACGTGTAGCACGTTAGAGATCCCTCCCAGTCATAGTGTACCGGGAGATGAGAGCATTGCGCTCCCCCATTTATGATTTGGGGTAGGAGTATGTGTGTACTCCGACAGTATCCCGTCCACTCGGTCACTCATCAGGGGTAGTGATGCAGAGTGCACGGTCATCACAGCCCTACCCACTCGGTCCCACTTTTGTTGTGAGTTGGCTGACTGGAGTCAGGGGTGACCATGACATTGGCATCATATGCATGATGCATTTATTGTTTATGATTGTGTTTGCTGCATTTATATGCTGCATATTGTTTGGATACCTATGTTTGACATGCATACAGATCTTCTATACCTTTCGGACTGTTTGTCCTTATACCGGGTCTTGGTTAGTACAGATTCTCTCCTGTCTACTTCGGTTTGCATTTATCTTTATTTTATTCAGGAGACTGTACGCATGATTAATGCTAGGTGTTATTTCTTTACTTTGCATATCAATTGTACCTGCTGAGTGTTGGACTCACCCCACCTCCATAGTTGTTATTTTCAGGTTGATGCTGTCAGGAGGGAGTTCCAGTCGCTAATCCCCACTGCACGTAGTGCTAGACCTCTGCTGATCATGAGATGTTATTTTAGTTTTCTTTATCAGACTATGTCTTAGTCTTGTATTGGTTTTTATTTATGGATCTTGTATGGGTTCTTATCGTTTGATGGATTTTTAGTATGGTTTGGTTATGTTTTACTTCACGCCTTCCTGGACGGCAGAAGAGGTAAGTTTGTCAGATTTGTGTTTTACGAGTGTAGTTGAGTAGGGTGGTTTTCGAGTCAGAGTATTACTGCTTTGTTTGATTATATATAACTGCGTGGATGTTTGTATGATTGTTTATTTACTGTTATTATTCCAGCCGCATGTGGCTGAGGTATATGAGATGTAGAAAGTTTCAGATTGTCCGTTGTACAGGGGAGATGCTGCCGAAATTTCTTTGGACAGGGACTCCTCCGGGGCATGACATCTTAGCTATCAGGATATCCTACTCCATGGAACAGCTAGCTCAGTTGTATCTCAAGGAGATCGTCAGACTACATGGAGTCCCACGGACCATTATTTCAGACAGAGACAGTCGATTCACATCACACTTCTGGGAGTGTGTACAGTCAGCTTTGGGCACTAAGTTGAAATTTAGCACAGCTTTCCATCCTCAGACAGATGGCCAGACGGAGCGAGTAAATCAGGTACTCGAAGATATGCTCTGAGCATGTGCCCTAGACTTCAAGGGAAGTTGGTGCAAATATCTGAGTTTAGCAGAATTTGCATACAACAACAGCTATCAGGCCACTATCGGCATGGCACCTTACGAGGCTCTCTATGGGCGGAGGTGTAGATCTCCAATCTGCTGGTATGAGAGTGGTGAACAAAAAGAACTAGAACTCCAGACAGATCTAGTAGGAGATACCACAGCAGCTATACAACAGATCCGCCAGAGGATAGAGACAGCTCAGAGCCGCCAGAAAAGCTATGCTGATACACGGCGTAGACCTTTAGAGTTTTCAGTTGGGGATTCAGTGTTCCTTAGAGTAGCTCCCATGAAGGGAGTAATGCGTTTTGGGAAGAAGGGCAAGCTAAGTCCCAGATATGTGGGACTATACCTTATCAGCCGAAGAGTTGGCAAGGTAGCATATGAGCTAGAGCTACCCTAGGAGATGTCAGCTGTTCATAATGTATTTCATGTCTCTATGCTGAAGAAGCATATCCCAGATGCCACCCAGGTGATTGAGCCCCAGCTGGTACAAGTCCGCGAAGACCTCATCTATGACAGTCGGCCTATTCAGATAATAGACCGAACAGTTAAGAAATTGCGGAACAAGGAAGTACCGTTAGTAAATGTTATTTGGCACAGTCACACAGCAGAAGAGGCAACTTGGGAGGTAGAAGCCAGTATGAGACAGAAGTACCCAGAGTTATTCTAAGTTCGAGGATGAATTTTTTATAATGTATGGGGGATTGTAATGCCCGAAAATTCTCAAAATAATTATTAGAAATATCCTAGTATTTTTCTGGAATTTTAGGATATTTTTATGAAATTTTTAGAATAGCGGAAGTAGCAAAAATAAATAGAAAACGAAAATAGCCTACGCGGGAATTGAACCCGAGACCTATTGGGTCCTACGACTTAAAGGTGAACTCTAGTAACCAGGAGAACCCAGCAGGGTCGTGCTGAAAGAAGAGGGAACCAATTATATTTATATTTGAGTTGGGCCGAATTTAACCACTTAATATAAATAGGAAATTAAAAGAAGAGTTATTGGATTTTATTCGTGACTTTCCTCCTCACCCTAACCTCACGCCGCCCCCTCCCTCCTTTTCCTCTCTCGGCGCACCAAGTAAAGGCTAGGGTTCCGCTCCTAGGCTCTAGGAGCACCTTTCGACGATGACCCCGACACGAGGACGCTTTCCTTCGTGAGAGGAACACGTGGACGCGGGAAGATCGTCGAGAAGATCGTCTCCACCGGAAAACTAGAGACTAGATTCGTAAGAAAACTAGCGCACGAGGTAAGAAACCCCTCACCTGCGGTATAAGTAGCTCTCATGTGATTGCATGCCTTAGTTTAGTAGTTTATGGATTTTTGGGCACACAGGGTGTGCAGCAGCGCACACCAAGTGCTCGATAATATGTTCAGCACAATTTAAATGCGACTTAGGCATTTTAATAGTTTAGCCTAATGCAATAGAAGCATTTAATTAGTATATGCAGTTTTACTATAGCTTATATGGACTACGGTCCAATGGGTGGGCTCCCATAGTCGCCTCTAGGTTCAGACAACCTAGCTCTAGGTTCAGATAACCTAGAAATAGCAATATAAGAAAATTCAGCTATATTCAGTATTTTATTTTAGCAGAGGCACTGTACTGGATTAGATATCCATTGGGTTGGGCTCCCACAGTCGTCCCTAGGTTTAGATAACCTAGTAAACCCTACTAAATTCGGGACTTGCAAACCCGGGTCTAGTTAGGGATGCGCGCATAGCACGTACAGTTGCCGGGCCCATCAGCAGCATTATTATGTATTTTAATCTATTTATGATAATTAGTTTTCAAAAACTCACAAATCAGTTGTGTATACAATTTAACTTCAGTACTAGCTTAGTTTAGTTTAGTTTAGCTCAGTTTATGCTTCAGCTCAGCTCTTTCCTATGATTATGTTGATAGCTCTATGATCAGCTTTTGTTATACATGCTTTAGGTGATAGTATGCCATGATTAGCTTTTGTCTTCTGTGTGTTGTATACCAGAATATCATGTCATAGCATGTTTTCAAATCATAAATTACATCGTATGCATGTTTTAGTGAGGTAGATGGTTTCTTACTAAGCTCTCAAGCTTACAGATACTATTTTCCTTATACTGCAGATAAAGGTAAAGGAAAGATGGACTAGCGGAGGCTGGAGGACAATGCGATGAAGATGTGTGTGGATGGAACTTGGAATGAAGATCTCAGGAACCTAGCAATTTGCTTTAACATTGGAACTTTAGTTTTATTCTTGTTACGCTCTTTAGAATGTTTAAATGCTATGAACTAGTGAACCATGTCATGTTAGAATGTTAGTTATTTATCATTAGGATGTTTCTCAGTCATTATTGGAGTTGTTGTATGTGATTTGGCACGAGATAGTGCTGAAATCAGACCTTAGGCACGAAATCAGAAACCCCAATCGATCAGCTGATCGATTGGGGGCTTCCCAATCGATCGGTTGATCGACTGGGCAACTTGTTTCGCGAACAGTAGGCCTCTGGATCGATCAGCCGATCGATTCAGCAAATTCTGTCGCGAACAGAAGGTTCTGGGATCGATCACTGGATCGATTGGCCAGTCTGGATCGATCAACCGATCAATCCAGAATATTGCCCCGAGCACAGTAGCGTGCTGGATCGATCACTAGATCGATCCAACCTGAGTCCCGCATACAGTATCATGCTGGATCGATCACCGGATCGATTCGACCATTCCAATCGATCCGTGGATCGATTGGGAGGGC
Source organism: Zingiber officinale (assembly GCF_018446385.1). Classification (NCBI taxonomy): domain Eukaryota; kingdom Viridiplantae; phylum Streptophyta; class Magnoliopsida; order Zingiberales; family Zingiberaceae; genus Zingiber; species Zingiber officinale. Next base: position 22,608,691 of record NC_055988.1, read on the forward strand.
TAAAATCAGCTGGGAAACCTGTAGTTCAGTTCCATGACCATAAGGGGAGGTAACAATGACATGAGTAGTTTAGATTACACCCCTTAGCACATGTAGAATAAAGAAAAGACAATAGTTTAGCAAAATTTTAATTAGTACAACTTCCGCATCTAGATTTAATGATGGTCAAGGATGTAGCTTAGCACAACATATTGTGACGGTCCGACCTTACAGCTTAGTTAGTAGAAGGCGGGTCGTTACATATATAATATATGTATTTTGTGTGTTTAGGATTTACAATTTAAAGGAATAAATTTTAAAAAAAATGAGATGCTTGGATCAATTCTAGGCGCGTGAATTGTTCTGCAGCAAATGATCCTTGTAAATTTCTCATGAAGGAGATCAATGATCATAAGCAAAGGAAACCGGAAATCTCCATGATCCTTGTAACGCCCGAAAATTCTCGAAACTGCATTATAAATTTTCTACGATTTTTTTGGAATTTTTAGATATTTTTTCGGAATTTTCCGAGTAGCGGAAGGAGCAAAAATAAATAGAACCGCAAAATAGCTTAGGCGGGAATCGAACCCGAGACCTATGGTTTAGGGATAATGTTAGTAACCGGTTGAACCCAGCAGGGCCGTGCTGAAAGGAAAGGGAACCAATAAGATTTATATTGGAGTTGGACGAATTAAGTCTTTAATATAAATAGGAAAATTAATCAAGTGAGGAGGTTATTTTATTTTCACCGTGACCTATCCTCTTCCAAAACCTCACCGCCGCCCACACCTCTTCCTCCTCCTCTCTCGGCGCCCAAGCCCCAAGGACTCTCGGATCATCCTCCGGTGACGACTCCAACACGAAAGAGGTTCTTCTCCGCGAGAGGAACGCGAAGATGTGAGCGGATCGTCGAGAAGGTCATCTCCACCGGAATTCTAGCGAATAGAATCGTAAGAAATTACGAACCGGAGGTAAGAAACCCCTCACCTGCAGTATAATAGCTACCGTGTAATTTTTCTGTGCATTAGTTTAGTTATATGCGTATGTTTTCGACACATAGAGTGTATTTAACCCTCCTCGCAGGTTTAGGGATTTAGTGAGTACCTTTAGATGGGTCGGACACATCTTTTCTCCTTCAGTTGGAGGTTTAGATGCTGTTGGGTGCCTAAACGTAGTCTCCCTAATAGAGAGGGGAGTTAAAGCGCACTAGGTGTTCGATTAAATAACCAGCTTAGAAAAGAATGCAACTTAGGCATTTTTATTAGCACGGTTGAATGCATTAGAAGCATCTAAATTAGTAAATCAGTTTATTCTAGCTTATAAGGGACTACGGATCCAATGGGTGGGCTCCCACAGTCGCCTCTAGGTTCAGACAACCTAGCTCTAGGTTCAGATAACCTAGAAAGAGCAATTTAGAACAGTTTAGCTATACTCAGTTGGCACTGTACTGGATTAGATATCCATTGAGCTGGGCTCCCATAGTCGGTCCCTAGGTTTAGATAACCTAGTAGCTCTACTAAATTCGGGACTTGCAACCCCGGGTCTAGTTAGAGATGCGCGCATAGCCGGGCCCCTCAGCAGCATGTTTAGTATTTTCACTTATTATATGTATACGGTTTTCAACCTTTCACAAATTAGTTCGTGAATTCAGTACAGTTCTAGCAGTAGCTCAGTATTAGCGTAGCTCAGTTTTTAGTATCAGCTTAGTTTTTCCCTGTGAATATGCATGATGACTTTATGTTCAGCTTTAGATATGCCATGATTGAATGCTTATATGCCATGCCATGCTTAGTTTATTCAGTATATCCAGCATATGTTTTAAACAGCATGATTTAAAATCATATTTGCATCGTTGCATGTTTTGTGAGGTAGATGGTTTCTTACTAAGCTTTTTAGCTTATAGATACTACTTTTCTTATACTGCAGATAAAGGTAAAGGAAAAGTGGATCAGTAGCAGAGGCTGGAGGGCAATGCTATCAAGATGTGTGTGGGCAGGAGTTGGAATAAAGATCTTTGGGATCTAAACAGTTTTACTTCAGTATTAGCACTTTGCGTTTTTAGTTTCATTATTCAGTTTTGGTTGTTAAGTGTTATGAAATAGTAAATCATGCACTATGTAGTATGCCAAGTTTAGTTTGTTAGTAATTATGTTAGAATGCTGGTTAATAGTTGTTAGAATGTATTTCCATTGATTTTAGAATTGTTGTGTGAGATTTTGGCACGCCAAAGTGCTGAAATCAGAGTTCAGGGCTGAAATCAGAACTCTGATCGGTCTACAGACCGATCAGAGTGTAGATTGTGCCGCTGGATCGGTCAGCCGACCGATCCAGACAGATACAATATGCTACTGTATCCTCTTGGATCGGTCAGTGATCCAGACATACCTGGATCGGTCTGCCGACCGATCCAGCCACACCTGGATCGGTCTGCCGACCGATCCAGCTGGGGACAGAGCGATGTATCAGCCGATCGGTCCGTGGATCGATCCGGAGGGTGTAGGTGGTTGGGAAGTTTAGTTTCTAGTCCCTAGCTCGGTTGGGATGTTCAGTTTCCTCCTTAGTATATGTATACCAGCAAAGAAGGTCTTTAGACCTTTCTTATCGATTGTATCCGTCATTAGTAGAGGAAAATTTTAATTAGCCTAGCTTTCCGGACAGTATTTTAGCGACCGGCCTTACAGCCAATACCTAGAAGGTGGGTCGTTACTAGTGGTATCGAGCGGTGTTCCATACTTCCTACACACACATCAGCATTGAACCCGCAGCCTTCCAAGTAAGAATACCTCTCCTCTTTATTGTTCTTGCTTTCTAGTTACAGTTCATGTTTATATGCCTATCGCTTGTTAGTATGTGATAGTTTTAAACATGATATCGGTAGTTATATAACCGTAATTACCTTAGTTATGTTTTGTTCTCTATGTCCTTAGAAATGGCACGAGGACGACTTGAAGGGCACTAGCTCGAGCCCCAAAGAAGAGGCGTGATTCGGTGCCTCCGCCAGATCTTACAAGATTAGTGGCTCGATTCTGTGGACTAGTTGAACAATAGAAATAGCCACCTTAAAAGCTAATCAGCAGAACACACCCCGGAACCGAATTTGACGACTCCGGTAGTCTTAGAGGTTCCACCAACCACCAGCACCAGCATCAGCAGCCCCAGCAGCTGAGCCAAGAAAGGAAGCCTATCTGATCCAGTGGCAGCGAGTCAAGCCAGAGAACTTCTTAGGCACTAGTGAACCATGGGATGCACAAGCCTGGTTCAAAACACTGGAGAGCACGATGGAGCTTCTGGACTGGCCAGAACACGAGAAGGTGAAATGTGCCTCCTTCTGCCTGACAGGAGACGCACGCATGTGGTGGGAAAGAATCAGAACGAAGCGCCCAGTGAACCAGATGTCATGGGCTGACTTTGAGAAGAAATTCTTTGAGGAGTTCTTTCACATACGGGTTACAAACTGCCACTATGACGAGTTCACTGAGTTTCGTCAGGGCAAACTTTCAGTTGAGGAAGACGTGAAGAAATTCAACAGGTTGGCTCGTCTATGCCCGGAGCTAGTTAGCACATAGAAGGAACGAATTCGGTTGATGCTCAAGATGCTGAGGCCAGAGATAGCAGTGAACGTGGCTAGTGGCATACATAGGCCACAAATCACAGAGGAGTTAGTGAGCAGTGCCTTGACCACAGAGCATTACCAGAACAGCATAAAGCAGCAGAAGCAAGTCTCCTCAGAGTCCAAAGGCCAAGGAAACTCTCACACTCAGAAATAGCAAGTCCACAGCTCTAACTGGAAAGGGAACTCCAACAGCAAGCGCAAATCAGGAAGTGACCCAAAAGGAGGACCATCTAGCAAGCGACCCAGTTATCCAAAGTGTGTTACTTGTGGGAAATTCCACCCAGGGGTTTGTCGCAAGGGCACACGAGGATGCTTTGAATGTGGACAAGAAGGGCACATGGCCAAGCAGTGCCCGAACAAGACCGGTCTTCCTCAGCCACAGCAGATTCAGTATGCAGGCCACAGTTATATCAGATGCAGCCACTCTAGAAGGTCCACTTATCGCCCAGGGCGATTAGAAGCCCCTCCAGGCGAATGCGAGGATCTACTCACTCACGAGAGGACGAGCAATGCCTCGGCGGTTGTCACAGTCGATTAGCATTTTCAAAGATAATGCTATTCTATTTGATCGGGCAACCCATTCATATATAGCCGGATGTTCGCCAAAAATTAGAAATACCCTCGGAGGTACTCAGTGGTCTGATGGCACTACCTTCAGGAGAGATCATGGCATCCACGCACTGGCTCCGAGCAGTGTCGGTCATTATAGCTCTTTTGTGATCCGATAGTGCTAGAGATGACCGACTATGACGTTATCTTTGGAATGGACTTTCGATCAAGTACGGTGCTACCATAGAGTGTAAACAGAAAGTCATCTTCCAACCTGAAGCGGCAGTGCAATTTGAATACAGCGGGGAACCAAAGAGAAAGGCCAAGAAGCTTCTCTCACTATGAAAGCACAGAAACTGGATTCGGGATGTACAAGATTCCTAGCACATGTAGTCAACGCCACCAGACAAGAACCAACTAGCAGAGGTTCGAGTCGTATGTGACTACTCGCCAGCCTTCCCTCAAGAGTTACCGGGCTTAGCACCAGACAGGAGATTGACTTTGAGATAGAGCTCATTCTGGTACAAATCCTATCTCCAAAGCGCCTTATCGCATGGCTCAGAGCCAAGGAACTTCGGAGCAATTCTGAGCCGCTCGACAAGGGTTTCATCCCCGAGTCACTCGCCATGGGAGGCGCTTGTATTGTTCGTGAAGAAGAAGGATGGAAGCATGCGTCATACATAGCGGAACTGAACCAAGTCACGATCAAGAACAGTATCCCTTCCCGGAATCGATGACTCGACCAGATGAAGGGAGCAGCAGTGTTCTCTAAGATAGATCTCGGATCATACTATCATCGGTGAAGGTTAAAGAAGAGGATATACCCAAGACAAGATTCGGAACCAGTACGGACACTACGAGTTCGTAGTCATGCCCTTTGGCGTGACAATGCTCCACTACATTCATGGATCTCATGAACAGAGTATTCAGGGAGTATTTAGATAAGTTTGTTATTGTGTTTATCGATGACATTCTTATCTATTCAGGAACTCAGGAAGAACATTCAGAGCACCTGAAACTAGTATTGCAGACCCTTCAGCAGAACCAGCTATATGCCAAGTTCACGAAATGTGAATTTTGGTTAGATCAGGTGTCCTTCCTGGGTCACATCATCTCAAAGGATGGTATTATGGTAGATCCCAGCAAGATAGAAGCAGTAAGTAACTGGAAGAGACCTAAGAACGCCAGCGAAATCAGGAGCTTTCTGGGATTAGCAGGATATTACAGAAAGTTTGTAGAGGTCTTCTCCAGGATAGCCTCCCCACTGACAGCTCTTACCAGAAAGAACAGAAAGTATCAGTGGTCAGAGGACTGTGAGAACAGTTTCAGCGAGCTGAAAAGGAGATTGACCAGTGCTCCCATTTTGGCTCTACCAGACAACACCAGCAGCTTTGACATCTATAGTGATGCCTCTAAGCTGGGACTAGGAGCAGTGCTGATGCAAAATGGCAAGGTGATCACCTATGCCTCCAGACAACTCAAGGATTATGAGAAGAATTATCCTACTCATGACCTTGAGCTTGCAGCAGTGGTGTTTGCTCTAAAAATTTGGAGACATTATTTGTATGGAGCTCAGTGCAGAGTGTATACAGATCATCAGAGTCTGAAGTACTTCTTCACTCAGAAGGATCTGAATATGCGACAGCGCAGATGGTTAGATCTGGTCAAAGACTACGATATAGACATCCTCTACCATCCAGGGAAAGCCAATAAGGTAGCCGACGCACTTAGCAGAAAATCCAGTGCTACCTTATTATCTCTTATAGCCATGTCACCGCCCCTACAGAAGGAGAACGTAGATTTCGGTCTCGAGCTCATCGTTGGACAGCTCTCTACTATGACCTTAGAGTCTACCTTGCTTGGTGATGTTCAGTCAGCTCAGGAGCATGACCCTGAAATTCAGAAAATCAAGCAAGGGCTAGCAGAATCAAAAAGTAGAGAATTCAGAGTGTCCGATAGAGGGGTGTTGTATTTTGGTGACAGACTCTGTGTTCCAGATCAGGAGGAACTACGGAGACAGATTTTAGATGAGGCTCACAGGACTCCCTATGCGATGCATCCAGGTTCCACCAAAATGTATCAAGACCTGAAGAAACATTTTTGGTGGCCCGGGATGAAGCGAGACATCGCCAGATATGTTAGCATCTGCCTCACCTGTCAGAGGGTCAAGGCAGAACATCAGCGACCAGGAGGAGTTCTGCAGCCTATACAGATTCCAGAATGGAAGTGGGAGGATATCTCTATGGACTTCATAGTGGGACTACCCAGAACCACGAATGGTTTTGATGCCATCTGGGTAATAGTCGACAGGTTGACTAAATCAGCCCACTTTTTAGCTATCAAGATATCCTACTCCATGGAGAAGCTAGCTCAGTTGTATCTCAAGGAGATCGTCAGACTTCATGGAGTCCCACGTACCATTATTTCAGACAGAGACAGCAGATTTACATCACACTTCTGGGAGTGTGTACAGTCAGCATTGGGCACGAAGTTAAAGTTCAGCACAGCATTCCATCCGCAGACAGATGGTCAGACAGAGCGAGTAAACCAGGTACTCGAAGATATGCTCCGAGCGTGTGCCCTAGATTTCAAGGGAAGTTGGTGCAAATATCTTAGCTTAGCAGAATTTGCATACAACAACAGCTATCAGGCCACTATCGGCATGGTACCTTACGAGGCTCTCTATGGGCGGAGGTGTAGATCTCCAATCTGCTGGTATGAAAGTGGTGAACAGAAAGAACTAGAGCTTCAGACAGATCTAGTAGCAAATACCACAGCAGCTATACAGCAGATCCGCCAGAGGATAGAGACAGCTCAGAGCCGCCAGAAAAGCTATGCTGATACACGGCGCAGACCCTTAGAGTTTTCAGTTGGGGATTCAGTGTTCCTCAGAGTAGCTCCCATGAAGGGAGTAATGCGTTTTGGGAAGAAGGGCAAGCTAAGTCCCAGATATGTGGGACCATACCTTATCAGCAGAAGAGTGGGCAAGGTAGCATATGAGCTATAGCTACCCCAGGAAATGTCAGCTGTCCACAACGTATTTCATGTCTCTTTGCTGAAGAAGCATACCCCAGATGCCACCCAGGTGATTGAGCCCCAGTCGGTACAGATCCGCGAAGACCTCAGCTATGATAATCGGCCTATTCAGATAATAGACCGAGCAGTTAAGAAATTACGGAACAAGGAAGTACCATTAGTCAAAGTCATTTGGCACAGTCACACAGCAGAAGAGGCAACTTGGGAGACAGAAGTACCTAGAATTGTTCTAAGTTCGAGGACAAACTTTTTATAAGGTATGGGGGATTGTAATGCCCGAAAATTCTTGAAACTGCATTATAAATATTCTATGATTTTTCTGGAATTTTTAGATATTTTTCGGAATTTTCCGAGTAGCGGAAGCAGCAAAAATAAATAGAACCGCAAAATAGCTTAGGCGGGAATCGAACCCGAGACCTATGGTTTAGGGATAATGTTAGTAACCGGTTGAACCCAGCAGGGCCGTGCTGAAAGGAAAGGGAACCAATAAAATTTATATTGGAGTTGGACGAATTAAGTCTTTAATATAAATAGGAAAATTAATCAAGTGAGGAGGTTATTTTATTTTCACCGTGACCTATCCTCTTCCAAAACCTCACCGCCGCCCACACCTCTTCCTCCTCCTCTCTCGGTGCCCAAGCCCCAAGGACTCTCGGATCATCCTCCGGTGACGACTCCAACACGAAAGAGGTTCTTCTCCGCGAGAGGAACGCGAAGACGTGAGCGGATCGTCGAGAAGGTCATCTCCACCGGAATTCTAGCGAATAGAATTGTAAGAAATTACGAACCGGAGGTAAGAAACCCCTCACCTGCAGTATAATAGCTACCGTGTGATTTTTTTGTGCATTAGTTTAGTTATATGCGTATGTTTTCGACACATAGGGTGTATTTAACCCTCCTCGCAGGTTTAGGGATTTAGTGAGTACATTTAGTTGGGTCGGACACATCTTTTCTCCTTCAGTTGGAGGTTTAGATGCTGTTGGGTGCCTAAAGGTAGTCTCCCTAATAGAGAGGGGAGTTAAAGCGCACTAGGTGTTCGATTAAATAACCAGCTTAGAAAAGAATGCAACTTAGGCATTTTTATTAGCACGGTTGAATGCATTAGAAGCATCTAAATTAGTAAATCAGTTTATTCTAGCTTATAAGGGACTACGGATCCAATGGGTGGGCTCCCACAGTCGCCTCTAGGTTCAGACAACCTAGCTCTAGGTTCAGATAACCTAGAAAGAGCAATTTAGAACAGTTTAGCTATACTCAGTATTTTACTTTTCAGTTGGCACTGTACTGGATTAGATATCCATTGGGCTGGGCTCCCATAGTCGGTCCCTAGGTTTAGATAACCTAGTAGCTCTACTAAATTCGGGACTTGCAACCCCGGGTCTAGTTAGAGATGCGCGCATAGCACGTATAGTTGCCGGGCCCCTCAGCAGCATGTTTAGTATTTTCACTTATTATATGTATACGGTTTTCAACCTTTCACAAATTAGTTCGTGAATTCAGTACAGTTCTAGCAGTAGCTCAGTATTAGCGTAGCTCAGTTCTTAGTATCAGCTTAGTTTTTCCCTGTGAATATGCATGATGACTTTATGTTCAGCTTTAGATATGTCATGATTGAATGCTTATATGCCATGCCATGCTTAGTTTATTCAGTATATCCAGTATATGTTTTAAACAGCATGATTTAAAATCATATTTGCATCGTTGCATGTTTTGTGAGGTAGATGGTTTCTTACTAAGCTTTTTAGCTTATAGATACTACTTTTCTTATACTGCAGATAAAGGTAAAGGAAAAGTGGATCAGTAGCGGAGGCTGGAGGGCAATGCTATCAAGATGTGTGTGGGCAGGAGTTGGAATAAAGATCTTTGGGATCTAAACAGTTTTACTTCAGTATTAGCACTTTGCGTTTTTAGTTTCATTATTCAGTTTTGGTTGTTAAGTGTTATGAAATAGTAAACCATGCACTATGTAGTATGCCAGGTTTAGTTTGTTAGTAATTATGTTAGAATGCTGGTTAATAGTTGTTAGAATGTATTTCCATTGATTTTAGAATTGTTGTGTGAGATTTTGGCACGCCAAAGTGCTGAAATCAGAGTTCAGGGCTGAAATCAGAACTCTGATCGGTCTACAGACCGATCAGAGTGTAGATTGTGCCGCTGGATCGGTCAGCCGACCGATCCGGACAGATACAGTATGCTACTATATCCTCCTAGATCGGTCAGCCGACCGATCCAGACATACCTGGATCGGTCTGCCGACCGATCCAGCCACACCTGGATCGGTCTGCCGACCGATCCAGTTGGGAACAGAACGACCGCAGCTCCGATCGGTCTGTGGATCGATCGGCAGGTCTGTAGGTAGTTGGGAAGTTTAGTTTCTAGTCCCTAGCTCAGTTGGGATGTTCAGTTTCCCCTCCTTAGTATATGTATACCAGCAAAGAAGGTCTTTAGACCTTTCTTATCAGTTGTATCCGTCATTAGTAGAGGAAAATTTTAATTAGCCTAGCTTTCCGGACAGTATAGTTTAGCATAAATTGTAGCGACCGGCCTTACAGCCAGTACCTAGAAGGTGGGTCGTTTACAGAGTGGTATCAGAGCAGTGTTCCATACTTCCTACACACACATCAGCATTGAACCTGCAGCTTCCAAGTAAGAATACCTCTCCTCTCTTTATTGTTCTTGCTTTCTAGTTACAGTTCATGTTTATATGCCTACTGCTTGTTAGGCGCGTGAATAAATTTAAAAAAAAAAGAGATGCTTGGATCAATTCTAGGCGCGTGAATTGTTCTGCAGCAAATGATCCTTGTAAATTTCTCATGAAGGAGATCAATGATCATAAGCAAAGGAAACCGGAAATCTCCATGTTTCAGGAGATACACTCTCTTGTGAAACATAGAACAAACACACTATTGTAAAACAACAAATTACTACAATCAAAGTTAACTGTGAAATTGAATCATTACCTGTTCAGCAAGCACGCAAGCTTTGCCAGGAGTCCCAACACCAACTGCAATTAGTTTAACTCTTGCTGCATCAAATTTGGATGAGTTTGCAGGTATCAAAAGAGAAGAGCTAAACTCACCAACAAAAACATCCAAAATGCCTCATGAGTGCAACCACTGAAACACACTAATCCACACAAAAGTAGTTGATCATGTATCGATCAATCTGCTAGGACAATGAAACAGAACAGCTAACAATTGCCTAATCGAACAAACTAAGAGCAGGTGGTAATCAGATCTAGAGAAGAAAGATTTAGAAAATCAGTAGTTAGTATGAACGGGAGAAGGGAAAAAAGGAAGCAATTTGATATTTGGTTTTGGTCCCAGAGATCGCTGAGGAACAGGGCTCTCCAGTGCCCCTGCCGCGAATACACGGATACCATCAAGGGCATCCCGGGTTGCGGTCTCATTGACGCCGCTAGTAGCGACTGCGACAGAGGAACCATGCGACGCAGCTTGAAGGATCGGCATCTGCGAATCGGGGATCAAACCCACAGATGGCTTGGAGAATTCGATCACCACGAGGGAGCGAGGCGGAGAGAGGGTGATCGACGGAGGAGAGGTCCTGCTCACCGACACAACTGTTGTGGCGAAGCAACAAACCTTAACAACCTCCAGAACAAAATCTCAAGCAACAAGACTCTCCTTTCTTTTCCGCGGTCAAGGAGAAGGAGACGTGAGAAAGATCACGGTTTGCAATGTACTCTCGCCTCTTCTTAAAAAAAAAACTCTAATGGCCATTTAGACCAGGTGGAGTTGTACTCTCGCCTCTTTTTACAAACAAAAAAAAATTGTAATGACCTTTTATACTAGATGGAGTTTAGAGTTTAGGGTTTAGAATTTAGTCCCATATCGTTTGTTTTTGATTGACGGAGTGGAACTAGTGCTATAAAAGAAGAGGCTATGGCTCTAATTTATTCATATCTTTCTCAGCCTTTTGGCTAAGATCAAGTGTAGTATTTGTTCTTATCAGTTTAATATCTAATACGTGGACCATTGGTTCACTATGATATTAAATTAATTTTTGTTTTTGGGGAGAGTTCATCTACTAGATCTTTCGTGTGTTATCCTTGTATTGTACTATTGCAGGGTTTGTGTGTTAAGTTCAATTAAATTTTTATATTAAGGTGGTGTTTGGTTTAGAGGTTTGGAAATAAGGGAATGGATTCATTTCCAAACCTGTTTGGTTTAGAGGTTCTCTCTCATCATACTTTCTCTCTCCTCATTCTATCATCATATTTTTTCTTTCAACATATTTTATCTCTTTTTATTCTCTCTCATCACACATTCTTTATAATTTTCTCTCTCATCATACACTCTCTCACATTATTTTCTCTCTCTTTATTCTCTCATTTTTTTCATCATACTTTTTCTCTCATCATTCGTTCTCTCTCCTGAATCTCTCTTACCATACTCTCTCTCCATATTTTATCTAGTCACACTTTCTCTCTCTTCATTCTATTCCATCACTCTCTCTCTCCTTATTCTCTCTCATCACACATTCTCTACCATTTTCTCTTTGTATTCTCTCTCATCACACTCTCTCATTATTTTCTCTCTCATCACTCTCTCTCATTATTTTCTCTCTCATCACTCTCTCTCATTATTTTATCTCTCTTTATTTTTTCATCATACTTTCTCTCTGCTCAATCTCTCTTACCATACTTTCTCTCCATATTTTCTCTCATCCCACTTTCTCTCTCTTCATTCTTTTCCATCACACACTCTCTCCTCATTTTCTCTCATCACACTTTACCTTTCTTCATTTTTTCCCATCACACATTCTCTCTCATCACATTTTCTCATCATACTTTCTCTCATCACACTTTCTCTCTCTTTATTTTTCCCAATTACTCTTTTTCTCTCAACACACTTTCTCTCTCATCATACTTTTTCTCTTCTCAATCTCTCCTATCAAGCTCTCTCTCCTCATGTTCTCTCATCATACTTTCCCTCTCTTCATTTTGTCCCATCACACTTTCTCTCTCATCATATGTGTCTCTCACATTCAATTTTACTTTCCATCTAATTTTTTCTCTTATTATCCTCTAAGGGTAAAAAAGAAAATTTAAGTTCATTCCGATTGAAAATATTCAACTAACCAAACATTACTTTTAGAAATGATACCCAAGCTCACACTCATTCCCAATCCACAATACTATGATACCTATTCCCATTCCGATTCCTAGAAGAGAACCAAACACCACCTAAATTAAGTTTATTTTTAAATTATTTATTACAGTCCATGAAATTAAATCATAAAATTTTATATATTTTAAAATAAATACAAAACACATAAAAAATAATCAAATTTTTTTACTGATTTAATTATTAATTTTTAGTTAATTAATAAGACATTTTAAAATTATAATTGAATAAATTGATGTTTTCTTATATGAAATTTTGAAATAATTTAATTAAAAATTTAAATTTGATTAGGTTATTCATTTTAAATTTTAAATGTTATCAAGTTCTCAATTTAATTGGTATCAAGTATTCAACTTGCAAATCCTCCAGCCATGAAAATTTTTAACCGGTCTGTCAGTCCAGTGTTCTTAGATCAACCGTCCATTAGAGAAAATTCATCCGTTAATTCACCAAGATTTAAACACGATCCTTAAATATTTGAGAAACTAAAAAAGTGCCCTACCGTGGTACTATTACACAAGAACAACCTTATTTATTGCTTAAAACTTATTCAATTAGTTATTAAATTTAATAATTTAAACTTATTTTATTTTATTTATTTAACATGTTTATAAAAAGTTATTGCTGATTATTATTCACTAATATACTTGTTTAAATTTATTCATAAGTTATTGAAACATGCCCAATTAATTAAAATTGTGTTGTATTGAACGCACATAAATAATTCCATATTAAATTGAACACCAAACTTATTTTTGAACCATTGGTTCATTTACTGCCCTATCCGGCACGCTTGGGATATGTAACGAGGGCAGAATGATAGGGCACGCTTGGGATATGTACCGAGAGCACAATGTTGTTACCATCTCAATAATCTTGAACCAACTCCTGACCAATGCTTTGGATAAACATGCTCGCTCAGTCAAACTGATAAGTAAATTGTTCGGTCACACTGAAAGAACAAGCCAAATGAAAGGCCATGGGGAAACCCTAACCCTACGGTCTACGGAGGGCCCTAACTATAGGAGAGTAACTCGAGGGGTGATTAGCTTGCGGGTTAGATTAACAAACATGTTAAGGTGCTTTCATACTAGGAAGCACAGAGTTGGGAAAGTTGGCAACAAAGTTCTTTAATATATTTTGCAATGGGAGAAGGAAGCACGATGGCCAAAGTAAGATTGACTTTCCACATCTCTTCCCTCCAGGCCATTTCAAGTAGATATAAAAGAAACAAAAGGAGTTCAATAGGATGAACCCAGCATATCAAATGAGAACCACCAAAACCTCAAGAGTAAGATGCATGAATTGAGACTTCCTCCTCAAAATATTTGACAGTATGATTGATCAGGTCTGAAAATTGAAAAGAGGGCATGCTGGCAATGGTGACTTGGTTATTGATTGGAATAGGACTTTTTACTATGAGAAAATTTTTTCCTTTGATCTCACACACACTAAAACAAGTAAAAAAAAATGTTATACCCAAAAACCAGGGGAAGTCTTTGGCGATAGCCCTCCGACGCTAATGACGCAAAGCCTTTACGAGTGGCGGCCATGAGCACAGCCACCGGCCAAATCGGAGACAACTCCGTGGGTGTCCCTCAAGGCCTACGACGTCGGCAATTGGGGAAGTTCGCGACATGGACGCTAACTTTCTATGTGTTGGCAACATGCAACAAAATCGATCGGAGCGGCAGCAAACAAGAGCCAAAGGAAGGGGTAGCAATTTTAAACAGGAGATTTGTCATGCATTTATAACTAACTATATGCTCTGATACCGTTGTTGATACTCAATATGCATGAATCAAAATGAATTAAAATGGTAAACACTTACAACAATCTCACGCAGATCTACAATCGGCGACGATTGGATTTGCTGTCGGGGGATCAATCATAGGATCGGAAGGCTCTCCACAATTCCACGTACCAAATCCCACCGTCTCAAATGTTCTTCTCACTCTCCCGTTGTCTCTTTCTCTACACCGTGAATCACCCCCCCAATGATCCTTGGACGTACCCCTTATAAAGGAAAATAACCCAAGGATATAATGGACTTTTCCATTAAGAGTAGTGGGGAACGTGGGCATGTTCCCACGTTCCCCATTTCCTATAGGATCAGCATCTGAAGCCAACTAGTGACGAGCCAAGCGAATCGAGGGATCAAACCCATAGACAGCTTCGGCGAAGAATTTGATCAGCTTACGAGGGAGCGAGGAGGAGAGAGGGTGACCGACAGAGGAGAGGTCCTGCTCGTCGACGCAGCTACAGCGGTGAAGCAACAAATCTTAACTGCCTCCAGAACAAAATCGCAAGTAACAAGACTCTCCTTTCTTTTCCACTGCCAAGGAGAAGGAGACGTGAGACAGATCACGGTTTGCAGTGTACTCTCGCCTCTTCTTAAAAAAAAAACTCTAATGGCCATTTATACTAGGTGGAGTTGTACTCTCGCCTCTATTTACAAACAAAAAAAACTGTAATGACCTTTTATACTAGGTGGAGTTTAGAGTTTAGGGTTTAGAATTTAGTCCCATATTGTTTGTTTTTGGTTGACGGAATGGAACTAGTGCTATAAAAGAAGAGGCTATGGCACTTTCTCATTCATACCTTTCTCGGCCTTTTGGCTAAGATTGAGTATAGTATCTGTTCTTATCAGTTTAATATCTGATACGTGGACCATTGGTTCACTATGATATTAAATTAATTTTTATTTTGGGGAGAGATCATTACAGTAGCTTGCTATTGGATCCTTCGCGTGTCATCCCTGTGTTGCACTACTGTAGGGGTTCGACGCACCCGACCAAGATAAATTAAATTGTTATATTAAATTAAGTTTTTTTTTAAATTATTAATTATAGTGCAAGAAATTAAATCTTAAAATTTTATATATTTAAAAATAAATACAAAACACATAAAAATAATTGAATTTTTTTATTGAATTAATTATTAATGTTCAGTTAATGAATAAGAAATTTTAAAATTAGAATTGAATAAATTGATATTTTCTTAGATTAAATTTTGAAATAATTAATTAGGTCCTTAAATTTAATCGAAATAACTTAATTAATGTGGTTTTTTTTAATTTGGTAAGAAAAAATGATTTTACTCTGCCGAAGAAAGATAAATCACGTACCAAACAACTTTCTAATAGAGAAAATTCAAGTATTCAACTTACTAATCCTGGGATGGTCAATCCAACCATAAAAATTTTCCACCAGTCCATCAATCCAGTGTTCTTAGATCAATCGTCCATTAGAGAAAATTCATTCGTTAATTCATCGAGATTTAAACTCAATCCTTAAATATTTAGGAAATTAAAAAAAGTGCCTTACCGTGGTACTATTACACAAGAACAACCTTATTTATTGTTTGAAACTTGTTCAACTATTTATTAAATTTAATTATTTTATTTTATTTTATTTATTTAACACTTTTATAAAAAAGTTATTGATGATCATTATTCACCAACATACTTGTTCAAATTTATTCGTAAGGTATTGAAATTGTGTTGTATTGAACGAACAAAAATAATTCCTTATTAAATTGAACACCAATCTTATTTTTGAACAATTGGTTCATTTACCGCCCTATCCAGCACGCTTGGGATATGCAACGGGGGCACAATGATAGGGCACACATGGGATGTGTACTGTAACGCCCGAAAATTCTCAAAATTATTTTATAAATATTCTATGAATTTTCTAGAATTTTAGAATATTTTTACGGAATTTTTAGAATAACTGAAGTAGCAAAAATAAATAGAATCGTAAAATAGCCTACGCAGGAATTGAACCCGAGATCTCTTGGGTCCTACGACTTATGGTGAACTCTAGTAACCAAGTGAACCCAGCAGGGCCGTTCTGAAAGGAAAGGGGAACAATTATATTTATATTTGAGTTGGGCCGAATTACCCACTTAATATAAATAGGGAATTTAAGTGAGGAATTGTTATTTTCTTAAAGGAGAAAACCTTTCCCTCAAACCCTTACACGCCGACCCCTTCTCCTCCCTCATCTCTCGGCGCCAACCACAAGCAAAGGCTAGGGTTCCGCCCTTAGGCTCTAGGAGCACCTTCCGGCGACGACCCCGACACGAGGACGCTTCCCTTCGCGAGAGGAACACGTGGACGCGGGAAAATCGTCGAGAATATCGTCTCCACCGGGAATTTAGCGATTAGAATCGTAAGAAAATCCGAACAGGAGGTAAGAAACCCCTCACCTGCAGTATAAGTAGCTTTCGTATGAATTTTAAGCTTCAGGTTAGTAGTATGTAGACTTTCGGCACAAAGGATGCGAACTAGTGCATACCAAGTGTTCGAATAAATTGTTAGCATAGTTAAAATGCAACTTAGGCATTTTATTAGCTTAGATAAATGCAATAGAAGCATTTTCACAGCTTATTTAGTCTTGCTACAGCTCTTATGGGACTAGATGTCCAATGGGTGGGCTCCTACAGTCGCCTCTAGGTTCAGACAACCTAACTCTAGGTTCAGATAACCTAGAAAGAGCAAGACAAGCAATAATTAGCTATGTTCAGTATTTTACTTTCTCAGTGGCACTGTACTGGATTGGGCTCCCATAGTCGTCCCTAGGTTCAGATAACCTAGTAACCTTACTAAATTCGGGACTTGCAAACCCGGGTCTAGTTAGGGATGCGCGCATAGCAAGTACAGTTGCCGGGCCCAAACAGCAGCATGATTATTATTTTGATCTACCTATGAATAGAGTTTTCAAACATCACAAAATAGTTATGTGAGTTCAGTACAGCTTTAACATCAGATTAGTGTTAGCTTAATTCAGCTTTTGTATCAATTTAGTTTTCTGTTGATACAACATGATAGTTTATGATTAGCTTTTATTGCCATGATCAATTTCTTGGTCCTATGTGTTGTATGCCATGCCATGCTTAGCATTTTTAGTACGTATTTCAAATAGCATGTTTTAAAAATATAAATTGCATCGTATGCATGTTTTATTGAGGTAGATGGTTTCTTACTAAGCTCTCAAGCTTACAGATACTATTTTCCTTGTACTGCAGATAAAGGTAAAGGAAAAATGGACTAGCGGAGGCTGGAGGTCAATGCAATGATGAAGATGTGTGTGGATGGAACCTGGAATAAAGATCTTGGAGAAATTAGCAAACTAAGACTTTAGTTTTCATATAATGTTATTTTCCGCATCTCTAGTTATTTTAATGCCTTGAATCATGAAAGACTTGCTTAGATTGTTAGTATTTATGCTCATAATTCTAGTTATGTGTTATTAGTATGTTTCTAGCTGTTATAGAACTCTTGTAGTTGAGTTTGGCACGAAACAGTGCTGAAATCAGAGTTTTGCTGCGAAATCAGAAACCCCAATCGATCAGTGGATCGATTGGGGGCCCTCAATCGATCAGCGGATCGATTGGGAGCCTGGTTCCGCGAACAGTAAGCTTCTGGATCGATCAGCCGATCGATCCAGTCGCAACCAATCGCGAACAGAGAGTTTGGGGATCGATCGTTCGATCGATCGGGAAATCGCTCCCGCGAACAGAGAGCTCTGGAATCGATTGTTGGATCGATTGGCCAGTCTGGATCGATCAGCCGATCGATCCCGAATATTACCCGAGCACAGTAGCCATCTGAATCGATCCATGGATCGATTCAATAGCTTGCAATCGATCGAGTTCAGTCTGGATCGATTGGGAAGTTGGGTTTCGACCAAGAGACCTTGTATTTCAGCTCCTTGACCATAGGGGATGTAGGATATGCCATGTACACCTTAGATTGCATCCCTTAGCACATGTAGAACCCAGAACTTGTGTTAGCTTAGTAAAGTTTTAAATTGGTACAGTTTTCTGCACCTAGACTTAGTAGTGGTCATGGATACAGCTTAGCACAGCATAATGTGACGGTCTGGCCTTACAGCCCAGCCAGTAGAAGGCGGGTCGTTACAGAGTGGTTTCAGAGCAAAGTTCCATACTTCCTTCACACACATCAGCATTGAACCTGCAGCTTCCAAGTAAGAATACCTCTCACTTTGTTATGTTTATTGCTTTCCTGTTTGTAGATAACTAAAGTATGTTTATCTGTGATAGTAACTAACATGATAGTATTAGCTATGTAAACATGATGCTTTAGTTATGTATGTCCCCTCTTCCTTTAGAAATGGCAAGAGGACGCCCAGCTAGAAGGGCACCAGCTACTGAGCCCCAGCACGAGGCAGGCAGTTCAGTGCTACAACAGCAGTTAGCTGAACAGCAAAAGGAGATAGCCACCTTAAAGGCTAATTAGCGAATACTCCCACGGTCACCCCGGAACCAAACTTAGCCAGTGGTCTTAGAGGTTCCACCATCCCACCTACAACACCAGCGCCAGCACAGGGAGAAGCCTATCTGATCCAGTGGCGGAGAGTCAAGCCCGAGAACTTCTCTCGCACCGGTGAACCATGGGATGCTCAAGCCGGGTTAAAACACCGGAGAGCACGATGGAGCTTCTAGACGAGAAGGTGAAGTGCGCCTCCTTCGCTTGACAGGAGATGCACGTATGTGGTGGGAGAGAGTTAGAGCGAAGCGCCCAGTGAACCGGATGACGTGGGCCGACTTCGAGAAAGAATTCTTCGAGGAGTTCTTTCACATGCGGGTCACAAACCGCCACTACGACGAGTTCACGGAGTTTCGTCAGGGCAACCTATCGGTTAAGGAAGCCGTGAAGAAATTCAGCAGTTGGCTCGTCATGCCCTGAACTAGTCAAGAAAAAGAACGAGTCGGTTGATGCTCAAGACTGCCGAGGAAATAGCAATGAACGTGGTGGCGGCGTTCATAGGCCGCAAACCACAGAAGTAAGCAGTGCTCTAACCACCGAGCACTACCAAAATAATATCAAGCAGGACAAGTCCTCTCGAGTCAAAGGGCAAGGAGGCTGTACTCGAAACAATAGGGCCACTCTAGCGGAAAGGAACTCCAGCAATAAGCGCAAACCAGGGAGTTACCCAAAAGGAGGACCAGCTAGCAAACAGCCTAGTTATCCCAAATGTGCTACTTGTGGGAAATTTCACCCAAGAGTTTGTCGCAAGGGCACACGAGGATGCTTTGAATGTGGACAGGAAGGACATATGGCTAAGCAGTGCCCAAACAAGATTAGTCTTCTTCAACCCCAGCCGATTCAATACGGAGGCCAACCAGCTCAGTTACATCAGATGCAGGCCGCTTTAGATGGTCCACACATCAGCCAGGGCATACTAGAAGCTCCTCCAGCTACGACCAATGCGAGGATCTATGCACTCACCAGGGAGGACGTAGCAAATGCCTCGACAGTTGTTACAGGTCAGATCAGTATTTTACAGCAAAGTACAACTGTCTTATTCGATACTGGGGCAACCCATTCCTATATATCCAGGATGTTTTCCGAAAAGTTAGGGATACCCTCAGAGGGACTCAGTAGTCAGTTTCTGACGACACTACCTTCAGGAAAAATTATGGCATCCACGCACTGGCTCAGAGCAGTGCCAATCATTATAGTAGAGAGAGAACTCTTTTGTGATCTGATAGTGCTAGACATGACTGATTACGATGTCATTTTTGGGATGGACTTCCTGATCAGATACGGTGCCTCTATAGAGTGCCATAAACAGAAAGTCGTATTCCAACCTGAAGCAGAAGTGCAGTTTGAATACATCGGAGAACCAAAGAGAAAAGTCAAGAAGTTTCTCTCAGCTATGAAAGCACATAGATTAATGGATTCAGGATGTATGGGATTTTTAGCACACGTAGTCAGTACCAGTCAGGACAAGGACCAACAGCTAGCAGAGGTCCGAGTCATATGTGACTACCCAGCAGTCTTCCCTGAAGAGTTACCAGGCCTAGCACCAGATAGGGAGATTGAATTCGAGATAGAACTCATTCCCGGTACAAATCCTATCTCCAAAGCACCCTACCGCATGGCTCCAGCAAAACTGAAGGAACTTCATGAGCAACTACAGGAGCTGCTTGACAAAGGCTTCATACGCCCTAGTCACTCACCATGGGGAGCGCCTGTATTGTTCGTGAAGACGAAGGACGGGAGCATGCGCCTGTGTATAGATTACCGGGTACTGAATCAAGTCACAATCAAGAACATGTATCCTCTTCCCAGAATTGATGACTTGTTTGATCAGCTAAAGGGAGCAGCAGTGTTTTCGAAAATAGACCTCAGATCAGGTTATCATCAGGTGAAAGTTAAAGAAGGGGATATACCCAAGACAGCATTCAGGACTAGATACGGACACTACGAGTTCGTAGTCATGCCCTTTGGCGTGACAAATGCTCCAGCTACTTTCATGGACCTCATGTATAGGGTATTCAGAGAATACTTAGATAAGTTTGTTATCGTATTCATCGATGGCATCCTTATCTATTCAGGAACTCAGGAAGAACACGCCGAGCACCTGAGAATAGTATTGCAGACTCTTCAGCAGAATCAGTTGTACGCCAAGTTCACGAAATGTGAATTTTGGTTAGATCAGGTGTCCTTCCTGGGTCACATCATCTCAAAGGATGGTATCATGGTAGACCCCAGTAAGATAGAAGCTGTGAGTAGTTGGAAAAGACCCAAGAACACCAGTGAGATCAGAAGCTTTCTGGGATTAGCAGGTTATTGCAGAAAGTTCGTAGAAGATTTCTCCAGGATAGCCTCCCCACTGACAGCTCTTACCAGGAAGAACAGAAGGTTTCACTGGACAGAGGACTGTGAGAACAGCTTTAGCGAGCTAAAGAGGAGATTGACCAGTGCACCTATTCTGACTCTACCAGAAAACATAGGCAGCTTTGACATTTATAGTGATGCCTCTAAATTGGGACTAGGAGCAGTGCTGATGCAAAATGGCAAGGTGATCGCCTATGCCTCCAGACAACTCAAAGACTATGAGAGGAACTATCCTACTCATGATCTTGAGCTTGCAGCAGTCGTGTTCGCTCTCAAAATTTGGAGACATTACCTGTATGGAGCTCAGTGTAGAGTGTACACAGATCATCAGAGTCTGAAGTATTTCTTCACTCAGAAGGATCTGAATATGCGACAGCGCAGATGGCTAGAGCTGGTCAAGGACTATGACATAGACATCCTCTACCACCCAGGAAAAGATAATAAGATAGCAGATGCACTTAGCAGAAAGTCCAGTGCTACCTTACTATCCCTAGAAGCCATGTCACCGCCTCTACAGAAGGAGATCACAGATTTCGGTCTCGAACTCATAGTGGGACAACATTCTACTATGACCTTAGCATCTACCCTGCTTGGTGACATCCAGACAGCTCAGGAACTGGATCCTGAAATTCAGAAAATCAAGCAAGGGTTAGCAGAATCAGAAAGTAGAGAATTCAAAGTGTCCGATAGTGGGGTATTATACTTCGGTGATAGACTCTGTGTTCCAGATCAGGAGGAACTAAAGAGGAAGATCTTAGATGAGGCTCACAG
Organism: Zingiber officinale; assembly: GCF_018446385.1. Lineage (NCBI taxonomy): Eukaryota > Viridiplantae > Streptophyta > Magnoliopsida > Zingiberales > Zingiberaceae > Zingiber > Zingiber officinale. The sequence continues at coordinate 22,630,439 of NC_055988.1, forward strand.
GACTCCTTATGCGATGCATCCAGGTTCCACCAAGATGTACCAAGATCTAAAGAAACGATTTTGGTGGCCCGGGATGAAAAGAGACATCGCTAGATATGTTAGCACCTGTCTGACCTGTCAGAGGGTCAAGGAAGAACACCAGAGACCAGGAGGAGTTCTGCAGCCTATCCAGATTCTAGAATGGAAGTGGGAAGATATTTCCATGGATTTCATAGTGGGATTACCCAGAACCACGTATAGTTTTGATACCATCTGGGTAATAGTTGACAGGTTAACTAAATCAACCAACTTCTTAGCTATCAGAATATCCTATTCCATGGAACAACTAGCTCAATTGTATCTCAAGGAGATCGTCAGACTGCATGGAGTCCCACGCACCATCATTTCAGACAGAGACAGTAGATTCACATCACACTTCTAGGAGTGTGTACAGTCAGCATTGGGCACAAAGTTGAAATTTAGCACAACCTTCCATCCTCAGACAGATGGTCAAACAGAGCGAGTAAATCAGGTACTCGAAGATATGCTCCGAGCATGTGCTCTAGATTTCAAAGGAAGTTGGTGCAAATATCTGAGCTTAGCAGAATTTTCATACAACAACAGCTATCAGGCCACTATCGGCATGACACCTTACGAGGCTCTCTATGGGCGGAGGTGTAGATCTCCAATCTGCTGGTATGAGAGTGGTGAACAGAAAGAACTAGAACTCCAGACAGATCTAGTAGCAGACACCACAGCAGCTATACAGCAGATCCGCCAGAGGATAGAGACAGCTCAGAGCCGCCAGAAAAGCTATGCTGATACACGACGCAGACCGTTAGAGTTTTTAGTTGGGGATTCAGTATTCCTCAGAGTAGCTCCCATGAAGGGAGTAATGCATTTTGGGAAGAAGGGAAAACTAAGTCCCAGATATGTGGGACCGTACCTAATCACTAGAAGAGTTGGCAAGATAGCATATGAGCTAGAGCTACCACAGGAGATGTCAGCCATTCATAATGTATTTCATGTCTCTATGCTGAAGAAGCATATCCCAGATGCCACCCAAGTGATTGAGCCCCAGTCGGTACAAGTCTGCGAAGACCTCAGCTATGATAGTCGGGCTATTCAGATAATAGACCGAGCAGTTAAGAAATTACGGAACAAGGAGGTACCATTAGTAAAAGTCATTTGGCAAAGTCACACAGCAGAAGAGGCAACTTGGGAGACAGAAGCCAGTATGAGACAGAAGTACCCAGAATTATTCTAAATTCGAGGATGAACTTTTTATAAGGTATGGGGGATTGTAATGCCCGAAAATTCTCAAAATTATTTTAGAAATATTCTATGAATTTTCTGGAATTTTAGAATATTTTTACGAAATTTTTAGAATAACTGAAGTAGCAAAAATAAATAGAATCGTAAAATAGCCTACGCTGGAATTGAACCCGAGATCTATTGGGTCCTACGACTTATGGTGAACTCTAGTAATCAAGTGAACCCAGCAGGGCCGTGCTGAAAGGAAAGGGCAACAATTATATTTATATTTGAGTTGGGCCGAATTACCCACTTAATATAAATAGGGAATTTAAGTGAGGAATTGTTATTTTCTTAAAGGAGAAAACCTTTCCCTCAAACCCTTACACGCCGACCCCTTCTCCTCCCTCATCTCTCGGCGCCAACCACAAGCAAAGGCTAGGGTTCCGCCCTTAGGCTCTAGGAGCACCTTCCGGCGATGACCCAGACACGAGGACGCTTCCCTTCGCGAAAGGAACACGTGGACGCGGGAAAATCGTCGAGAAGATCGTCTCCACCGAGAATTTAGCGATTAGAATCGTAAGAAAATCCGAACAGGAGGTAAGAAACCCCTCACCTGCAGTATAAGTAGCTTTCGTATGAATTTTAAGATTCAGGTTAGTAGTATGTAGACTTTCGGCACAAAGGATGCGAACAAGCGCATACCAAGTGTTCGAATAAATTGTTAGCACAGTTAAAATGCAACTTAGGCATTTTATTAGCTTAGATAAATGCAATAGAAGCATTTTCACAGCTTATTTAGTCTTGCTACAGCTCTTATGGGACTAGATGTCCAATGGGTGGGCTCCCACAGTCGCCTCTAGGTTCAGACAACCTAGCTCTAGGTTCAGATAACCTAGAAAGAGCAAGACAAGCAATAATTAGCTATGTTCAGTATTTTACTTTTTCAGTGGCATTGTACTGGATTAGATATCCATTGGGTTGGGCTCCCATAGTCGTTCCTAGGTTTAGATAACCTAGTAACCTTACTAAATTCGGGACTTGCAAACCCGGGTCTAGTTAGGGATGCGCGCATAGCAAGTACAGTTGCCGGGCCCAAACAGCAGCATGATTATTATTTTGATCTACCTATGAATATAGTTTTCAAACATCACAAAATAGTTATGTGAGTTCAGTACAGCTTTAACATCAGATTAGTGTTAGCTTAATTCAGCTTTTGTATTAGTTTAGTTTTCTATTGATACAACATGATAGTTTATGATTAGCTTTTATTACCATGATCAGTTTCTTGGTCCTATGTGTTGTATGCCATGCCATGCTTAGCATTTCAGTACGTATTTCAAATAGCATGTTTTAAAAACATAAATTACATCGTATGCATGTTTTAGTGAGGTAGATGGTTTCTTACTAAGCTCTCAAGCTTACAGATACTATTTTCCTTATACTGCAGATAAAGGTAAAGGAAAAATGGACTAGCGGAGGCTGGAGGTCAATGCAATGATGAAGATGTGTGTGGATGGAACCTGGAATAAAGATCTTGGAGAAATTAGCAAACTAAGACTTTAGTTTTCATATAATGTTATTTTCCGCATCTCTAGTTATTTTAATGCCTTGAATCATAAAAGACTTGCTTAGATTGTTAGTATTTATGCTCATAATTCTAGTTATGTGTTATTAGTATGTTTCTAGCTGTTATAGAACTCTTGTAGTTGCGTTTGGCACGAAACAGTGCTGAAATCAGAGTTTTGCTGCGAAATCAGAAACCCCAATCGATCAGTGGATCGATTGGGGGCCCTCAATCGATCAGCAGATTGATTGGGAGCCTGGTTCCACGAACAGTAGGCTTCTGGATCGATCAGCCGATCGTTCCAGTCGCATTCTGTCGCAAACAGTAAGCTTCTGGATCGATCAGCCGATCGATCCAGTCGCATTCTGTCGCGAACAGGGAGTTTGAGGATCGATCGTTCGATCGATCGGGAAATCGCTCCCGCGAACAGAGAGCTCTGGAATCGATCGTTGGATCGATTGGCCAGTCTGGATCGATCAGCCGATCGATCCTGAATATTACCAGAGCACAGTAGCCATCTGAATCGATCCATGGATCGATCCAACAGCTTGCAATCGATCGAGTTCAGTCTGGATCGATTGGGAAGTTGGGTTTCGACCAAGAGACCTTGTATTTCAGCTCCTTGACCATAGGGGATGTAGGATATGCCATGTACACCTTAGATTGCATCCCTTAGCACATGTAGAACCCAGAACTTGTGTTAGCTTAGTAAAGTTTTAAATTGGTACAGTTTTCCGCACCTAGACTTAGTAGTGGTCATGGATACAGCTTAGCACAGCATAATGTGATGGTCCGGCCTTACAACCCAGCTAGTAGAAGGCGGGTCGTTACATGTACCGAGAGCACAATGTTGTTACCCTCTCGATGATCTTGAACCAACTCCAGACCAATGCTTTGGATAAATAGGCTCGCTCAGTCAAACTGATAAATGGATCACTGAAAGAACATGCCAAATGATAGACCATGGTAAAACCCTAACCCTACAGTCTACGGAGGGCCCGAACTATAGGAGAATAACTTTAGGGGTGATTAGCTTGCGGGTTAGATTAAGTAACATGTTAAGGCACTTTCATACCAGGAAGCAACAGAGTTGGGAAAGTAGGCAACAAAGTTCTTTAATATATTTTGCAATTGGAGAAGGAAGCACAAAGGCCAAAGTAAGATTGACTTTCCACATCTCTTCCCTTCAGGCTATTGTAGGTAGATATAAAAGAAACAAAACGAGTTCAATAGGATGAACCCAGCATATCAAATGAGAACCACTAAAACATCAAGAGTAAGATGCATGAATTGAGACTTCCTCCTCAAAATATTTGATAGTACGATTGATCATGTCTGAAAATTGAAAAGAGGGCATGCTGGCAATGGTGACTTGGTTATTGATTGGAATAAGACATTTTACTGTGAGAAAAAGTTTTCCTTTGATCTCGCAAACACAAAAACAAGTAAAAAAAATGTTAGTGCCCAGAAATCAGGGGAAGTCTTTGGCGATAGCCCTCTGATGTTAATGACGAAAAGCCTCAGCGAGTGGCGGCCATGAGCCAAGCCACCGGCCAAATCGGAGACAAACTCCGTGGGTGTCCCTCAAGGCCTACGACGTCGGCAATTGGCGAAGTTCGTGACATGGACGCTATCTTTCCATGTGTTGGCATCGGGCAACAAAATCGATCGGAGCGGCAGCAAACAAGAGCAAAAGGAAGGGGTAGCAATTTTAAGCAGGAGATTTGTCATGCATTTATAACTAACTATGTGCTCTGATACCATTGTTGATACTCTAAATGAATGAATCAAAACGAATTAAAATGGTAAACACTTACAACGATCTCCCGCAGATCTGCAATCGGTGAAGATTGGATTTGCGGTTGGAAGAGCAATCATAGGATTGGAAAGCTCTCCACAATTTCACGAACCAAATCCCACCGTCTCAGATGTTCTGCTCACTCTCTCATTGTCTCTTTCTCTACACCGTGAATCGCCCCCCATGATCCTTAGACGCACCCCTTATAAAGGGAAATAACCCAAGGATATGATGGGCTTTTCCATTAAGAGTAGTGGGGAACGTGGGCATGTTCCCACGTTCCCATTTCCTATAGGATCGACATCTGAAGCTGACTAGTGACGAGATGAGCGAATCAGGGGATCAAACCCACAGACAGCTTCGGTGAAAAATTTGAACAGCTTACGAGGGACTGAGATGGAGAGAGGGTGACCGACGGACGAGAGGCCCTGCTCGTCGACGCAGCTGTAGCGGCGAAGCAACAAACCTTAACTAGCTCCAGAACAAAATCGCAAGCAACAAGACTCTCCTTTCTTTTCCGCGGCCAAGGATAAGGAGACATGAGAAAGATCACGGTTTGTAGTGTACTCTCGCCTCTTCTGAAAAAAAAACTCTAATGGTCATTTAGACCAGGTGGAGTTGTACTCTCGCCTCTATTTACAAACAAAAAAAAAACCGCAATGACCTTTTATCCTAGATGGAGTTTACATGTTAGGGTTTAGAATTTAGTCTCATATCTTTTGTTTTTGATTGACGGAGTGGAACTAGTGCTATAAATGAAGAGGCTATGACACTTTCTTATTCATACCTTTCTCGGCCTTTTGGCTAAGATCAAGTGTAGTATCTGTTCTTATCAGTTTAATATCTGATACGTGGACCATTGGTTCACTATGATATTAAATTAATTTTTCTTTGGCGAGGGATCATTACAGTAGCTTGCTATTGGATCCTTTGCGTGTCATCCCTATGTTGCACTATTGTAGGGGTTCGGCGCACCCGACCAAGTTAAATTAAATTTTTATATTAAATTAAGTTTATTTTTAAATTATTAATTACAATATATGAAATTAAATCTTAAAATTTTATATATTTAAAAATAAATACAAAACACAGAAAATAATTGAATTTAATGAATAAGAAATTTAAAAATTAGAATTGAATAAATTGATGTTTTCTTAGATGAAATTTTGAAATAATTTAATTAAAATTTTAAATTTATTAATTATTCAATTGAATTGAAATAACATAATTAGTGTGGTTTATTTTTTTAATTTGGTAAGAAAAAAGGATTTTACTCCGCCCAAGAAAGATAAAACACATACCAAACAACTTTCTAATAGGGAGGACATTTAATTCTTAGGGAATAAAACATGTAAAACACCTGTATCACCCGAATACCAATTTGGCTACACCGTGGGGGTAGAGTTTGGTTCAAGTTTGGCTTGAGGTTGGTTCGTTTAAATGTTATCAAGTTCTCAATTGAATTGGTATCAAGTACTCAACTTTCGCTGACTAATCCTGGGATGGTCAATCCAGCCATAAAAATTTTCCACCGGTCCATCAATCCAATGTTCTTAGATCAATCGTCTATTAGGGAAAATTCATCCGTTAATTCACCGAGATTTAAACTCGATCCTTAAATATTTGGGAAACTAAAAGTGTCCTATCATGGTACTATTACACAAGAACAACCTTATTTATTGTTTGAAACTTATTCAATTATTTATTAAATTTAATTATTTTATTTTATTTTATTTTATTTAACATGTTTATAAACAAGTTATTGATGATCATTCATCACCAATAAACTTGTTCAAATTTATTCATAAATTTTTGAAGCATGTCCAATTAATTAAAATAGTGTTGTATTGAACGCACATAAATAATTTCATATTAAATTGAACACCAAACTTATTTTTGAACCATTGGTTCATTTACCGCCTTATCTGGCATGCTTGGGATATGCAACGAGGGCACAATGATAGGGCACGCTTGGGATGTGTACCGAGAGCACAATGTTGTTACCATCTCGATGATCTTGAACCAACTCCAGACCAATGCTTTGGATAAATAGTCTCGCTCAGTCAAACTGACAAGTAAATTGTTTGGTCACACTGAAAGAACATGCCAAATGAAAGACCATGGGAAAACCCTAACCCTACGGTCTATGGAGGGCCCAAACTATAGGAGAATAACTCGAGGGGTGATTAGCTTGTGGGTTAGATTAACTAACATGTTAAGGCGCTTTCATACCTAGATGCAACAGAGTTGGGAAAGTAGGCAACAAAGTTCTTTAATATATTTTGCAATGGGAGAGGGAAGCACAAAGGCCAAACTAAGATTGACATTCCACATCTCATCCCTCTAGGCTATTGCAAGTAGATATAAAAGAAACAAAACGAGTTCAATAGGATGAACTCAGCATAGCAAATGAGAACCACCAAAACCTCAAGAGTAAGATGCATGAATTGAGACTTCCTCCTCAAAATATTTGACAATACGATTGATTATGTTTGAAAATTGAAAAGAGGGCATGCTGGCAATGGTTACTTGGTTATTGTTTGGAATAAGACTTTTTACTATGAGAAAAAGTTTCCCTTTGATCTCGCACACACTAAAACAAGCAAAAAAAAAAATGTTAGTGACCATAAACCAGGGGAAGTCTTTGGCGATAGCCCTCCGACGCTAATGACGCAAAGCCTCTGCGAGTGGCGGCCATGAGCACAACCACCGGCCAATATCAGAGCAAACTTTGTGGGTGTTCCTCAAGGCCTACGAAGTCGGCAATTGGGGAAGTTTGCGACATGGATGCTATCTTTCCATGTGTTGGCAACAGGCAACAAAATCGATCGGAGCGGCAAGAAAAGAGAGCAAAAGGAAGTGGTAGAAATTTTAAGCAGGAGATTTGTCATGCATTTATAACTAACTATGTGCTATGATACCATTGTTGATACTCTAAATGCACGAACAAAACAAATTAAAATGGTAAACACTTACAACGATCTCCCACAGATCTACAATCGACGACGATTGGACTTGCTGCCGGAAGAGCAATCATAGGATTGGAAAGCTCTCCACAATTTCACGAACCAAATCTCACCGTCTCAGATATTCTTCTCACTCTCTCGTTGTCTCTTTCTCTACACTGTGAATCATCCGTCATGATCCTTGGACGCACCCCTTATAAAGGAAAATAACTCAATGATATAATGGACTTTTCCATTAATTGTAGTGGGGAACGTGGGCATGCTCCTACGTTCCCATTTCCTATAGGATCGACATCTGAAGCCGACTAGTGACGAGCCGAGCGAATCGGAGGATCAAACCTACAGACACCTTAGGCAAAGAATTTGATCAGCTTACGAGGGAGCGAGGCGGAGAGAGGTTGACCGACGGAGGAGATGTCCTGCTTGTCGACGCAGCTGCAGCGGCGAAGCAACAAACCTTAACTGCCTCTAGAACAAAATCACAAGCAACAAGACTCTCCTTTCTTTTCCGTGAAGAAGGAGAAGGAGACATGAGAAAGATCACGGTTTGCAGTGTACTCTCGCCTCTTGTTAAAAAAAAAACTCTAATGGCCATTTATACCAGGTGGAGTTGTACTCTCGCCTCTATTTACAAACAAAAAAAACTGTAATGACCTTTTATACTAGGTGGAGTTTAGAGTTTAGGGTTTAGAATTTAGTCCCATATTGTTTGTTTTTGATTGACGGAGTGGAACTAGTGCTATAAAAGAAGAGGCTATGGCACTTTCTCATTCATACCTTTCTCGGCCTTTTGGCTAAGATCAAGTGTAGTATCTGTTCTTATCAGTTTAATATCTGATATGTGGACCATTGGTTCACTATGATATTAAATTAATTTTTATTTTGGGGAGGGATCATTACAATAGCTTGCTACTAGATCCTTCACGTGTCATCCTTGTGTTGCACTTTTGCAGGGGTTCGGCGCACCCGACCAAGTTAAATTGAAATTTTATATTAAATTAAGTTTATTTTTAAATTATTAATTATAGTCCATGAAATTAAATCTTAAAATTTTATATATTTAAAAATAATTAAAATTACTAAAATAATTGAATTTTTTTTACTAATTTAATTAAAATTTTAAATTTGATTAGGTTATTCAAATATAATTTAAGAACCATAATTAGGGTAGTTTATTTTTTTAATTTGGTTAGAAAAAATAATTTTACTCCGCCCAAGAAAGATAAATCACATACCAATCAACTTTCTAAGTGGGATGACATTTAATCCTTAGGGAATACCAATTTGATTACACCGTTAGGGCAGAGTTTGGTTCGTTTAGATGTTATCAAGTTCTCAATTTAGTTGGTATTCAACTTTTGTTGACTAATCCTGGGTTGATCAATCAAGCCATGAAAATTTTCCACCGGTCCATCAGTCCAGTTTTCTTAGATCAACCATCCATTAGAGAAAATTCATCCGTTAATTCATCGAGATTTAAACTCGATCCTTAAATATTTGGGAAACTAAAAAAAGTGCCCTACTGTGGTACTATTAAACAAGAACAAACTTATTTATTGCTTGAAACTTATTCAATTAGTTATTAAATTTAATAATTTAAACTTATTTAATTTTATTTATTTAGCATGTTTATAAAAAAGTTATTGATGATCATTATTCACCATTATAATTTTTCAAATTTATTAGTAAGTTATTGAAGCATGTCCAATTAATTAAAATTGTGTGTATTGAACGAACATAAATAACTCCGTATTAAACTGAACACTAAACTTATTTTTGAACCATTGGTTCATTTACCGCCCTATCCGGCATGCTTGGGATATGCAACAAGGACACAATGATAGGGCATGCTTGGGATGTGTACCGAGAGCACAATGTTGCTACCATCTCGATGATCTTCAACCAACTTCAAACCAATGCTTTGGATAAACAGGCTCGCTCAGTCAAACTGATAAGTAGATTGTTCGATCACACCGAAAGAATTGGCCAAATGAAAGACCATGGGAAAACCCTAACCCTACGGTCTACAGAGGGCCTGAACTATAGGAGAATAACTCGAGGGGTGATTAGCTTCCGGGTTAGATTAACTAACATGTTAATGCGATTTCATACCAGGAAGCAACAGAGTTGGGAAAGTAGGCAACAAAGTTCTTTAATATATTTTGCAATGAGAGAAGGAAGCAGAAGGGCCAAAGTAAGATTGACTTTCCACATCTCTTCCCTTCAGGCTATTGCAAGTTGATATAAAAGAAACAAAACGAGTTCAATAGGATGAACCTAGCATATCAAATGAGAACCACCAAAACCTCAAGAGTAAGATGCATGAATTGAGACTTCCTCCTCAAAATATTTGACAATACGATTGATCATGTCTGAAAATTGAAAAGAGGGTGTGCTAGCAATGGTGACTTGGTTATTGGTTTGAATAAGACTTTTTACTCTGAGACAAGGTTTTCCTTCGATCCCACACACACTAAAACAAACAAACAAAATGTTAGTGCCCAGAAATCAGTGGAAGTCTTTGGAGAAGGGCCTTCGACGCTCAAATCAGTAAAAATTCCGAATGGGTGAGTGAAGAACAGTAGAGAATGTTTATGTGAGAGTAAGCTTGAGATGTTGAACAAAACATACTTTGGCAACGGAGAGGGCTCACTTTTTATAGCACCTCTCATAACCTCGTAATCATGAGGTGATGAAGAATGTCGGAGGTTGATAATGGAAAGTAAAAAACTTGTGCAATAATTGTCCAAGGAATCTTCCCTTACCCACATGTGTACCTCTTTTGTCGTTTATAACTTATGCTATTGATGAGGTAGTTAAAGGAATATGCTGTCATAAGTGGTCGGTTGATGATAAACATGATAATCCCCCAGAAAGGTTCTGGAAGAATATTCTTTAACATAAGGTTGTTACTTTGACAAGTAGTTAGGATTTGCTGCTCATATTGTCTCATGAGGAACACGAACTCTCTAGTGCTCACTGTGAAGACACGGACACCATCAAGGGCATCACGGGTTGCAGTCACATCGACACCCCCCGTAACGATTGCGACGCAGCTCGAAGGATCGACATATGAAGTCGATTAGTGATGAGTTGAGCGAATCAGGGGATCAAACCCAGAGAATTCAGTGTAGAATTTGATGTGCTTACAAGGGAGCGAGGCAGAGATAAATTTCAGCTTGATACTATCACGAGTATAACAATTAAATTATTAATTATAATCTTTGAAAATAATTTTTTTAAATCAATAAATTTAAAAATTTATCGAAATCATGAGCATTGGGTTAAATTTAATTGGGATTAAAAATCAATATAAATCGCAGTTATAATAGTGTTTAGAATTTTTTTAATTAGGATTAAAAATAAACATAAATCACACTATAACTTATAATAGTGTTTAAATAATCAAATTTTTTAACCAATTTAATTTTTTGTTTTCATTTATTTTCAGAATTGAATAATGGAATAAATCATTGTTTTTTTAATGAAATTTTGAAATAACTTAATCAAAATTTTAAATTTGTATGTTTATTCAATTAGGGTGGTTTATTTTTTGAATTTGGTTAGAAAAAGTGATTTTACTCCACCCAAACATCTCTCATCTGTTAGGGTCAATTTATAGCTAGGGGGAAGGGGGGGGGGGGGGGGGGGGGGAATAGCTCTTCACGCTTCATTGGCTTGATTCGTGATGAGGATATGCAGCAGATAGAACTCTAAGCAAAACTCACAACACAAACACAAGGATTTACTTGGTATCCACTTTAAGAAGAGGTGACTAATCCAATAATCCATACACGACACACTCTCCACTATGAAAAATACTCATTCTCGGTAACTACCGGAGGTGGAGAAAACTCGTACAAACTCACACAACAAGATACAACTCTAAGCAAGAAGTAACTACAAGAATACAAATGAAAAACTTCTTCTTGCTTGATCTCTTGTTGATGAAGACGCCTCTGGACCCTTTGGAAAGTGCAACAACACCTCTCTTCCAAGCTCTAAGTCCGGCGGTGAGTAGTTAAGAATATCACGTGAGCGCTGGAAGAAGGCTCGAGTAGAACTACTGAGAAGAAAGCTCGCCACAGCTTTATACACTGCGCCTCTAGGGCCCCCAATCGATTAGGCTTGCTCCTAATCGATTGCCATGTGAGATCCGCGCCATCCTAGCCGTCCAAAGCTTGGTACTTGTGCAACGGTCATATCACAATTGATTGGTCTATCGATTGGGGAGACTTGAATCGATCAGCTGATTGATTTAGAGCGTCTTTGTGTTCTCACTGGAAAAGGCTTGAATCGATCGGTCGATCGATTCATCCTTTCTCTCGTCGTGCGAGATTTCCAACCCCAATCGATCGGTTGGTCGATTGGGGATGCTTCTGTACTCACGATTCAAGCTCCCAATTGATCGGCTGATCGATTGGGCTGCTGTTTATCGTAGCACTTTCCCAATCAATCGGTTGATCGATTGGGCTTCGGTTCAATTGATTGACTAATCGATTGACCACCCTTGACTTGCTTAACTCAATCCCAAGGGTTCCCAAATTCAACGTCCGGTCAACCGTGACCTGTTGGGACTCCTCATGCCTAGCATTCTATCAACCTTGACCTACTGGGACTTCTTCACCAAGTGTCATGTCAAATCTTTGACCCACTTGAACTCTTCTCCTCGTGCAAGTGATAGGTCAACTTTGATCCACTTGGACTTACCGTCTCGTGCCAAGTGTTCGGTCCCCCATGACCCATTTGGACTTCCTTCCACCAGATGTCCGGTCACCCTTGACCCATCTGGATTTCCTTGTGCCAAGTATCCGATCGCTCCTTTGACCTACTTGGACTTCTCAACACCAGGTGTCCGGTCAACCTTGACCCACCTGGATTTCCACGTGCCTGGCTTCACTCACCAGGTCGTTCCATCTGCCTAGCTTCACTCACTAGAACTTTTCATCTGCCTGACTTCACTTACCAGGATTTTCACCTAGCTTCACCCACTAGGATTTTCACCTAGCTTCACCCACTAGGATTTTCACCTGGTTTCACTCACCGGGACTTTCACCTGCTTGGCTTTACTCACCAGGACTTTCAACTGCCTAGCTTCACGCACCAAGACTTTCACCACCAAGTGTCCGATCAACACTGACTCACTTGGATTTTCCTTTCTACCAACCTTCCTGTTGGACTTGTCTTTGCCAAACCTTCAGTTAGAACTTTCCCAGTCAAGTAACCAGTCAACATTGACCTACTTGACTCTTTTTCACATCAAACTTGTCAAACTTTGACCAGAGGAGATTTGCACCAATAATCTCCCCAATCGGATGATTGCACCTACAATTTCCATATATTACAAAATATCAAAACTCAAACATCAAGACTCAAGCTTGAGCCAACTCAAGCTTAGTCAACTTGATCAACCTTAACCCAGGGATATTGCACCAACATCATCGTCGACTCCAGAACCAGAAAAAAAAAGTAAATCACATACCGAACAACTTTCTAAGAGGGAGGATATTTAATCCTTAGGGAATGAACCCCGGAGAATGAAACACCTATACTACCAGAATACCAATTTGGCTACACTGCAGGGGAAGAGTTTGGTTCAAGTTTGGCTTGAGGTTAGTGCGTTTAGATGTTATCAAGTTTTCAATTTAGTTGGTACCAAGTATTCAACTTTCTCCGACTAATCCTAGGATGACCAATTTGGCCCATGTAAATTTCCCATCGGTCCATCAGTCCAGCGTTCTTAAATCAACCGTCTATTAGAGATAATTCATCTGTTAATTCGTCAAAACTGAAACTCGGTCGTTAAATATTTGGGAAAATAAAAAAGTACCCTACAGTTGTACCATTACAACGAGAACAACCTTATTTGATTGTTTAAAACTTATTCAACTAGTTGTTAAATTTAATAATTCAAACTTATTTTATTTATTTATTTTACAAGTTTATAAAAAATTTATTGATGATGTTTATTCACCAATATACATGTTCAAGTTTATTCGTAAGTTGTTCTAGCTTGTCCAATTAATTAAAATCGTGTGTATTACACGAATATAAATAGTTCTGTATCTAGTAGAACACTAAACTTATTTCTGAACCATTGGTTCATTTACCGCCCTATCCGATATGCTTGGGATATGTACCAAGAGCACAATGTTGTTACCATCTCGATGATCTTGAACCAACTCCAGACCAATGCTTTGGATAAACAGACTCGCTTAGTCAAACTGATAAGTAGATTGTTTGATCACACCAAAAGAACTGGCCAAATGAAAGACCATGGGAAAACCGTAACCCTATGGTCTATGGAGACCCCGAACTATAGAAGAATAACTTGAGGGGTGATTAGCTTGTGGATTAGATTAACTAACTTGTTAAGGCACTTTCAAACTAGGAAACAACAGAGTTGGGAAAGTAGGCAACAAAGTTCTTTAATATATTTTGCAATGGGAGAAGGAAGCATAAAGGCCAAAGTAAGATCGACTTTCCACATCTCTTCCCTTCCGGTTATTGCAAGTAGATATAAAAGAAATGAAATGAGTTCAATAGGGCAAACCACCAAAACTTCAAGAGTAAGATGCATATCATATGAGTACCACCAAAACTGCAAGAGTTAGATGCATGAATTAAGACTTCCTCCTCAGAATATTTGACAGTACGATGATCCCTGTAAGTTAGCAACTTTGCCAATATCATGAGACATGGAGTGCCTCATAATAACATGAGAAGGAATTGAAATCCCCCATATAGTTTCAAAATATCTTAGAGATTTTCAAACTCTTATCGATTCATTCCTTAATCATTACCACCATCACTTTATCTTGGTTGACATGCCATGTGTGTGCCACACCTCTTTTCCATTGATGATGTTAATGACTAGTGTGAAATGCCAGTAGTTTGAAAACCCACCCTTGGATATTTCCAGAGCATTTTGAAAAGGGAGGTAAACTTCAAGAAGAAGAAATGAAAATTTCCTTTATTATTTGGATTTTATAGGCTACATAATACTTTTGAACATATAAAGAATACCTCTCCTGTACCGAGGTGTCTTCCACAAGGTTCGATAATATCAAATGATATTCGTTGGTTGGTCTACTCAGATGATCTCTATAGTCTTAGAGGGCATATGAAAATCTCATGATGTTTTGTTTACATTATACAAGAAAAAAAAACTACATTCATCTATTCTGCAAGAAAAATCACATGAGCTTGCCCTGAGAACAAGCAGCGAAAAATATGTTGATGTGTTGATTTAGATAGTAATACTTTTAGTTCATCTTTTCTAGTAATCTCCCATGATCATTGAGCATTGTTATCATTGCTAAGTGACTTTTTTCTTGTTTGTTATGATTGTTCGTGACACACATGCATATCTTGAGTAAAAAAATTTGCGTGTGATCAATGTACATTCAGATTGTATGTCCATAGTGAAGTATAGTGTGTCACAATGTACATTCAGATTGTATGTCCATAGTGAAGTATAGTGTGTCACATGGTTATCGAGAGACATATCTCAACAATCACATAAGAGTATATAAGCTCCTCTTATTGTTAGAGTGTATACTAAAAGCCTAGCTTTTGGTATAAACATTTATCTAGAAATAAGAATCATATTGGTCAAATGTCTACATTTATGATAAATGTAGTTGTTCAATTAATTTATATTGTAGATAACATGGTGTGTGGTGTCACACACAGAGGATCATGTTATCAGTACCTTATAAATTATAAACAGTAACTCACGACCATAATGGAAAGGAACAAACCATTGGAAGGTCGTAGTGTAATTAGGTATTAGTTTATCTTAACTATATAATTACACTAGTACACTTAGAGTGTATTGAGTAGGACCATTAGAGGTCGTTTCTTTTATACTGACTTTATAAAGAAACAAAGACCTCAGTTATTATGGAAGTGTGTGCTCTTAATCCTAATATAATAACAAGTACATATATTTGATATTTATTTCTTTAATTTATCAATGGGTGAGATTTAGTTCGATGAATCAATAAGCCCGATAAGTTGGGAAATGATATCACTTATAGTGTGTATTGTTGATTATAGAAGGAAACTGTGTCCTAGTGATCTAGGTTGAGAATGTCCTCAAGAGGAGCTCATAAGGATTGTCATGTTAAACCTTGCAGGTGGACTTAGTCCGACATGATAATAAGGTTGAGTGGTACTACTCTTGGACTTAGATATTAATTAAATGAGTTGTCAGTAACTCACTTAATTAGTGGACATTCGATATCTTAAACACAGGGAGACAAACACACTCATAATAAGAAGGAGCCTAAAAATGTAATTTGGGATTGGTGCGGTAGTTCAATGATAGTTCTCTAGTGGAATGAATTATCATTGATAAAATTAAGTTGTGTGTTCGGGGCGAACACGGGATGCTTAATTTTATCGGGAGACCAAAACCAATTCCTCCTCTCGGTCCCTATCGTAGCCTCTTATTTATAGAGTTCTATACCCACCTATACCCACCTTCTATACCCACCCATAGGGGGCCGCCAAGCTAGCTTGGGAACCAAGCTAGGGCCGGCCTAGGTATAAATTGGTGGCCCTAGCTTGAACCCAAGCTAGTGGGGCCGGCCAAATTAAATTAAAAAAGAAATTTAATTTTAATTTTTATTATTATGTGGAAGATGTAATTTAAAGAGAATTAAAATTAAAATATCTCTCTTGTAAAAGATCTACAAAAGATTAAAGAAAGAGATTAGATCTCTTTCCTTATTTGTAGATTGGAGAGATGTTTTATTTTCTCTTTAAAAATTATTCACATGTTGATAAAATTAAAATTATAGAAATTTCCTTTTATCAACCATGAAGAGATTTTAAAGAGAAATTTTATTTTTTAAAATTTCGGAAACAAATTAGGAAGTTTTAATTGTTGATTAAAACTTGTCCAATTTGTTCTCCAATGATGTGGCCGGCCATGAGATTGTAATTTGGGAAATTTTATTTTATTTTTCTCAATTAAATCATGTCAAGGAAATTGAGGAAATTTTATTGTAATTAAATTTCCTAATTTGCCTAGGCCAAGGAATATAAAAGAAGGGGTAGGGTGCCTTCATGAGACACAACATCTATTATTCCTCTCCCTCTTTTGTTCCTTGGTGTGGCCGGATACTACTCGGAGAAGAAGAAGAAGAAGGAGAGAAAGCTAGCATCTCTTGGAGCTTGGTTAGTATTTTGGTTTTCCTCCTTGGTGAAGTTTTTCCTTTGTGGCCGAACCTTGCTTGGAGGAGAAGAAGGTGGTTGGTGGTTTCTCATCTCGGAAGATTGTTGCCCACACAACGTTCGAGGTTAGAAGAGGAATACGGTAGAAGATCAAGAGGTTTTTTTTTTTTTTTCTACAAGGTATAACTAGTAATTTTTTCTTTCCGCATCATGCTAGTTATTTATGGAAATAATACCAAATACAAGAGGCTTACGTTCTAGAATTTCGAATATGTTTTTCGATGTTGTGTTCTTTTGTATTTTCTTTTCCTTGTGATTTGATTGTTCTCTTTGGTTAACCTAAAGTTATTTTAGGAAATTAAATATTAGCTTTCTATAAAAGGTTTTGTCTAGTCGGTGGTGGTTGCTCCCATATCCAAGAAGGCCATGTGCCTCGCCACGTCAGTACTGGGAACCAATTATGGAAATTAATATTTAATGGAATTAATAACTTAAGGAGACTTGGGTCGAACGTGTTAAGTTCCGCAGGAGATCCAAGTCAAAACCTAAAAGAACAAATAGATTAAGTTTTGGATCAAACGTGTTAAGTTCTGCAGACGATCCAAAATTTAATTTAAAAGAACACATGGTAGCTAGGAAAAGGTTCAGACCTTTGTACAAAATTTTTATACAGTGGAACCTATAGGTTTTCCGAGTAGCAACCAACAATTGGTATCAGAGCTAGGGTTTTGCCTCTGTGTATTTGGTATTAGTTTAATTATGCACATGTCATACATAATTTAGGCAGGTTAATAGTAGGATGTGCTAACTTTGTGGATGCAGGATCCAACTATTATGGCTTTTAGTTATTATGTGTGTGATTGGACCCTTGGACATGTCAAGGGCATTTATCTGTGTGTGCATGATTGTATTAAAATACAGCAGGAGCTGTATTTAGATTTATTAGGATTTTATTTTTGATCTAGATACATGTACATTCCTTTTATGGAATATAGGATCAAAATGTAAAATTCTATTTATGTCGCGGATCGAATCTTGCAAAGCGTGGAACCTTCTAAGGACCAGAGGCGCAGCGGAACTAGGAGCAAGATGGATGCGACAGCTGGACCCGGTGGCGTTGGCCAAATATGGCAGCAGCTTGGGATGACAACACACGGAGGATAACCAGAGATAAAAGCCATAATAGTTGAAAATTAGATTTTTCTATTTATTGCTTTTATATTGTGCTGTGTGTGCATGTTAGTTTACAAGTTTAGTAGGCTAGCATAGTTAAAATTCCTCATTTATAAATAACTAAGTGGGAGAGGGATTTTTAAGTAAATCCCATGGTCTCCATTACTGGTTTGTAAGTGATGCAAACAAGCTTGCGCGTTGGCTCTGAGTGCCTTCCTCCATAACGGATGAGCTTGTTTGTGGATCACTAGAACAGACTTCCATTTTTGGATGACTATAGGAAGTTAATTAAGAGCGTGTGATCTTCCCCAACGGAAGGGGCATAATCTTATTAATGGACTTAGTGTCAAGTAATGGTATACACTTAGACACATCTAATAGTATCCTCCCCATCGGAGTCACTGCTATTATTTGTGTGACCAAATGAAACCAACTATTAATTTGTCATAAAACTAGATTGACAAGATAATAAAATTAAAGGGTTAAAACCCCTCTTACAAATGATTGATTTTGTATACGTCCACACTAACGTGGCATACAAAATTAACGGTGTTTGAGATAATTTTATTTGTCATAAAGTTACATTGACAAGATAGTTAATGGGTAAAACCCTCCTCTTACAAATGTTGATTTTGTATACGTCCACACTAACGTGGCATGCAAAATTCACGGTGTTTTGAGGTGTTGGTAAATTTAAATAGTATTGTTAGAGGAATCAATATTATTTTAAATTTAGAGTCTTGACCAAATATTTGATTAAAGATAGACCAACTATTAATTTTATTCGTCATAAAGTAAGGTTGACGAGATAATAAAATTAAATAAAATTTCCTCTTTGAATTTGTATACGTCCACACTAACGTGGCATACAAAATTCATGGGGATTTTTAAGGAGTTGGTCTTAACCAAATATTTTTGTGATTCTTAGGAAGATGGTCAATCCCTAGCTGATATACTTTAGGATAGACTTAGTGGTCCCAATTATAATTGATTGGAAATAGAATTTGGACATTAAGGTAGACTGTCCTCTTAGAACTAAGAACAATATAGGTGTATTTTATTCATTAGTTGATACATGTTTAGTGGAGTTATCTACCGGTACCTGGTGTGTAGATATGGGAGCCACTGATCATGTCTGCAATTCATTGCAGGGTTCCAGGAAACCCGACAACTAAATGAAAATAAAAAACACCGTTCACATGGGCACTACTACAAAAGTAGCAGCTGTTGCAGTGGGAGAGGTTTATTCTCTAATAGGAATAAAATTTGGATTATTAAGAATTGTCTTTACATACTAAGTTTAGAAAGAACCTGATTTCAGTTTCTAAACTATTATATAATAGATGTTGTGTCTATTTTGATAACAAAGTTGTTATCAAGAAAAATAGGCAAGTTATCTATTCTGGTATGTTGGTTGATAATTTATAATCCAATAACTCCCATGATGCAACAAATGGAAATTAATAACACATCTTCTAACTTAAGAGAAAGCAACCTTCGAAAATGAACCAATTATATCTTTGACATCTAAGGCTAGGTTATATTAACTTAAGTAGGATTCATTGGTAGCTGATGAACTTTTGGGTTCATTAGTAGTGGAAATCTTTCCAACCTGCGAGTCTTACTTGGAAGGAAAATAACCAAGAAGCTTTTAAGTCCGAGGGGTAAGGAGTCAAAGATATGTTGAAAACGGTTCATTCTGATTTGTGTGATCCTATGACTATCCAGACAAGAGGTAGTATTGAATATTTTGTCTATAGACAACTATTCAAGATACAAATAAATTTACTTAATGTACCGCAAGACTAAGTACTTTGATTAGTTCAAAGAGTACAAGGTTGATGCGGAGAAATGTTAAAGTAAAAAGTCACTATGGAAGATCGTAGTGGCAAGTACCTCTTGAGAGATTTTAGGAGTCACTTATCAGTAGTTGGATTTCAATCTTAACTAACTGCATCTGGTACACCCCAACAGAATGGTGCAGTAGAAAGAAGGTAAAGGACTCTTATGGAATAATTAGATAGATGATGAGTTATTCAGAAAATTACCAAATTTATTTTAAGGATAAACTCTGGAAACGAAAGTGAACATAGTACCTTCCAAGTTAGAACTCTCTACTCATATAGAATTGCTGAATAGGTGAAAACCTATTTTGAAGCATATTCGGATTCAGGAAATCCAGCACATATGTTATAGAGAGACAATGATAAGTTGGATAGGAGTTCACTTGTTTGTAAGATATCCTAGATAAACAAAAGTAGGTTTATAGTCTTAAAAATCAGAAGGTCATTGTTAGCATTAATGACTGATTTTTAGAAAAGGACTATGAACCACGTGCTCATAAGTAAATTTGTTCTTAAGGAAATAATAAAGGACATGTCTAACCTAGTACCAACTGTACAAGATGAGATACCACAAGAAAACTGCAACACGTATCGCAAATGATACACAATTGCAGAAAGTGCCTTGTCATAGTGGGAGGGTTGTTAGGCAACCTAAAAAGATTCATGTTTTGGGAGAGTTTTTGGACTCGATCCCTGGAGGACATGAACCTGATCTCCGGTCATATGATGAAGCACTCCAAGATAAAGATGCAGCATCTTGGCAAAGAGTAATGAATAAAAGAATTAGAATATATGTATTCTAATAAAATCTGGAAGCTTGTAGAATCACCAAATGGTGTAAAAGCCGTTGGGTATAAAAAGGTCTATAATAGGAAAAGAGGGATAGACAGGAAGGTAGTAACTTTCAAAGCAAGGCTTGATGAAAAAGGAAACTTTTTCACTGGTAGTCATGCTTAAGTCTATCCGGATTCTTTTATCTATTTGGCAAGAGGATGTCAAGACAGCATTCCTTAATGGAAGTTTTGAAGAAAGCATCCATATAAAGCAACCAGAAGGGTTCATTGCAAAGGGCTAAGAGCATCTTGTGTAAGCTCAATCAGTCTATGGACTGAGGCAAAGCTTCAAGGTCTTGGAACATCCGGTTTATCAAAGTAATCGAGATCTATGGATTTATTTAGTAACTGGATAAGTCTTGTGTATACAAAAGGTGTGATGGAAGTGTGGTGGTATTTCTTGTACTATACGTAGATAACATTTTTGGTAGTTGGAAACAATATCAAAATGTTGTCAGAAGTAAGGGTATGGTTGTCCAAATAATTCGATATAAAGGACTTGGGAGAATGTATATATTTTTGAGATCAAAATAATAAGGGATCAAAAGAAAAATATATTTTACTTATCCCAAGCTTGATACATCGGAAAATCCTTGCTCGTTTTAAGCATGCAAAACTCCTCGAAAGGTTTCTTACTTTTTAAGGATGGAGTAACTTTATATGTCTCTGTAAACATCAAAGGAGATAAAGGAAATAAAGGCAGTTCTTTATGCTTCGGTAGTTAGACAACCTAATGTATGCTATACACGAGATCAGAAATCTGTTTTGCCAAGGGCATAGTTAGCAGATATCAAAGTAACCCTAGACAAGGACATTGGACTGCAGTAAAGCATATATTAAAGTACCTTAGAGGCGCTAGAGATTATATGCTAGCTTACAAGGCAATTAATTTGGTCCCTGTGGGTTACACGGATTTTGACTTCCAATCGGATAGGGACAATAATAAGTCAACCTCGGGGTTTTGTGTTTACTTTAGGAGGTAAAGTCATAACTATGGAAGAGTGATAAGCATAGGTGTTTTTCTGGACTCCACCATAGAAGCTTAGTATATGGCAAGCCTCTGAGGAAGCCATAAAAGTTGAATGACTTAATTACCTCAAGATAGACTTAGATATGATTTCTAGTTTGTCCAAAGATTATTACAATTTATTGTAATAATAATGGTGCAGTAACAAACTCGAAGAAACCATGAGTCTATAAGGCAAGTAAACACAATAGAGCGCAAGTACCACCCAATACGAGAAATCGTATAAACGAGGAGAAGTTGTTGCCGCCTAGAATGCATCAGATGATGACCTATAGATCTTTTCACTATGGTCCTTAAGGCGAGAGCTTTTGATGGACATGTTGAAGGGTTGGGAATTAGATGTATGGCAGCAGATATGGCAGCTTAGTCTTTTAGTATAAGTGGGAGATTGTTAGAGTGTATACTAAAAGCCTAGCTTTTGGTATAAACATTTATCTAGAAATAAGAATCACATTGGTCAAATGTCTACATTTATGATAAATGTAGTTGTTCAATTAATTTATATTGTAGATAACATGGTGTGTGGTGTCACACACAGAGGATCATGTTATCAGTACCTTATAAATTATAAACAGTAACTCAAGGCCATAATGGAAAGGAACAAACCATTGGAAGGTCGTAGTGTAATTAGGTATTAGTTTATCTTAACTATATAATTACACTAGTACACTTAGAGTGTATTGAGTAGGACCATTAGAGGTCGTTTCTTTTATACTGACTTTATAAAGAAACAAAGACCTCAGTTATTATGGAAGTGTGTGCTCTTAATCCTAATATAATAACAAGCACATATATTTGATATTTATTTCTTTAATTTATCAATGGGTGAGATTTAGTTCGATGAATCAATAAGCCCGATAAGTTGGGAAATGATATCACTTATAGTGTGTATTGTTGATTATAGAAGGAAACTGTGTCCTAGTGATCTAGGTTGAGAATGTCCTCAAGAGGAGCTCATAAGGATTGTTATGTTAAACCCTGCAGGTGGACTTAGTCCGACATGATAATAAGGTTGAGTGGTACTACTCTTGGACTTAGATATTAATTAAATGAGTTGTCAGTAACTCACTTAATTAGTGGACATTCGATATCTTAAACACAGGGAGACTAACACACTCATAATAAGAAGGAGCCCAAAAATGTAATTTGGGATTGGTGCGGTAGTTCAATGATAGTTCTCTAGTGGAATGAATTATCATTGATAAAATTAAGTTGTGTGTTCGGGGCGAACACGGGATGCTTAATTTTATAGGGAGACCAAAACCAATTCCTCCTCTCGGTCCCTATCGTAGCCTCTTATTTATAGAGTTCTATACCCACCTATACCCACCTTCTATACCCACCCAATAGGGGCCGGCCAAGCTAGCTTGGGAACCAAGCTAGGGCCGGCCTAGGTATAAAATTGGGTGGCCGGCCCTAGCTTGAACCCAAGCTAGTGGGGCCGGCCAAATTAAATTAAAAAAGAAATTTAATTTTAATTTTTATTATTATGTGGAAGATATAATTTAAAGAGAATTAAAATTAAAATATCTCTCTTGTAAAAGATCTACAAAAGATTAAAGAAAGAGATTAGATCTCTTTCCTTATTTGTAGATTGGAGAGATGTTTTATTTTCTCTTTAAAAATTATTCACATGTTGATAAAATTAAAATTATAGAAATTTCCTTTTATCAACCATGAAGAGATTTTAAAGAGAAATTTTATTTTTTAAAATTTCGGAAACAAATTAGGAAGTTTTAATTGTTGATTAAAACTTGTCCAATTTGTTCTCCAATGATGTGGCCGGCCATGAGATTGTAATTTGGGAAATTTTATTTTATTTTTATCAATTAAATCATGTCAAGGAAATTGAGGAAATTTTATTGTAATTAAATTTCCTAATTTGCCTAGGCCAAGGAATATAAAAGAAGGGGTAGGGGTGCCTTCATGAGACACAACATCTATTATTCCTCTCCCTCTTTTGTTCCTTGGTGTGGCCGGCCATCCTCTCCCTCTCTTCCTCTTGTGGTGGCCGAACCCTTCTCTTCCATTGGAGCTCTTGTGGTGGCCGGATACTACTCGGAGAAGAAGAAGAAGAAGGAGAGAAATCTAGCATCTCTTGGAGCTTGGTTAGTATTTTGGTTTTCCTCCTTGGTGAAGTTTTTCCTTTGTGGCCGAACCTTGCTTGGAGGAGAAGAAGGTGGTTGGTGGTTTCTCATCTCGGAAGATCGTTGCCCACACAACGTTCGAGGTTAGAAGAGGAATACGGTAGAAGATCAAGAGGTTTTTTTTCTACAAGGTATAACTAGTAATTTTTTCTTTCCGCATCATGCTAGTTATTTATGGAAATAATACCAAATACAAGAGGCTTACGTTCTAGAATTTTGAATATGTTTTTCGATGTTGTGTTCTTTTGTATTTTCTTTTCCTTGTGATTTGATTGTTCTCTTTGGTTAACCTAAAGTTATTTTAGGAAATTAAATATTAGCTTTCTATAAAAGGTTTTGTCTAGTCGGTGGTGGTTGCTCCCATATCCAAGAAGGCCATGTGCCTCGCCACGTCAGTACTGGGAACCAATTATGGAAATTAATATTTAATGGAATTAATAACTTAAGGAGACTTGGGTCGAACGTGTTAAGTTCCGCAGGAGATCCAAGTCAAAACCTAAAAGAACAAATAGATTAAGTTTTGGATCAAACGTGTTAAGTTCCGCAGGCGATCCAAAATTTAATTTAAAAGAACACATGGTAGCTAGGAAAAGGTTCAGACCTTTGTACAAAATTTTTGTACAGTGGAACCTATAGGTTTTCCGAGTAGCAACCAACACTTATATCTACTACTACCAAATCAATTATTTAATTTTAATCAAATTTATTATTTATATAATACTCTTATATTAAAATATTACTTGGTCAAAATCATTAAAATTTTATTAAAATTAATTTAAATTATTAAAATCATTTAAAAATATTTGTAACACATACCTAAATTGTTGTTATGCAACTCCTAGCGACGAGCCGAGCGAATCGGGGGATCAAACCCACAAACGGCTTTGGCGGAGAATTGGATCACCTTATGAAGGAGCGAGGCGGAAAGAGGGTGAGCGATGGAGGAGAGGTCCACAAACGGCTTCGGCGGAAAATTCGATCAGCTTATGAGGGAGCGAGGCGATGAGAGGGTGAGCGACGGAGGAGAGGTCCTGCTCGTCGACGCAGTTGCAGTGGCGAAGCAACAAACCTTAACTGCCTCCAAAACAAATCGAAAGCAACAAGACTCTCCTTTCTTTTCCGCGACCAAGGAGAGGGAGACTTGAGAAATATCACGGTTTGCAATGTAGTCTCGCCTCTTCTTAAAAAAAACTCTAATGGCCATTTAGACCAGGTGGACTTGTACTCTCGCCTCTTCTTGCAAAAAAAAAAAAAAAACTACTGTAATGGCCTTTTATACTAAATGAAGTTTAGAGTTTAGGGTTTAGAATTTAGTCCCATATCGTTTGTTTTTATTGACAGAGTGGAACTAGTGCTATAAAAGAAAAGGTTATGGTTCTATTTTATTCATACCTTTCTCGGCCTTTTGGCTAAGATCAAGTGTAGTATCTGTTTTTGTCAGTTTAATATCTGATACGTGGACCATTGGTTCACTATGATATTAAATTAATTTTTGTTTTGGGGAGGGATCATTACAATAGCTTGCTACTGGATCCTTCACATGTCATCCCTGTGTTGCACTTTTGTAGGGGTTCGACGCACCCGACCAAGTTAAATTAATTTTTTATATTAAATTAAGTTTATTTTTAAATTATTAATTACAGTCCATGAAATTAAATCTTAAAATTTTATATATTTAAAAATAAATACAAAACACATAAAAATTATTGATTTTTTAATGATTTAATTATTAATTTACAGTTTTTGAATAAGAAATTTTAAAATTAGAATTGAATAAATTGATGTTTTCTTAGATGAATTTTAAAGTAATTTAATTAAAATTTTAAATTTGATTAGGTTATTTAGGGTAGTTTATTTGTTTAATTTGGTTAGAAAAAAAGATTTCACTCTGCCCAAGAAAGATAAATCATGTACTGTATCACCCGAATACCAATTTGGCTACACCATGGGAGTCAGAGTTTGGCTTGAGGTTGGTTCCTTTAAATGTTATCAAGTTCTCAATTTAGTTGGTATCAAGTATTCAACTTTCGCGGACTAATCCTGGGATGATCAATCCAACCATGAAAATTTTCCATCGGTCCATCAGTCTAGTGTTCTTAGATCAACCGTCCATTAGAGAAAATTCATCCGTTAATTCATCGAGATTTAAACTCGATCCTTAAATATTTGGGAAACTAAAAAAGTGTCCTACCGTGGTACTATTATTACACAAGAACAACCTTATTTATTACTTGAAACTTATTCAATTAGTTATAAAATTTAATAATTTAAACTTATTTTATTTTATTTTATTTATTTAACATGTTTATAAAAAAGTTATTGATGATCATTATTCACCAATATACTTGTTCAAATTTATTCATAAGTTATTGAAGCATGTCCAATTAATTAAAATTGTGTGTATTGAACGAACATAAATAACTCTATATTAAATTGAACACCAAACTTATTTTTGAACCATTGGTTCTTTTACCGCCCTATCCGGCATGCTTGGGATATGCAACGAGGGCACAATGATATGGCATGCTTGGGATGTGTACCAAGAGCACAATGTTGTTACCATCTCGATGATCTTGAACCAACTCCAGACCAATGCTTTGGATAAACAAGCTCGCACAGTCAAACTGATAAGTAGATTGTTCTGTCACATCGAAAGAACTGGCCAAATGAAAGACCATGGGAAAACTCTAATCTTACGGTCTATGGAGGACCAAAACTATAGGAGAATAACTCGAGGGGTGATTAGCTTGCAGGTTAGATTAACTAACATGTTAATGCGCTTTCATACCAGGAAGCAACAAAGTTGGGAAATTAGGCAACAAAGTTCTTTAATATATTTTGCAATGGGAGAAGGAAGCACAAAGGCCAAAGTAAGATTAACTTTCCACATCTCTTCCCTTCAAGCTATTGCATGTAGATATAAAAGAAACAAAATGAGTCCAATAGGATGAACCCAGCATATCAAATGTGAACCACCAAAACTTGAAGAGTAAAAGATGCATGAATTGAGACTTCCTCCTCAAAATATTTGACAGTAGGATTGCTCATGTCTAAAAATTGTAAAGAGAGCGTGTTGGCAATGGTGGCTTGGTTATTGATTGGAACAAGACTTTTTACTATGAGAAAAGGTTTTCCTTTGATCTTGCACACACTAAAACAAGCAAACAAAACGTTAGTGCCTAGAAACCTGGTTGTTAAGATTCTCTGTTCATGTTGTTTCCTGAGGAACACGGGCTCTCTAGTGCCCGCCGTGAAGACACGGACGCCATCAAGGGCATCCCGGGTCATGATCGCATCGATGTCGCCTGTAACGACTGCGGTGGAGGAACCAAACGACGTAGCTCGAAGGATCGTGGATGTGTTGATTTAGATAGTAATACTTTTAGTTCATCTTTTCTAGTAATCTCCCATGATCATTGAGCATTGTTATCATTGCTAAGTGACTTTTTTCTTGTTTGTTATGATTGTTCGTGACACACATGC
This sequence comes from Zingiber officinale, assembly GCF_018446385.1. Classification (NCBI taxonomy): domain Eukaryota; kingdom Viridiplantae; phylum Streptophyta; class Magnoliopsida; order Zingiberales; family Zingiberaceae; genus Zingiber; species Zingiber officinale. The sequence continues at coordinate 22,657,693 of NC_055988.1, forward strand.
ATATCTTGAGTAAAAACATTGCATGTGATCAATGTACATTCAGATTGTATGTCCATAGTGATGTATAGTGTGTCACATGGTTATCGAGACACATATCTCAACAATCACATAAGAGTATATAAGCTCCTCTATTTTAATCATTCCCTGTTTTATGCTATTAATAATATTTTCTGACGGATACATGACAATTATGCTACTCAGACTTGAGAGCAAGTTAATGTAATGAATGAGAATCCAAAATATGTAACACAATTGTCTCCACAAATTTTTACGCGTGATTGACTTATGTTGGAGTGTTGATGTTGAAAAGAAGTATTTACGAGATAGATGAAAAATCCTAACATTTCACAACAATCACAGGAAAAAGCAAAAGCTCCTCTTCCCTCATTATCCTATTCATAGTATCTTCATTCATCTCTCTTTGTTGATAGATTTAAGATATCTAAGTCTATATGTAAAAAGAATTCCGAGTCAATAAATTCTAAATAGTGTTTCACTTTGATTGTAACATGAAAGGACTCAGATGAATCTAATCAATAAATTTCACAACAAAATCTTTTTCATGTAAGACAAGAACAGATGATAAGAACTTACTGGTATACAATCCCAACTGTATTGTGAATATCCCAGAACAATATGTATGGATCCTGGAAGCACCATGAGCATAAATAATAGGTTTTGAAAATGTGAAGAAAAAGACAGATCAATGAAAATATATGGATTGTATAAGGAACAGGTTTTATTGTAATAGGTTTAGATACTTTTTGAAAAACAAGTATACATGTAAATATAGTGGCATCATTACTCGAAAGTATTAGTTCATGTAGTCTGAAGATTTTGTTCACTGTCCGTGACACATGTTTTATTTTGGGAATGAGGCAATAGGTTTAATACAACAAACCAAAAAATAGGTATACTATTCTCAACATAAATTAAGCACAAAGAAATTTTGTAAAGGATATTAAAATAGAAGGAAACATAATTTTCATTAGAAAGAATGAATATTTTCAACTTAAATATTGTTAATAATAAACAAAAGTCATGAGGAAAACATATCACTCAGGTTCATTGAGTAGTTGAAATATAACCATGGGAAAGGAGTGAGACGAAAAATTAGACTCAAAGAAGCTTCTCTGAACCAGCACTTGCACACATCCCTTAATGGTCAAAACATACAATGTTATGACTATTTTAAGGGACATACTTTAGTCCGAATTTGAAATTTACTAATAATATTTAGCTTTAATAAGAGTTGTTTCATTATGTTGTCTATTCGAAGGATTAGATGATATTGGATCTAACTCATTTATGACCATTATCAGCTTGACCTGATATCTTTTCACTTTCCATGAGTTTGCTCACACTCATTTCATCCAGATATAGGAGAGCAATAACAAAGACATTAGATACATATACCAATTACTATTTCGACAAGAAAATCACTCATTACTAAATTAGTAAGACAACATAGAGATGATGACTACTGACCAGTTGAGAGGTGGTAGAAAATGTGTGCTTATAGACATGAGATAAACACAAGCGTATAACAACAAAAATAAAATCACACACACACAAATTCCCAATCAATATTGAATTACCTGACGGGCCATTACTTGCAAAGCAACTGTTGTGCCGATAAGATGTTCATATATCTATAAATAGTGTGATATTATCCACTTTAGGTCTAAGCCCTCATGGCTTTGCTTTTAGGCTCTTTCCAAAAGGATTCATGCCAATAAAGATATCTTTTATCCTTTTAAATTCATGATCTTTTTCAAATTTTTCCAATGTAGGACTTTGATTAAATACCGAACAATCCTTCCCTCGAACGAAGGCCCACAATTACTCTCATGATCGGTGATACGGTGTGTAAATGAGGGACCCGATAATGTCAAAAAGTCAATCGTCAAGAGGACGTGCCAGTCAACAGTCAAGGGGAGGTGGCGGTTCAACTTCCCTGCTTCACCCTCCGTATAATTCTTAGTTGGTCACAGACAGGTCGGGTCCTCAGGGCTGAGACCTAGGAGGGGTTTTAACTAGTTCTTGGCGGGCTACCTATTGCTCAGGTTATCCAAGCTCAGTCTCTACATATGGCCTTGGCACATATACCAGATAATATAATCCTCGATCGATTCTGCGCCAATCGGGTCATGCAGGCTTAGTCCTCAGTTATAGTCTCAGATGATTCCCGACCGATTTTGCACAGCTCATTCTCTTCATCTCGATCGAGCGTAGTCCCTTGATAGCCCCAGGTCGGCAGTACACGGGGTAGGGCATCAAGACTCAGTCCTTGCACCACATTTGAGCAATCATCTCAAGCTATCTATGGTTAAACCTGTTGGGGTTACAAGGTTGCAATCATAGTCCCATATTGGAAACACATGGGAAAGATCATGGGTTTATAAGAGAAAAGATATTTCCATTGGCGTGAGGCCTTTTGGGGAGAGCCCAAGAGCAAAACCATGAGGGCTTGGCCCAAAGTAGACAATATCATGTAATTGTGGAGATATCCAAATTCTTTTCGATCCTACAATTGGTATCAGAGCCTGGACCGCTAGAAGGTTTAACTGCCGACTGTGCACAAGAGCTATGGTCTGATTGAGCCATGTGGGTACAATATTGACCTCGAACAAAGAAAGTGAGGGCTCCTATGTTGGGATCAAGAGGACCAGACACCAGGCAGGAAGTCCTAGTTGCGACTAGGCAAGGAAGTCCTAGTAGGTCGGGTGGACCGAGGGGCAGGAAGACCTGGTGGGTCAAGGATCGGACGTGGGTAGCCTATGGTCCTTTGTTTGAGGGGGGGATTGTTGGGGTTGCAAGGTTGCAAACATAGTCCCATATTGGAAACACATGGGAAAGATCATGGGTTTATAAGAGAAAAGATATCTCCATTGGCGTGAGGCCTTTTGGGGAGAGCCCAAGAGCAAAACCATGAGGGCTTGGCCCAAAGTGGACAATATCATGCAATTGTGGAGATATCCAAATTCTTTTCGATCCTACAAAACCTATGTAGGACGAATAACACTAAGCGACAACAGTGTCAGAGAATAATTATCAGAGAATAAATACCATGAGTTAGGAAATATTCTAGTGTTCCACCACACACTAAGAGCGGAACCTTCCTCCTACCAGTGGGAGGCTGCAAGACATCCTTCCTCACCCGATACATCCTAACACCCTACATTCTTTGGTAACATACAGGCTTAAAAGTTAGGCAGAGTTGTGTAAAAATGGGGTCCTCTTTATTGGCCAGGTACGCGCACATCCGCACGCATCTTTAACAGTTCCTTTTTCTTCCTTCCTTCGTACAATGCTTCGTCGGAAAAAGGATCTAACTTGAGCGTCGGAGGACTTGTGCCAGAGACCCCTTCCGTGATTTTTGGGTCTCTAACACTCCATGTGCTTGTCTGGGTGTGTGTAGGACGCAAGTACCACCAGTTCCGTTATCACTGTCCCCTGATTTCACGTGGGAGTCCAAGTTTCCGACGCACACATATAGGGTGTGTCAAAGTCGCCGCTCCTTCAACTCCGACGCCACCTTGGTCGACCTTCATCTGATTCAGCTTCCGGACAGGATCAATTTGGCACCATCTCTGGGAATCTCCTCCGCCTATTCAGGAACGTGAAGATGGAAGACGTTGGAAGTATCGCCACTGATCTCGGACCAGAGTATCGCCACCAGTTTTAGATCAGAGTATTGCCACCAGTTTCAGACCGGAGTATCACCACTAGTCTCGGACTAGAGTATCACCACCGGTTTCAGACCGGAGTATCACCACTAGTCTCGGACCGGAGTATTACCATTGGTCTCAGACCAGAGTATGACCACCGGTCTCGAATCGGAGTATCGCCACTGGTCATGGACCTGAGTATCGGCACCGGTCTCAGACCGGAGTATCACCATCAACCTTCCAGTTGGCTTTCCAGACTCTCGGCTCAGTCCAAGTTATAAGCAAGTAGGGCTCTCGTGACTATCAATCTCCCGGTCGACTTTCTAAACACTTGCCCCAGTGCGAGTTATAAGCAAGCATGACTCTCGCAACTAACGACCTTTCGGTCGGCTTTCCAGACTCTAGCCCTAGTGCGAGTTATAAGCAAGCATGGCTCTCGCGACCAACGACATCCTGGTTGGCTTCCAGACTCTTGCCCCATTGTGAGTTATAAGAGACCATGGCTCTCGTGACCAATGACCTCCTGGTCGACTTTCCAGACTTTCGCTCTAGTGCAAGTTATAAGTGAGCATGACTCTCGCGACCAACTATCTCATGGTCGGGCTCTCATGACCAACGACTATTCAGTTGGGCTCTCGTGATGAACGACCTCTCGGTCGGGGCACAATGACTAGTTGGTCAGGTTTGCTCCTCTGCCCGGCACTCACACTCGTTTAAGTCTCCACTTTGCCCGACACTCACACTCGTTTCACTCGCTGCTCTGCCTAGCACTCACCATTCGCGTCTTACTCGCCACTCTTCCTGATAGTCACACTCGTTTCACTCGTTGCTCTGCCTGACACTCACTATTTTAGTCTCACTAGCCACTCTGCCCGACACTCACACTCGTTTCACTCTCCATTCTGCTTGGCACTCATCGTTCATGTTTCACTCGCCGCTCAGCCTAACACTTGTCTCTCAGTTGGCACTCGTCCCACTCTACACTAAGTTCACGAGCTTCGCGCCCACTCGACTCTATTAGAGTGTATACTAAAAGCCTAAGTTTTGCAAACATTTATTTTTGAAATAAAAGAATCACATTGGTCAAATGTCTACATTTTATTTGTTAAGTGTAGTTGTTCAATTAATTTATATTGTAGATAACATGGTGTGTGGTGTCACACACAGAAGATCATGTTATCAGTTCTTTATAAATTATAAACAGTTGCTCATGACTAAGATGGAAAGGAACAAACCATTGGAATAGTCGTAGTGTAATTAGGTATTAGTTTATCTTGACTAATAAATTACACTAGTACACTTTAAGTGTATTGAGTAGGACCATTTTAAGTAAGTTTTTTTTATACTGACTTAATAAAAGAACTATACCTTAGTTATTATGAAAGTGTGTGCTATTAATCCTAATATAATAACAATCACATATATTTAGTATTTATTTCTTTAACTTATCAAAGGGTGAGATTTAGCTCGATAAATTGATAGGCCCGATAAGTTGGAAAATGATATTACTTATAGTGTGTGTTGTTGATTATAGAAGGAAATTGTGTCCAAGTTATCTAGGTTGAGAATGCCCCCAAGAGGAGCTCATAAGGATTGTCATGTTAAACTCTGCAGGTGGACTTAGTCCGACATGACAATGAGGTTGAGTGGTACTACTCTTGGAGCTAGATATTAATTAAGTGAGTTGTCAGTAACTTACTTAATTGGTGGACATTTGTTATCTTAAACATAGGGAGACTAACACACTCATGATAAGAAGGAGCCCATAATGTAATTGGGATTGGTGCGGTAGTGCAATAATAACTCTCTAGTAGAATGAGTTATTATTGATGAATTTGAGTTGTGTGTTCGGGGCGAACACGGAATACTCAAGCTCGTCGGAAGGCCAAAACTAATTTCTCCTCTAGGTTCCTGTCGTAGCCTCATTAATGCCTCTAATCCACTCATGAAAAGCCCATCTTGGTGTCCAAGAAGGGGTCGGCCCATGGCTTGGTGACCAAGCCAAAGGGGCCGACCATAATCTCCTTAAGGTGGTCGACCACAAGAAGTGTGAAGGGTGCCGACCACATATTTCAAATAAGGAGGGGTGTTTTGAATTTTTAAAATCTTCTCTTTGTAGATATCTAAAAATTTTAAAAGAGAGATTTTAAAATATAAAACTTTCTTTATCTGAATTAGGCCACATGGTTTAAAAGAAAATTTAAAAGTTTTAAAACTTTTCTTTTTTAACCATCCTCATGATTTCAAGGAAAACGGAAGAGAAGTTTTAAAATTGTAAATTTTCTATTTTTGTAACCATGTTAAAAAAAGAAATTTTAGAAGAGAAGTTTTAAATTTTAAAATTTGGTTTTAATTTTTAAAACTTTCTTTTTTTTTTAACATCCACATTGGGAAATTAATAAGAGAGCTTGTAAAATTTTATAAGAGGTTTCCTTCTTTGCTTATAAAATTTTTACAAAGTTATTTCCTTCCTTTTAAGGGGGCCGGCCACCCTTGCTTGGTGCCCAAGTAAGGGGCCGGCCAATCTATTAAACCCATCATTGAGTGATAATTGAATTAATCAACAGGAAAGAAAAGGAAAAATAAAAAGGGAAAAGGAAAAATAAGAGGATGATTTTAATTTTTGTAAAAAGTCTTTCCTTATTTGTCTTGGGCAAGTAATATAAAAGAAGGGGAGGAGAGGCCTCATGATTAAAAAAAAATAATTCTTATTCTCTTGTTGGTGATCCTCTTGTGGCCGGCTCTCTCTCCTTCTCCTTTCCCTTTGCTCTCTTTTCCTTGGTTGTGGTGGTGGCCGGATTTTAGAGGAGGAAGAAGGCTTTGGGTGGTGTTCATCTTGGAGGATCGTCGCCCACACGATGTCCAAGGCAAGGCGAGGAATACGGCAGAAGATCTCGAGGTTATTAGCATACAAAGAAGAGGTATAATTAGTAATTATTTTCCACATCATGCTAGTTATTTTTCTTTGTAAGAATTCCAAACACAGGAGACATTAGATTCTAGTTTTTCGAATTGTAATTCGAGTTTGTGTTTTCTTTTTATTTTTCAAATTTGTGATTCAATTGTTCCTTTTGGTTAAACCTAGAGTTATGTAAGGAAATTAAATATTAGCTTTTCTTAAAAGGCTTTGTCTAGGAAGTGGTGGTTGCTCCCATATACAAGAAGGCCTAGTGCCTCACCATGTTTAACTTGGAAGCCAATTTTAGAAATTAATATTTAATTGAATTTATAACATAGGTGGATTTGAATCAATAGTGTTAAGTTCCGCTTGTGATCCAAGTCTAAACCATTAAGAACAGATAAGTTAAATTTGGAATCAATAATGTTAAGTTCCGTTTGCGATTCCTAATTTAACTTCCAAAGAACACAATAGGTTGTTTAGGAAAGGTTCGACACTTGTACAATATTTTGTATAGTGGAACCGGTACGATCTTCCTAGGACCAACCAACAATTGGTATCAGAGCTAGGGTTTGCCTCTGTGTGTTTTGGTTTTCAAATAGATTATGCACATGTCATACATAATTTAGGTAGGATAATAGCAGGATGTGCTAACTTTGTGGTTGCAGGCTCCAACTATTATGACATATAGATATCATGTGTGATTGGATCCTTGGACATGTCAAGGGCATTATTTTTGTGTGTGCATGATTGTATGTGACTAATATAGCAGGAGCTGTATTAGTCCTAGGATTTTAGAATTTTTTTTTCGATCTAGATTACGTGTACATTCCTTTGTGGAATATAGGATCGATATATGTAAAATTTTATTTTTGTCGCGGATCGTATCCTTGCGAGGCGTGGTGTTATTAGAGGACCAGAGGTGCAGCGGAATAAGAAGCAAGATAGATGTGACGACTGGACCCGATGGCGGTGGCTAAAGATGGCAGCAGCTAAGGTTGGAGCACACGGAGGACAGTGATGGAAAATGCCATAATAATTGGGAAATTAATTTCTAAATTTATTGCTTTTATTTACTGTGATGTGTGTGTGTGTGCATATGATGTATGCTTGCATAGGTTAAAATTTCTCACCTTAAATAACTAAGTGTGAGAGGGATTTTTAAAATAAATTCCACGGTCTCCATTACCAGTTTGTAAGTGATGCAAACAAACTTGCGCGTTGGCTCTGAGTGCCTTCCTCTATATTGGATGAGTTTGTTTGTGGATCACTAGATCAAACATCCATTATGGATGACTGTAGGAAATTAACTAAGAGTGTGTGATCTTCTCCATCGGAAGGGGCACAATCTTATTTAATAGACTAAGTGTCAAGTAATGGTATACACTTAGGCACATCTAATAGTATCTGTTGGTGCAACCTTAGGTCAAGGTTGACCTGGTTGACCAGACTCGAATTGACTTGACTCGAGTTGTGTTTTGATGTTTGACGAGTTATGTTTGACAATGTTTGACGTGAACAGAAAAGTTGTATCTTGATGTTTTACAAGGATACAAGCTTGGGAGATTGTGGGTGCAACCCGTGGTCAAGGTTGACCTGGTTGACCCGAGGTGAGTTGACCTGACTCGGAAAAGTCCAAGCAGGGAGCTTGGCACGGGAAAAGTCCAAGCAGGGAGCTTGGCATGGGAAAAGTCCAAGCAGGGAGTTTGGCATGGTGAAAAGTCCAAGCAGGGAGTTTTGGCATGGTGAAAAGTCCAAGCAGGGAGCTTGGCACGGGAAAAGTCCAAGTATGGAGACTTGGCACGGAGAAGTCCAAGTATGGAAGCTTGGCACATGGGAAGTCGGAGAGGGTTCGGTAGCTCGTTCTCCGGACTGTGGTCAGAGAGGGCTCGGGAGCTCGTTCTCTGTACCGGATGGAAGTCGGAGAGGGCTCGGTAGCTCGTTCCCCGAACTGTGGTCAGAGAGGGCTCGGTAGCTCGTTCTCTGGACCGGATGTGGAAAGTCCCGTGAGTGAAGCCAGAGGTGATAAGTCCCGTGAGTGAAGCCAGGCGGTGGGAAAGTCCCGTGAGTGAAGCCAGGCTAGAAAACCCTAGTGAGTGAAGCTAGGTGAAAGTCCCGTGAGTGAAGCTGGAGTGGAAAGTCCCGTGAGTGAAGCCAGCTGGGAAAGTCCGGTGAGTGAAGCCAGGCTTGGAAAGTCCTGGTGAGTGAAGTCCTGGTGAATGAAGTGAGGCTGTGAAAATCCTAGTGAGTGAAGCTAGGTGAAAGTCCCGTGAGTGAAGCCGGGCAGGAAAATCCAGATGGATCAAGGGTGATCGGACATCCGGTGTTGAGAAGGTCAAGTAGGTCAAGGAGTGACCGGATACTTGACACGAAGAGAAAAGTCCGGTGGGTCAAAGGGATTGACCGGACACTTGGTGGGGAGTCTTAGCAGGTCAAGGGAGTGACCGGATGCTAAGCATGATGTACCAAGAGGTCAAGGTTGACCGGATATTGGTTTGGACTTGGTTTGGGCAAAACCAAGACCGGTCTGGTGACCGATCCATCGATAGCTTGGTTTCATCGATCTGGAGACCGATCGAAAGCGATCGGTGTGCCTCTGTGAGCTTACCGATCGGTCTGGGGATCATAGAGCCTGATCGGTCCCGGACCGATCAGTAGAGTTCATTCGCAACTGATCGAATTCTGATCGGTCCGGGACCGATCAGCATAGAGCCCGATCGGTCTCCATGACCGATCGAAGAACCGGACCGATCGTGGTGGAGCCGATCGGTTCAGACTAGCCGTGACTCAACGGCTAGGTTATTTCGCCGTGTTCGCCTTTTGCTTGCAGTTCGCAGTTGGCTCGTGATATCGAGGTTATAAAAGGAGATCGAGGGCTGCTACAGTTATCTTCTTCTTGTCTTAGCTTCTTCTTGTTCCTCTTCTTCTTTTCTCTGCAAGTTCTTCTGCGATCTTTGCTGAGCTCTTCGTTCCTGAAGCTTTTGTGAGCTTCCACTCGGCTGGCCTCTTGTTGCTGTTGTGGTTGGATCCGAGAAGCTGCTGCTTCATCCAGTCGAAGAGAAGGCAAGTAAGCGAAGGTGTTTCATACATTTGTATTGTATTTTGCTTCTTGCTGCTTTCTACTCCTGTATTGCTTTTGCAAAACATTGTGGTGAGGTTTCTCCACCCAGAAGGAGTGATTATTAGCCGGGTTTCCGGGGACTCATCCACCGACGGATTGATAGGCTTCGTCCACCTTACGGACACGCCGAGGAGTAGGAGTATATCTCCGAACCTCGTTACATCGACGCGTATTGAGGTTTGATTTCTCCGCTTTCGTTTCTATTATTTTTATTTCCGCTGCGCTAACCTAGATATGTAGAAAGAAACAAAGATTTGGGGTCGGCTATTCACACCCCCCTCTCTAGCCAAGTACGACGATCCTAACAAGTGGTATCAGAGCGAGGTCGCTCTTCGTTGGATCAACACCCGCGGGAGCACGAGCTAGAGAATGGAGTTATTTGGAGAAGACGTCACAATTTCACCTTTCTACGATCGCGACGACTTCGCGTTTTGGAAGGTAAGAATGAAGTACTTTCTTATGACTAACCTCGAAAATTGGAGTTGTGTTCAATTAGGTTTCAAGCCTCCGATGGACAAGAAAGGAGAAACCCTAGAGAAGAAGGAGTGGACCAAGGAACAAGTCCACCAATCCCTAGTCAACGATGAGGTATTGAAAATTTTTGAATTTTCTTTACCTAATAATGTTTTGTGTAGGATAGGTGGATATAACGATGCCAAGGAGTTGTGGAACAACTTGGCAAAGTTCCATGAGGAGAACTCCACTTCAAGTCATGAAGAGGAGTCAAGTGAGCCAAGTAGCTCACTTCATAGAGGAATGGATTTAGAAGTTTTGGGCCACTCAACATCTAAAGAAGAAGAGGAGGAGAGTTCTTCTTCAAGTTCGGAGCAAGAAGAAGAAGCTTCTACCTCCGGAAGGGATGAAGGAGAGAGCGTTCATCCATCCTCAACTCTAGGTAACTCAAGCCATTTAGTTTCTAGCAAATTACACATAATGTGCTTTGAGTGTAGGGAATTTGGACATTACAAGAGTAAATGTCCAAAGAGGGTTAGAAAGACTCCACCGGCGCCAAAGGTCAAGGAAGCCGGAGTCCCAACACGCAAGGGCAAGGAGCACGTGGTGTGCTTCCAATGCAAGTGAAGGGGACACTATAGGAGTCAATGTCAGAGGGGGAGGCAACCTCACAAGGACAAAAGACCGAGCACGTCAATAGGGGGAGCGAAGGCAAACCCTAAGGTAACATTTAAGTCTTACTCTTGCAATAAGATACATGCTAGTAGTTTTGTTGCAATTGTTAATAATGATAAGCATGTTAACTTTAGGAACCAATATATGTGCTTAGGTGCTAAACATGTTAGCCTAGGTTAGGACAACACTAGAAATGTCAATCCTAGGATTAACTCATCTATGGTTAGGGAGAACCTAGGTAGAAATCCCAAATCAACTAGACACATGTCTAGGAATACCTCAAAGAAAAAGGATAAATTAAAGCATGAGGTATTAGAGAAAGAAAATCTAGTCTTGAGGTCAAGACTTAACTCTCTAGAAAAGGCTCTTAAGGATTTGACTCTAGAGTCTAGGGGTCAAAAACCCAAGTCCAAGGACAAGAAAGGTTTGGGTCACAAACCTAAGTCCCAAGTGGTCAAGCCCACTTATCACAATGTTCCATTAGATTATGGAACAAAATCTAGGGCAAGGAAGACCATCACCAAGGTCACAAGGGGAGTCACCCCTAGAGTTGATCTTGATGAGTCCCAAATGACCAAGGCTTCAAAGCCTAGGAGGGTCATTAGAAGGGTTGCTAGGGAAGTCATCCCTAGTGAATACTTAGTGAACCCAATGAGCTCCAATAGGTATTGGGTTCCTAGGAGCATGATTCCATCACACTAGATGGTTTAGGGTGTGCCAACCTTACTTGAATTGGTAGTTAACCTAATCATGGCAAAAGGTGGCACCTTAGGAATTTTCAAGGTCTAATCAAGCCTTGAAAATGAAAGTGAAAATTATTCCTAAGATAATTAAGATGTGCCAATCACATTTGAGGAATTTTTCTAGAGTCAATCTAGTTGGCACATAGTGATATAAAAGTCTTGAGGATATGATTTTAGGTCTATTACACTTAGGAATATAGAATTTATGGCAAAATGATCAAAACTATCAAAAATGGCAAATAAGGCTAGAATTAGGTATCTTCTATACCTTTACATGTTATTTGCCATATATTGTTTGCCATATGCCATGTCATGACATCATATTTAATTTAGTATCATTTGAAATGTCATGATAATGCTTAGGTTATTTAGATGGCATCCCTTATTTAAGTTTCATACTTTATGCCATGACATCATGACATTGGCACATGTTTTTACTTATGATATCATTATATGCCATGTCATCATCTTTTGCATTTATAATCAATTAATTTGATTTAAGGACAAAAACATAATTTGATACGGAAATCAAATTGTTGTTTAGAAAATGCATGAGAACTTAGCTTAAGATGACCTAAACTCATATCTCACATCAAAATTGACTTGGATGTGTTTGATACACCTTAGATGTGTGTGAGATATTAGGATTATGAGTTAGGATCAAGGTGCATAGTTCTTGTACCTAGATGAGCCTAATTCGAAATTGAGGATCATAGGGAAAGCTTGTGTATAAGTCATGTACATTTAGCCCTAAGATTGTGATCTTAAATTAAAGGGTTTAAAATCATTTTAAAATTGATTTGAAAAACCTTGATGAAGCTTTTCTAGTGATAGCATTCATCATTGAACAAGGTGATACAAAGATGAGTTAACTTTGAGCTATTTCAAAGACTTGTGAACTTTGTATCAAGATTGAAAAATGGAAGCTATTTTCATAGAAAACTATTTTTCCATGATAGTATATGTTATGAGGAATGTATCCTCAAAATTTTACAATTTTTGAAATTTTCTGTGATTTTCTAGAGGTTTCTGAATTTCGGGAGAAGAAAAATTCAGAAATCAGAAATCAGAGGTCGTGGACCGATCAGGAGGTTCCCTGATCGGTCCAGGTCTATGTGGATCGGTCACTGGACCGATCCAGAGGGAGCCTGATCGGTCTGGTGACCGATCAGGGCGTGCCAAATTGCTAAAATTCGACTGGTTGTCTGAAATTTCAGCTCGGGAGTTGGTATTTTGAAGGTTTGAAACTCTCCAAGACATTGTTGGTGCAATGGTCAAGGGGGAGTTGACTTTTAGGGGGAGTTGACTTTTAGGGGGAGTTTTTACTCCTAAAGACTTGAGTGATATGGGATTATCACTAAGTTAATTGTTGACCTTAGTATCAAGGGAGAAATTAAGGGTTTCAATGAAAGGTATGAGACCTTCATTAGAAAGAAACTCTTGACCTTGATTCACTCTTTTTGATGTGTGTCAAAAAGGGGGAGAGTGTAGGTTTGGGGAGAATGTTCAAGGAAGAACATTAGAAAACCTAAGTTTGATTATGAGTTTTGTCAAACATCAAAAAGGGGGAGATTGTTGGTGCAACCTTAGGTCAAGGTTGACCTAGTTGACCAGACTCGAGTTGTGTTTTGATGTTTGACGAGTTATGTTTGACAATGTTTGACGTGAACAGAAAAGTTGTATCTTGATGTTTTACAAGGATACAAGCTTGGGAGATTGTGGGTGCAACCCGTGGTCAAGGTTGACCTGGTTGACCCGAGGTGAGTTGACCTGACTCGGAAAAGTCCAAGCAGGGAGCTTGGCACGGGAAAAGTCCAAGCAGGGAGTTTGGCATGGTGAAAAGTCCAAGCAGGGAGTTTTGGCATGGTGAAAAGTCCAAGCAGGGAGCTTGGCACGGGAAAAGTCCAAGTATGGAGACTTGGCACAGAGAAGTCCAAGTATGGAAGCTTGGCACATGGGAAGTCGGAGAGGGCTCGGTAGCTCGTTCTCCGGACTGTGGTCAGAGAGGGCTCGGGAGCTCGTTCTCTGGACCGGATGGAAGTCGGAGAGGGCTCGGTAGCTCGTTCTCCGAACTGTGGTCAGAGAGGGCTCGGTAGCTCGTTCTCTGGACCGGATGTGGAAAGTCCTGGTGAGTGAAGCCAGGCAGACGGATAAGTCCTGGTGAGTGAAGCCAGGCAGTGGGAAAGTGTTGGTGAGTGAAGCCAAAGGAAAAGTCCCGGTGAGTGAAGCCAAGTGAGAAACCCTAGTGAGTGAAGCTAGGTGAAAGTCCCGTGAGTGAAGCTAGGCGGTGGGAAAGTCACGGTGAGTGAAGCTGGGGGAAAGTCCGGTGAGTGAAGCCGGGCATTGGAAAGTCCCGTGAGTGAAGCCAAGAATCCATGTGAGTGAAGTCAGGTGAAAACCCTAGTGAGTGAAGCTAGGTGAAAGTCCTGGTGAGTGAAGCCGGGCAAGGGAAAATCCAGATGGATCAAGGGTGATCGGACATCTGGTGTTGAGAAGGTCAAGTAGGTCAAGGGAGTGACCGGATACTTGACACGAAGAGAAAAGTCCAAGTGGGTCAAAGGGATTGACCGGACACTTGGTGGGGAGTCTTAGCAGGTCAAGGGAGTGACCGGATGCTAAGCATGATGTACCAAGAGGTCAAGGTTGACCGGATATTGGTTTAGACTTGGTTTGGGCAAAAACTAAGACCTGGATCGGTCTGGTGACCGATCCACTGATACTGTGGTTTCCTGATCGGTCTGGAGACCGATCAGAAAGCGATCAGTGTGCCTCTGTGAGCTTACTGATCGGTCTGGGGACCGATCAGCAGGAAGCCTGATCGGTCCATGCAACTCTCTCTGAAAGCATTCTGATCGGTCTGGGGATCGATCAGCATAGAGCCTGATCAGTCTCCATGACCGATCAGAAGAACCCTGGACCGATCAGGGTGGAGCCTGATCGGTCCAGGACTAGCCATTGCGACTCAACGGCTAGGTTATTTCGGGCTTCTGTGTTCTGGCCTTTTTGCTTGCAGGTTCGCAGATTGGCTCAGGATATCAGAGGTTATAAAAGGAGATCGAGGGCTGCTACAATTATCTTCTTCTGCTTCTCCGAAGCTTCTGCTTCTTCTTGTTCCTGCCTCTTCTTCTTGATGCTTCAAGTTCTTCTGCGAGCTTTGCTGAGCTCTTCGTTCCTGAAGCTTTTTGTGAGCTTCCACTCGGCTGGGACCAACTGATCAGTTGCTGTTGTGGTTGGATCCGAGAAGCTGCTGCTTCATCCAGTCGAAGAGAAGGCAAGTAAGCGAAGGTGTTTCATACATTTGTATTGTATTTTGCTTCTTGCTGCTTTCTACTCCTGTATTGCTTTTGCAAAACATTGTGGCGAGGTTTCTCCACCCAGAAGGAGTGATTATTAGCCGGGTTTCTGGGGACTCATCCACCGACGGATTGATAGGCTTCGTCCACCTTACGGACACGCCGAGGAGTAGGAGTATATCTCCGAACCTCGTTACATCGACACGTTTTGAGGTTTGATTTCTCCGCTTTCGTTTCTATTATTTTTATTTCTGCTGCGCTAACCTAGATTTGTAGAAAGAAACGAAGATTTGGGGTCGGCTATTCACACCCCCCCTCTCTAGCCGAGTACGACGATCCTAACTGTATCCTCCCCATCAGAGTCACTGCTATTATTTGTGTGACCGAAGGAAAACCAACTATTAATTTGTCAAAAAGATAAGTTGACAGGATAATAAAATTAAAACCCCCTCTTACAAATGTTTGGTTTTGTATACGTCTACACTATCGTGGCATACAAAATTCACGGTGTATGAGGTAATTTTATTTGTCAGGTTGACAAGAAAATAAAATTAATGGAAAAAACCCCTCTTACAAATGTTTGGTTTTGTATACGTTCACACTATCGTGGCATACAAAATTCACGGTGTTTGAGGTAATTTTATTTGTCATAATGATTTATTGACAAGAAATTAATGGGTAAAACACTCCTCTTACAAATGTTTAAATTTGTATACGTCCACACTATCGTGGCATGCATAATTCCCGGTGTTTGAGGTGTTGGTGAATTTAAATAATATTATTTGAGAAATCAATATTATTTTAAATTTAAATATTTGACCAAATATTTGATCAAAGATAGACCAACTATTAATTTTATTTGTCATAAAGTTAGGTTGACAAGATAATAAAATTAATGGATAAAATCTCCTCTTTGTTTTTGTATACATCCACACTATCGTGGCATACAAAATTCATGGGGATTTTAAGGTGTTAGGTATTGACCAAATATTTTTATGATTCATAGGATTCATATGTTTGTCAATCCCCTAATTGTTATACTATAGAATAGACTTAGTAGTCCCAATTATAATGATTGAAATTGGACTTGGACATTAAGGTAGACTGTTCTCTTAGAATTTAGAACAATATAGGTGTATTTTATTCATTAGTTGATACAAGATTAGTGGTGTTATCTACCGGTACCTGGTGTGTAGATATGAGAGCCACTGATCATGTCTGCAATTCATTGTAGGGGTTCCAGGAAACCCGACAACTATATGAAGGGAAAATACCGTCTGCATGGGCACTGCTGCAAAAGTAACAGCTGTTGCAGTGGGAGATGTTTATCCTTTTGATAGGAATAAAATATGGATTTTCAGAAATTGTCTTTATGTATAAGTTTAGAAAGAACCTTATTTCAGTTTCTAAACTATTAAAGAATTGATGTTGCGTCTATTTTGATAACAAAGTTGTTATCGAGAAAATAGAAAAAAATATCTATTCTGATACGTTGGTTGGCAATTTATAAATCCAATAACTCCCACGATGCAATAAATGGAAATTAATAACACATCTTCTAACTTTAATAAAAGAAAGCAACCTTCGAAAATGAACCAATCACATCTTTGGCAGTCTAAGGCTAGGTTATATTAGCTTGAGTTTGATTCAAAGGATAATAACCAATGAACTCTTGGGTTCATTGGTAGTGGAAATTTTTTCAACCTGCGGGTCTTACTTGGGAGAAAAAATAACCAAGAAGCTTTTAAATCTAAGGGGTATAGAGCCGAAGATGTGTTGGAATTGGTTCATTCTGATTTGTGTGGTCCTATGACTATCTAGACAAGAGGTAGTTTCGAATATTTCGTCTATTTTATAGACAACTATTCGAGATATAGATAGATTTACTTGATGCACCGCAAGTCTAAGTGCTTTGATTAGTTCAAAGAGTACGAGGCTGATGCGGAGAAACGTCAAAGTAATAGTATCAAGACACTATGGTGAGATCGTAGTGACGAGCACCTCTTAGGAGAGTTTAGAAATTGCTTATCAGAAGTTGGGATTCAATCCCAACTAACTGCACCTAGTACACCACAACAGATGGTATAGTAGAACGAAGGAATATGACTCTTATGGAAATAGTTAGATCAATGATGAGTTATTCAGAATTACCAAAAATTTATTTTGAGGATATACATTGGAAACAGAAGTGAACATAGTACCTTCTAAGTCAGAACTCTCTACTCCCATAGAATTGCAGAATGGGTGTAAGCCTAGTCTGAAGCATATTCGGATTTGGGGTGGTCTAGCACATGAGAGACATTGATAAGTTGGACAGGAGTTTACTTATTTGCAGGTTATCCTAGAGAAACGAAAGGAAGTTTATAGTACTTAAAATCAGAAGGTCATTGTTAGCACCAATGTCCAATTTTAGAAGAGGACTATACTATGAACCACAAGCCTATGAGTAAAAAATTGTTCTTAAGAAATAATAAAGGACACGTCTAATCTAGTACCAACTGTACAAGATAAAATATCACAAGAAACTGCAACATGTATCACAAATGATACACAATTACAGACAGTGCCTCATTGTAGTGGGAGGGTTGTTAGGCAACCTGAAAAATTCATATTTTGTGAGAGTCTTTGGACTTAATCCCTAGCGAACATGAACCTGATCTCCGGACATATGATGAAGCGCTCCAAGATAAGGATGCAGCATCTTGGCAAAGAGCAATGAATACAAAATTAGAATATATGTATTCTAATAAAGTCTAGGAGCTTGTAGAACCACCAGATGGTGCAAAAGTCATTGGGTGTTAAAAGGTCTTCAATAGGAAAAGAGGGATAGACGGGAAGGCGGAAAGTTTCAAAGCATGGCTTGTTGAAAAAGGAAACTTTTTCACCGATAGTCATGCTTAAGTCTATCCGGATTCTTTCACTACAAGAAAAACCCTCATAGACATCTGTGGAACAACAACAGTTTTAAGCAAAAACTGATATTTTTGAGTATTTTACATCGATTTTTTCAAAAATCGGTGTCTATGAGCGCAAATTTTCGCTCATAGACATCGGTTGTTTAGCCGATGTCTATGAGCGCCTTTTTTTGTTAATAGACACCGATTTTAACAGCGGTTTTTAAAACCCTGTGTTAATGAACCAAAAAATAATAATTTAATTTTTCCACCAGCCAAAATTTACAACACTTCACAAAGTTCCCTCCAAACCTAAACCAATATCGCGCCCCTTCTCTCACCCTAAACCTAAACCTTAACCTAAACCTCCGACCATCTCTCTCAGCCTCATCTCCCTCTTCCCCTTCCTGGATCGACGCCCCTTTCTCTCCCGATTAGGATCAAAACCACCTGCTTCAGTCCTAAGCAAAATCGCAGCATAAATCGTTCCATTCTGCCTCCTCGTCCGATCCTCTCTTCCTTCTCCTCCTTCCTCTCTTCGCTCTTCCCGGCTAAGGTAGGGGCCGACGAGATCACATCAAAGCACTTGATTCATTCGATTCCGGTTCCCGTTCGCGAAACCAGTTTCTTTCGATCAAGGTGATGGGGGATGTGCAGATGGGGGAGACGGAGACCTTCGCGTTCCAGGCGGAGATCAACCAGTTGCTGAGTCTCATCATCAACACCTTCTACTCCAACAAGGAGATCTTCCTGCGCAAGCTGATTAGCAACGCCTCGGATGTGAGACATCGCTGCTTTCCATGTTGCTGCTCTCGTTTTTTTCCCGTGTTGTCGTTGCTGAAGCAAATCGTGTGACTGCAGGCACTCGATAAGATCCGGTTCGAGGGTCTCACCGACAAGAGCAAGCTGGATGCCCAGCCGGAGCTCTTCATCCGCCTCGTGCCTGACAAGGCGAACAAGACACTTTCCATCATCGACAGCGGCATCAGCATGACCAAAGCTAGTAATTTCTCTTCTCTGCACCTTGTCGGGATGACGCCGCCGTCCCGACGAACGCTCAAGGTAATGTAGTCCGAGAAATGCCCTAATTTTTGGCTCCTCACGCTTACAATCACTTTTCCTGGCAGCCCATAGGCGGCATTAGCCCCGTGATGTTTGGAGCGCAGCTGTCGGCAGAAGAGGCGGAGAGCTTGAGCGAGAGGTAGGGAATGGCTTATATAGTGACGTCTGTTCTTTCTTCTTCTTATTTTCTTGTTAAGGTTTATTTCTGATCTTGTTTTCGCCTCTCACTCGGTTTGATTCAAGTTCCATGGTGAGAAAATTGTTGTTTTGTTTTCCTCCCATTATCGACTTCCTTGATATGATGAGAAGAAAGGGTTTTTTTTCTTAACAGTAGGAAGCATGTAGTAGTGTAATAGTTCCGAATGTTGCTGATCTCCTTGCTTTATAACCCACAGCTTCATTTTCCCCTGTTTTCCTCCAGTTCTTGTGTTCTTCTATTTTATTTATCAATTTTTCTAAATTTTGTTTATGCCACCTCAGTTGACCTAGATTCTCCTTTGTATCACAGACTCGAGTTCTGCATATATCTTCAAGATTGTTACTCTGCCTTGTGTGTATCATCATTATCATATGTTCTGCACATGCTGTGTTTGTCAAAATTCCACACTCGTCGGTAACTTTGATTTGCTCTTCAGTTAAATCGGATGGATTGTTCATTTAGTCGATGGATTCTTCCCCTTTTTGCCTCATTGGATTGCTAAGGCTTGTAATGTTGTTTTGCAGCATGGGCATTTAGGATTTATGCTCTCATGTTATGATGCTGAAGTTAGCTACGATGACTGCACTGACACTTTTCTGGCAAGGTATGCGGACAATTTCTCTCATTTGAATTCAAAATATGTTCTCCTTTTGTTGAAAAGTTAAGTTGTGTCTGTCAAAGTTATCGCACTGGCTTCATATAACATGGCGTGCGTATTCATTCTTCTCGACTTGTAGATATCCACCACATGGAAGAAGAACTGTGGTCATAGAAGAAGTTGACCAAAATATATATATACTCTATGATCATATGTATAAGAGACTTTCTTTAATGTATATGAAAATGCATATTATAAACGTTACAGTCTTTGTTCAAATTAGTGCCTCTTTTACATTCTCAAAAAGACTCTTTCAGGCACAAGGAAGAAGAAGAGCTTCTGAATCTTTGTTCCTTCGAGGTTCAGACAGCTATGGAATCAGCTTTGGTAACTGCTATGGCTCGCATCATGGGCGAGAAGGTGGCAATTCTCATCCGACGCAACAAGAACGTCAAGGAAATAACTGATATTGAAGAGAAGATGGAGAAGCTCAAGGAGTTGTTGCTAATTGTTAACATGGTGATCCAAGATGTCGAGTCCCGCCCTTTCACTTATGATATGAAGATCTTGTCAAGGAAGCTCAGGTACTTGGTCTACGATCTCGAGGATGTTGTGGATTGCTATGACACTGAAGTCTTGCGCAAGCAGAGATCAAGAGCTTCTTTTAGGTCGGTGAATGATTTCTTCTCTTCTAATAACCAAATTTTGTTTAAGAGTAGGCTAGGCAGCATGATAAAAGCTGTAACAGATAGTCTGGATTCAATTTTACTGCAAAAGTCAAAGCTTTTGAATTTGTCACAAGGCAATTTTGTGATGGAAAATCGACATTTCTGTTGTTGTCATCTTAGTGGTAAGTATTTTGTTCTTCATTTAGTGGATATGTGAAAAGGTAGTAGGGCTTGTAAAATGCATTGTTTGAGCATCATCAAGTCATGAGGTGCAATGAAATGTTGCATGTTCATATCTAACTAAAGGTGAACTAAATGTGTTTATTATATTTTGCAGGATGGTGGTATGGAGGAATAGGTCAATTGGAATCTTGTGATGGAAATCGACATTTCTGTTGTTGTCATCTTAGTGGTAAGTATTTTGTTCTTCGTTTAGTGGATATGTGAAAAGGTAGTAGGGCTTGTAAAATGCATTGTTTGAGCATCATCAAGTCATGAGGTGCAATGAAATGTTGCATAGCATACTAGAGTTCATTTTCCTGGTACGTTCATTATGTTATAACTGATTTCTTTGTGTCATTTTGGCGAGGCAAAGTAACCATATCGTGGCATTGAAAGTTCTTTTCAAGAGCCAGCTCAAACAATCTCAAGTTGAGCATCAACTGTGACGTGAAGTTGAGATACAAAGCCACCTCCGACATCCAAACATATTACGCCTATATGGTTACTTCTATGATCAGGTTCGGCTCTATCTTGACTTATAAAGATTGTAGGCATATTGAACCTGAATTTTGTTTATGCCACCTTAGTTGACCTAGATTTTGTATCACAGACTCGAGTTTACTTGATACTGGAATATGCAGCTAAAGGTGAACTCTACAAGGAACTATAGAAGTCCAAATGCTTCAATGAGAGGCGAACTGCTACAGTGAGTTCTTTGCAAACACACACTAACGGTTATCAGTGTGTGAGCTTTTATCTATTATTGCCAATGAAGGACTAACACTCTAATCATGTACCCATAGAATTTGCAGTTCCTTTCTCACTGTATGTACAAGTGTTGTGCATTTGCAAATTTAATGAGGCTAGTGTGTCTGCAAACTTGAACAAACGTTCTGATAATTTATAAGCTTTATGTGTTTTTTTAGAAATGCCTTAAGATACTTCTTAATGAATTTTCCCATGTTGTCCAGGTACTTCTATAGATTCTTCCTCATGATATTTTTGTTTATCATGGCAACGTCCAGAAGTCTATGGCAGCCGCTTCTGCTGAGGGTGGCCTCGATCCCATACTTGCCTACACTGTCGGAGTAGAGATCGAGCAACTGCAGTGGTCTTCCTCCCAGCCCGACTGGATTGCCAATGCCTACTCCACTAAGCTTCAGATTCTGAGAGTTTAATGGAAAGCAAATGGATATTAGAGCAGTAAACAATGAACAATAAGATTTTGTTCAGAATTCAAGTCTATGAACCCAAATTATTCAGAATTCAAATTTCCATGCATGAAAGGTCACCCTTGGCATAAGGTAGCTAAACCTGTAATATAATGATGATCCTCCTAGTAATCCACACAATAACACACCATGTCTACAACATGCAGTTTTTTTGCAAATTTTGTACCCCCTGAGGCAATTGATCTTGTGTCAACACTACTTCAATACTCACCTAATTTGCGTCTTACAACGGTAAGTATATGATACATCCAAATAAAAATAAAGTTTTTCTGTTTCACTTTCATAATGTCTTCTCTACATCTTGCTAGTTTCTATTTTGATCATTAATGGTTTGCCATTGGTATGTATTCCAAGTGACATAAACATGTTTGTCATCATTGATACAGTTGGAGGCCTGCTCTCATCCATTCTTTGATGAATTGAGAGATCCTAACACATGTTTGCTTAGTGGCAAACCTCTTCCTCCTTTATTCAACTTCACATCTAAAGGTAATGCCTTGTTCACCTTCCTGTCTAATCGTCGTCCGTCCGTCGATGGTCCTTTAAATGAGATTTAAACATGTTTGCAGAGCTTGAAAGCGCTTCTCCTGAACTAGTTCGACGCCTCCTACCCGAGCATTGAACTAAACTCGAGGTCAAGAAGTTTAGGCTGAGTTTGGTAGAGAGCTTCTTTTTCCAGTTTTCCTGATGTGGTCAATGGTTGGAATTCAAGATGATAAACAAGAACCATTTCAGTTTTAAGGTTGCTGTGTGTGCTTGAAGTGTAAGATTTTGCGGAGACTTGAAGAGATAGGGAAAGAGAAAGGATTCCTTCTGCAGCAAACAATCTTGAATTATATCTGACACTACTGATGGACATCTTATAATTGATCGGAGACATGAGGGGGCAGAGTAAGAGAAAGGTTCCTTCTTCAGCAGTCAGTTTTCTGTTGCATTACCATTGACCATTTCTTGAACGTACGTAGCCTCGTTGTACAACCCCAACAAAATCTTATTATTCATTGTATTATTGTAAGAAGAATATTTATGTAATTTGTGAATATTTGTGTATTTTATGGATACTGTTGAATGAAGAATATTTGTGTATTTTTTTTGTTACTGTTTCAAAAATCAAATTTGTATTGTTACAAAATACTGATATTACATTGGTTTTCCACCGTTGTAAAACTGGTGTTATTAACTAATATTACATCGATCGTATACCGCTGCCAAAACAAGTGTTATTAACATACAATATTACATCGGTTTTACACCGTTGATGAAATAGTGTGGTTAAGTGATACTACACCGGTTAATAACCAATTCGAACACCGGTGTCGTTAAGTGATACTACACCGGTTTTAAACCGATGTCTAAAATGGTAGACTTTTTACATCGCCTTCAAAGACATCGGTCGAAAATGTAATAGACACCGGTGGAAAACCGATGTCTATGAGGGTTTTTGTTGTAGTGTTTTATCTATTGCTGCTCATATGGACTATGAGATTTGGCAAGTGGATGTCAAGACAACATCCCTTAATAAAAGTCTTGAAGAAAACATCCATATAAAGCAACCAGAAGGGTTCATTGCAAAGGGCAAAGAGCATCTTGTGTGCAAGCTCAATCAGTCTATGGACTGAAGCAAAGCTTCAAGGTCTTGGACATCTGGTCTAATGAAGTAATCCAGACCTATGGATTTATTCAGTGACCTGATGAGTATTGTATATACAAGAAGTGTGATGGAAACGTGGTGGTATTTCTTGTACCATACGTAGATGACATTTTTGGTAGTTGGAAACAATATCAAAGTGTTGTCGGAAGTAAGGGTATGGTTGTCCAAACAATTCGATATGAAGGACTTAGGAGAATGTGCACACATTCTTAGGATCAAATTCATAAGGGATCACAAGAAAAAAAAGGATGTTGTGCCTATCTCAAGCTTCATATATAAATACAATCCTTGCTCGTTTTAGCATGCAAAACTCCAAGAAAGGTTTCTTACCTTTTAGGCATGGAGTAGCTTTATCTAAAGAGATGTCTCCGAACATCAAAGGAGATAGAGGACATGAAGGCAGTTCTTTACGCTTCGGCTGTCGGAAGCCTAATGTATGTTATGTTGTGAACGAGACCAGATATTTATTTTGCCCAGGGCATAGTTAACAGATATTGAAGTAACCCAGGATCTGGATGTTAGACTACCGTAATGCATATATTAAAGTACCTTAGAGGGACTAGAGATTATATGCTAGTTTACAAGGTAGATAATTTGCTTCCTGTGGGTTACACGGATTTTGACTTCAAATTAGAAGGGACAATAGTAAACCAACCTCGGGGTTTTGTGTTTACTTTAGGAGGTGAAGTCATAACTAAGGAGGAGTGTTAAGCATAGGTGTTTTTCGTACTCCACCATAGAAGCTGAGAATATGGCAGCCTCTGAGGTATCCATAGAAGTTGGATGACTCAAAAACTTCATGATGGGCTTAGACATGATTTTTGGTTTGCCCAAAGATTATTACAATTTATTGTAATAATAGTGGCGCAGTAGCAAACTCGAAGAAATCATAAGTTCATAAGGCAAGTAAACACAATAGAGTGCAAGTACCACCCAATACGAGACATCATATAACGAGGAGAAGTTGTTGCCGCCTAGATTGCATCAAGTGATAACCTGGAATATCCATTCACAAAAGCCCTTCCAGCGAAAGCTTTTGATCGGCATGTGGAGGGGATGAGAATCAGATGTATGGCAGCAGATATGGTAGCTTAGTCTTTTAGTATAAGTGGGAGATTGTTAGAGTGTATACTAAAAGCCTAGCTTTTGTAAACATTTATTTTTGAAATAAAAGAATCACATTGGTTAAATGTCTACATTTTATTTGTTAAGTGTAGTTGTTCAATTAATTTATATTGTAGATAACATGGTGTGTGGTGTCACACACAAAAGATCATGTTATCAATTCTTTATAAATTATAAACAGTTGCTCACGACTAAGATGGAAAGGAACAAACCATTGGAATAGTCGTAGTGTAATTAGGTATTAGTTTATCTTGACTAATAAATTACGCTAGTACACTCTAAGTGTATTGAGTAGGACCATTTTAGGTAAGTTCTTTTTGTTGGTGCAACCTTAGGTCAAGGTTGACCTGGGTGACCCGACTCGAGTTGACTGACTCGAGGTATATTTTGATGTTTGACAAGAATAGAGAAGTTATATTTTGATGTTTGACAAGAATAGGAACTTGGGGATTGTGGGTGCAACCTTTGGTCAAGGTTGACCTGGTTGACCCGACTTATGTTGACCTGATTCGGGAAAAGTCCAAGTATGGAGACTTGGCACGGAAAGGTCTAAGCAGGGAGCTTGGCACGGGAAAAGTCCAAGTATGGAGACTTGGCACGGGAAAAGTCCAAGCAGGGAGCTTGGCACGGGAAAAGTCCAAGGATGGAGACTTGGCACGGAAAAATCCAAGCAGGGAGCTTGGCACGGGAAAAGTCCAAGCAGGGAGCTTGGCACGGGGAAAAGTCCAAGTATGGAAGCTTGGCATGGGAGGTCGGAGAGGGCTCGGTAGCTCGTTCTCTGGACTAGGTCAGAGAGGGCTCAGTAGCTCGTTCTCTGGACCGGACGTGGAAGTCGGAGAGGGCTCGGTAGCTCGTTCTCCGGACTAGGTCAGAGAGGGCTCGGTAGCTCGTTCTCTAGATCAGGAAGGCTTTAGGTTTAAGGCTGGGAAATTGGATCGGTCTGCTGACCGATCCAGTGATACACTGGGTCATCTGATCGATCTGGTGACCGATCAGAAACCAAATAGATTGGGAAAAGGAATGACATGATCGGTCCCGACCGATCAGGCTCGCAACCAACTCTCGTGAGAGTTGGGATCGCCTGGGGACCGATCATCTAGGGCCTGATCGGTCCACCGTCGGGCACAACCAACTCTGTGAGTTGGGATCCTGAGGACCGATCGATCGGTCCTGGGTGGACGATCAGATCATCGGACCGATGGGGTGGGCCCATCGGTCCAGTCCGCAGCACCTAGATCTCTATCGTGTCTTCTTCTTCGCAGTTCATATAAGAGGGCTACAGGGAAGAGCGACTTCTTCTTCTTCCTTGCGATCCGAGCTTTGCTTCTCCATTCACAAGCTTCGTGTGAGCTTCCTCTCGGTTTCAAGCGATCGATTCTTCTTTGTGGTTGGCACCCGTGAAGTTTCTGCTTCATCAACGAGAAGGCAAGCAAGGTGTTTTACATTCATATTGTTCTTGGCTTCTTCTTTTATTTTGTACTCCGATCTCTTTTGCAAGAGAGATTGTGCGAGGTTTCTCCACCTAGAAGGAGTTTTTATTAGCGGTTTTCCGGGTCTCATCCACTGATGGATTGATAGGATTCGTCCACCTTACGGACACACCGAGGAGTAGGAGTATCATCTCCGAACCTCGTTATATCATCGCGTTTGAGGTTTGATATTCTCCTGTTTCGTTTCTATCTTTTATTTCCGCTGCGCTAACTCAAATTGTAGGAAGAAACGAGTATTTGGGGTCGGTTATTCACACCCCCCCTCTCTAGCCGCGATCCAAAGATCCTAACAAGTGGTATCAGAGCGAGGTCGCTCTTCGTCGGATTAACACCCGGGGGAGCACGAGCTAGAGAATGGATCAACTTGTAGAAGACGTCATGATAACACCCTTCTACGATCGCGACGACTTAGCGTATTGGAAGGTAAGAATAAAGTATTTTCTTATGACTAACCTAGTAAATTGGAATTGTGTACAAGTAGGTTTTATTCCTCCGGTGGATAAAGAAGGAGAACCTCTCGAGAAGAAGTAGTGGACGAAGGAACAAATCCACCAATCCATAATCAACGACGAGGTAACGAAAATCTTTGAATTTTCATTACCTAATGATATCTTGTGTAAGATAGGTGGATACAACAATGCCAAGGAGTTGTGGAACAACTTGGCTAAGTTCCATGAGGAGAGCTCCAATTCAAGTCGTGAAAAGGAGTCAAGTGAGCCAAGTAGCTCACATCATGGAGATATGGAATTAGAAGTTGAGGGCTACTCAACATCTAAGGAAGAAGAGGAGGAGAGTTCTTCTTCAAGATTGGAGCAAGAAGAAGAAGCCTCTACCTCCGGAAGGGATGAAGGAGAGAGCTTATATCCATCCTCAACCCTAGGTAACTCAAGCAACTTAATTTCAAGTAAATTACATATAATGTGCTTTGAGTGTAGGGAATATGGGCATTACAAAAGTAAATGTCCAAAGAGGATTAGGAAGACTCCACCGGCACCAAAAGTCAAGGAAGCCGGAGTCCCGATACGCAAGGGCAAGGAGCACGTGGTGTGCTTCCAATGCAAGCAAAGGGGACATTATAGGAGTCAATGTCCAAGGGGGAGGCAACCTCACAAGGACAAGAGACCAAGCACATCTATGGGGGGAGCTAAGGCAAACCCTAAGGTATCCTTTAAGGCACATTCTTGCAATTCTAATAAGACACATGCTAGTAGTTTTATTGCAATTGTCAATAATGATAAGCATGATAACCATAGAAACCGATACATGTGCTTAGGTGCCAAACATGTTAGCCTAGATAAGGACAATACTAGAAATGCCAACCCTAGAGTTAACTCATCTAAGGTTAAGGAAAACCTAGATAGGAATCCCAAAACAACTTGACATATGCCTAGGAATACCTCAAAGAAAAATGGAAAATTAAAGCTTGAGGTACTAAAGAAGGAAAATCAAGTCTTGAGGTCAAGACTTGACACTTTAGAAAAGGCTCTTAAGAATTTGGAGAAGTCAACTCTAGGGTCTAAGGGTCAAAAATCAAAGCCCAAGGACATGAGAGGTTTGGGTCACAAACCTAAGTCTCAAGTGGTCAAGCCCGCTTATCATAATGTTCCATTCGATTATGGAACAAGACCTAGGGCTAAGAAGACCATCACCAAGGTCACAAGGGGAGTCATCCCTAGAGTTGATCTTGATGAGTCCCAAATGACCAAGGCTTTAAAGCCTAGGAGGGTCATTAGGAGGGTTGCTAGGGAAGTCATCCCTAGTGAATATTTAGTGAACCCAATGAGCTCAAATAAGTATTGGGTTCCTAGGAGCGTGATTCCTTCACGCTAGATGGTTTAGGGTGTGCCAACCTTAATTGGATAGGTAGTTAACCTACTCATGGCAAAAGGTGGCATTTTAGGAATTTTCAAGGTGTAATCAAGCCTTGAAAATGAAATTAAAAATTATTCCTAAGGTGATTAGGATGTGCCAACCACATTTGAGGAGTTTTCTAGGGTCAATCTAATTGGCACATAGTGATCTAAAAATCTTTAGTATATGATTTAGGTCTATTATACTTAGAAATATAGAATTTATGGTAAAATGATCAAAATTATCAAAAATGGCAACTAAGGCTAGAATTAGGTATTTTCTATATATGTTATTTGCCATACATTGTTTGTCATATGCCATGTCATGACATCATATTTATTTTATTATCATTTGAAATGTCATGATAATGCTTAGGTTAGTTATATGTCATGCCTTATTTAAGTTTCATACTTGAAATTAATCATCAAACATAGAATCCATCATCAAATTGTAATCACATGTAATCCAAGAATCTAATCATGACAATAAATCATCAAACTTGACAATCAAATTTAACTAACTTTCACAATTTCTAAGATGGTAAAAAGAATGCATAGAGAATTTTATTATGAAAGCTGACTAGACAAGCTAAAAATAAACTATCAAGCAGCAAACAAAGCAAAGACATATATACAAGCAGAAAGAAAAAGTAAAGTGAGATAGAACCAACTCCCCTGAATTTCTGGTGGTCGGAGTCGATTCCACTTCCAGAATCCCAAAATTTGATAAGATGATTCTGTCACATCCGCTAATCAAATTGTACAAATATATTTTCCACTGAACCCCTTAATTAAACAATAATGTTGTAGTAACGAGCCCAGGATCGATCCGAGGAACCAACGGTAGAATGTAATTTAGGATTGTCTTTTATTCCTATTTTTTGGGGGTTTTCGATATAAAAATGGAGTTGGGGGTTTAAAAGCTTTAAATCTAAATCTAACAGAGGAAAACACAACAATTAAGAAATTAATCTAAAGCAAGAGTGAAACATAACTATGTGCCAATGAACAAATCATTACGCATTGTCACACTACGTTTATGATAAATCCATCAACACACATCAAACTAAGGATGAAATTACGAGACTCAAATAAATCTGATCTAAAGCAAGATGTAAACCTAATTTAGCACCAAACACTAAACAATTAACCAAGCATAATAAAACTTAAAATTATATATAAAGAGTTTTATTACTTTCACATACACAATAAAAAACATAAACTAATAAAATATTTTATGGAGATGCGGGATATCGATCCCCATACCTCTCGCATGCTAAGCGAGCGCTGTACCATCTGAGCTACATCCCCATTAATAGATTTTAATGTATATTCTCAAATATCATTACAAAATTAGTTCGTCTCGTAGATTGATGCATTTAGTGAACGACACCTCGGACTCTCACTGTTATGGCGATTCTTCGGTTCCAACGGCACCTCGTCATATAACTCTTCCTCATCTCTGCCGCTGCCCTCGCGCTCCTCTGGGTTGCCTTCTCCTCTGCGATCCCTGCTTCCTCCGCGTCGTCGAGGGAAGCCGCCAAGGCGGTGGTGGAGAGCAAGTACTTGTATTGGGGCGACCGCATTGATTGCCCCGGAAAGCACTGCGACACCAAGAGTCCAGCCTCCGATGCACCCTCCAAGAAGCCCTCTTCCTCGGAAGGTCCCATCAATTTCTCTTCTGGTCTACTACCTTGATTTAATATTCCATCACTATTGTGGATGATCTTCTTTGATTCGTTGAATTGGAATTAAGAACACTCCAAGTTTCTGGGATTATGAAGATTTGCCTTTGAGCATTTGATTTGGGTGTTAAAGTTCACTCCTTGCGTATAAAAAATTTGTAGGAAGAATTCTAGATGGAGGAATTAATTAATAGTTGTTTTGTACTGACATTATGCTTGTTTAAAAAATTTGCAGAGTATTTGTGATGCCTTCTAGAATGTGCCTCAATCCAACACATAACAAGAAGGGGATCCTGCACCAAAGCGGAAATCCAAATACAGATGGAATGTACAATTACTCAACTCCTGTTACATTATTTGAAGTCAATAGAAACTAATTTACTTCATGATTGAATCTCAACTCATTTTTAGCAAACTCGTTGAATTTGGTGCCTTGTTGTTCCATGTATAGGGCATTCTTTTTTGTGATTATGTGAATTTAAATGTTTGATGTTGATTAAAGATTTTCATCTCAATCAAATTCATTGAAACAAATCAAGACATTCAACCTCTTGAGTATAATGAAGTAATCCACACATGAAATTTTCTTTATTTCCCACGATGTCGCCATGGTTAAATGGTCTGTTACTTTGCTAGGTGATCTTTGAATCTTCAAGCTCTAGTCTTGACCATGATGAACATCCAGGTCTATGGAGTGCAAGGATCGAACCAATCACAGCTCTGTTTTGCTACCACATGATTTTCTTCCTATGATGGCTGCCAAAAGACTAAGGAATGTAGCAGATAAGGTATTGGTTCTCCAAATGTGTTATTTGACTTGCAAAATAGCTATGATAACTATCTCATAATACAAGTAAAATATCTTTCAAGAGAAATTCACTTTTTGTGAGGGTTGTGATGTTTCTATGACACAAACCCTTCAAGAGAAATTCACTTTTTTTCATGAGCTCTGATGTTTCTATGACATTCAAATGAATAATTGGTGTTGGACTCGTGTGACTCTTTCTTAGTTTCATTGCTCTACTTGCACAAAAGTCTTGCAAACGTGTGACATGAGAACATTTGATGAATTTGTTCTTGTGACAGACAAAGGATGCATATTGAGATACCACTGGAGAATTTCTCCAACGCAATAAGATTTAGTAGATTCATAAAATATGACAAGAATGAACTTTGTAGGTTATTCGCGTAAGAGGCCTGCCTGGCTTATAATGCTTCTTATGTTTCTATGCAGTCTTTTTATTTGGGAATATTTCTTGGCTTAGTCTTGAAAGTTTCTCATAATTCTGATATTGGTTTTAAATACAAATGCTTTTGCAGATCAAACACCTACTTGGTGATTATGATGCTATTCACGTGCGACGAGGGGATATTTTAAAGACTAGAAAAGACCGATTTGGAATTGAGAGGAGCCTTCATCCCCATCTTGACAAAGATACCCATCTTGAATTCATCTAGCGGAGGATCGCGAAGTGGATCCCCCCAGGATGAACACTTTTTATCGCTTCAAATGAGATAACGCCTGGTTTTTTTGCACCATTATCATCTAGGTATATCTACAACATCCACTTGTTGTGCACGTGCAAAAGTCGTTCTCCTAGATGACTTATTCAGAACCTCAATGAACATCTCCTAGATGACTTTTATAGTTTAGCAATTTGATTACGACCCTCCTACTTCATGTGTCTATCAATCTCTTAATCTATTTTCAAAGTGTTGTTTCTGTCATTCATAAGTATCTCTCTGTTCTTTAAATTTAGAGTTTGTGGAATTTATGCTTTGTCTATCGAAACAAATAAACTTCTTTGCTTCATCTATTCGTGCGCTTTTGCACTGGATAATATTGGTTTTTGTATTTAAATGAAAACTTTGTAACAGGTACAAATTGGCATGCTCATTGAACTTTACAAACATATTCGACTCAGTGGTCAAGAACAATTATCAGCTTTTTATGGTAGAAAATTTGATTTTGGCAGGTGTCAGAACATATGTGAAAATTTACAAGGAAGATGCAGATAATCTGAATCCTAGAGATGACCCAAAGAGGAACATTAAGAACAGTCAAATCCCTGTTTATACCATGGACAATGAGGGAACTAATCGATAGATTCAAAATTTGGCAAATATTCAGATATATGGTCAACAATAAGCGCATGGAAATGGAGCTGCTTCGAACATCTATCAAATTGAGTTTGCATGTAGATTTCTTATCATTTTTATGCGGTTAGAGAAGATTTCTTGCGATTGACTTGTATCCAAAATGTTTTTGTTTTAGGGTGATATTGATCGGGCGGCTACGAAGATGCCGACCAAGCGACCGAAAGAATGTTGAGCGGGAGACCGAGCTAATGCCGCGTGGATGGAAAGAGGAAGGGTAAGCAGAGCCGAGCGCGTGAATGAGAAAGTGCCATCTAGGCAACAGAGACAATGTCAATCTAAACCAAGAGGTCAATGGCGAATGGGAGCGAAACCCGTGAGGTGAGTGGGAGCGAATCTCGTGAATGGAGCGGGCGTGGAGCCCGTGAGATCGAAGGTGAATGAGAGTAGAGCCCTTGATCCGAGCAGTGAGTGGGCGAGTGTTGACTGAACGACGAGTGAGATGAGTTTCAACCGAGCCACGAAAAATAATGTCGAGCGGATGACAAGCTGGCGATCGAGTGAATGCCGAGGGAGACCGAGTGATATCGAGAAGACGGTCGGACGATACTTGATAAGCCGAAAAATTGAGTGTCACGAATAGGCTTATCAACTTAACAAATGATTTTCACTAAATCCCTTAACTACACAATGATGTTGTAATAACGAGCTCAGGATCGATCTCTCGAGGAACTATGGGTAGGATGTAATCTTAGGATTGTATGTTATTTCTATTTTTGGGGTTTTAATATAAAAATGGGGGGGGGGGGGGGGGTTTAAGCTTTGAATCTAAATCTAAATAAATGAAAAGCAAGCGGATAAGAAACTAATCTAAAGCAATAGTAAAATCTAACTAAGTATGTCCGATTAATCCATACGCATCATCACACTACATCATGAATTCATCATTAATACCGTTAACTCTAAATATGAAATAGCAAGACAGAAATAAATTTAACCTACAGCATACTTTAAACCCTAACTTAATTCTAACCAACTTAACAATTAACCAAGCACAAATTAAACACAAATTAAGCTTCAACAAGGTAATGAAATGCTAAATTACTTGCATAAAAATATAACAAACATAAAAGGAATCTGTTCTAAGCTATAAAACAGTAACAAAATGAAATAAAATGGAAAACTGATCCAATTTCACAACCAATCTAACAATCTTCACTCTCTTGCCATCACACAAGAGGCCGAAGATGAGAACGCCCAACTCCGGTCATCAGTGAAGAATCTCAGCGGTAAATCAGCTCTAGGGATGCTCAACATCGTCGGATGAACGCCCCCGACAAGCTGGAACCAATAATCGGCCCGAAATCTGGATTTCTGTAGCCCACAAACTCTAAATCTGGAATGAAGCTGTGAATGATGGATTGCCGTCGGATGTGGTTTAGTAACAATGGAGGAACGCCGCCAATGCTCTCTAGTCGGAAGGGAATCACAAATCTGAGGGAACGCCCAACAGATCCGTGGAAGCAGAGTATCGCTGGAAGCAAAATCGCGCCGGAGGGAACGCCCACCGAAGGCTCCAGATGATCGGAATCCAGTTGCCGTGAAGCTCTTCACTGATGTCGAAGCTTGAGAGATCATCGAAGAAGGAATCGGGGTCGGAACTCGCTGGAGAAGAACAGACGATGCAAAGCTGTGTGGAGGAGTCGACGAAGCACGAAGCTACTGTAGCTTCCCTTTTAAATCTGATCTAGATCTGAACAGACGGCTGAAATTGATTTGTAGCTTGATCAACGGTGGAAAGTCACTTAAAATCCGATCTGAAGGTGTTGATCTTAATCTAGCGTCTGGATCTACTCTCTCTTAGGTCGGATAGACAAGATATTCAATGGATGACTCAGATCTCTCTGATCTTTGATGAACGGTCCATAATGCTCCGCAGCTTAATCTTCTCGTTTAAACTCCGATTCGAGCACAAATTCGGTTCGAATAGATCCACATTCAAGATCCTTTGATGCATACAAAATAAGAATAAAATATTAGTATCAAATAACACAAAAATAAGATAATTTACAATTAAGTCCAAGTATAAAAACAATGCATGAAATGTGATGCATATATAGGTTTCATCTATGAATATATCATCAAACCATGCATGTATGAATCAAAATGATACAGTAAAATTATGGTTATCAAATCCCCCACATTTAATCTTGAACGTCCCGTGCAAGTAAAGAAAACCAAAAAAATCATCTCCACACAAATTCCCTAGTAATATCTTAAAGATAGTAAAAGGAATTTAACTAAGACCATCTAAAGATCGCAAACAATCATGAATATAATCCAAACAAAAATCAGTAGGTATAGTAGTTTCAATCCAATTCAAAAATTAAGCAAGATGCAATCTCACAAGGGATTTACCTATTCTATCTCTCACACTCAAACATGTATAAGTGGAGCTCACTCAATGCAACTCACAACATTTCACTACCATAAGTTTGCTTATTTTCTAATTCTCCACCACTATAAGACATAGCATACATGAATCAAAAGGATTTATCAACAAGAATTGAAATGAAAGCAAGAAGAACAATTAAAGTGAATGAAATAGGCAAAAGAAAAGAATTCAATGAAAAATTGAGAAGATAAGAGTATTGGAGGAATATACTTGATGAGTTGATCCATTTTGATGTTAAAAGAGATGAATATCATTTGTCATTACCACTTCAAAGTATCAAGCTAACCTCTCCTTCAATTTGATGAGAATTCAAGATTCTTGATACTCTATCTCCACACTTGATACTCTCTTGATTTGCCAAAATAAAAATTTCTTCACTATTTTTTTTTTCACTTGAATTCCATCACTTTTAAACTCAAAAATAATCTCAAATCACCTCATGGAGAAGAGCTTCCTCCCCCACACTTAAAGTATTGTCCGTCTCGGACAATTAAACATAACATGTACCCATGCTATTGCCACTTTTCCATCTTCTTCTTTACTGTTTTGCTATCCTAACAGCCAATGTACCATATCCAATTGACCTCCCAAAGATTTACTTCTGTTTTTAGCAAAAGTATCAAATCAGATAACTGACTTTAAGGTTTCAATTTCAGCATTTAAGAAATATACTTTTTATACACTCTAATTCAATCTATCCTCCGAAAGACAATCCATTTGAATCCCTACTAAACAATCCAACATACTGATTTCAGCACTGTAATGCAGCTGGAAAAATCAGCAACTTCAACAATCTACAGTTCCAGTAAAATCAGATTTAAAGCAATTAAAAAATCTTCACCATTGCACCAATTCAGTCACTCCCAGCAGTTGCAAGAAAGCTTTTAGGTCTGAATTCATCCTTATAATTCCTAATTCAAAAACAAAATCGGAAATCTATATTGTTAAAACTCATTACTGAAATTCTCAAGTTACAGAATTGAAGCTTTAAAGTCACTTCAATATGAAATAAGGCATCCTTTAACACAAACTTGATATTAGAAAAGATTCAAACTGTTTCTGGTTAGAAATGGCTTGAATGTTTGGCACAACAACAAAGTCACAGTTTTGAACATTCAAAGTTACAATGAATTCTGTTTCATTGCAATTCAGTTCTGAACATTCAATTAGTTTGCTAAATAAGCTTGGATTCTGAAATTACTGCACATATGCAAGAAGCAAAGCACATTTTATGTCACAATGTAGCTCCGAAAATCAAAGTTCTGCACAACATTGATACCATCAACAGCAACAATCAGAATTCCAGCCTCTCAATTCTATTCATGAAGATTTCCAGAATTAAGCAATCTGAAATTGTGCTAAAGATTTCATCTCACAAAGAAGTATAGTGCTAATTGCTGTATAGGACTTTCAGTTTGATTCATCAAGAATTCAGCCTCTCCTGCAGCTTGATTACAGAATTTAACCTTCAATCAACACATCTCCAAAACCAGTAATTCAAATCTTTATCTGCATTCACAATTTTTCGGAGTTTATCTACTGCAGAAACCAGCTGAAACATTTCAAAAATTCAGACCCTAGTCTTAAGTTTCGGAATTGTTACATAATTAGTTTGGAAAAAGGAATCATTTGGCACTGACTTGCTCATTTCCTGAATATTTCTCACTATAGCAACTAATAGCATTCTTCAGTCCCAGAAATAATTTCTACTTCAGGATTCTATACTACATCAGCAGTCAATGATTTAAACACTCATCACAAATAGATTTAAAATTTCCATACAGGCTTTAGAATCTAATTCAAAATATTGCAGGTTCTGAATTTTGTTCCTCAGCATTATGTATTACTGATCCAGCTCTTCAGGTTCTTTGCAACTTATGAATTCATATCTCAATTAAAATTCATATTTCGGTCAGAAGTAACATGAACATTTGCTTCAAACAAATTTAAGATGCCAAGTTGCAGAATTTCCTGAATTTTTGTCAATTTCTGTTTCCTACTTATGCTCCATATTTCTTCTTTGTCTCCACAATAGCTCACTGATGACAACTATACTTCTATGACCCGCTAATTTCGAGATGCATCTCAAATATAAAAATTCTCATATGACACAAAAACAATGTTGTTAGTCTGAAATCATAATACAGTTTGTGGCCAACAGATTGTTTCAGATTCTTGTTTCTTTCATACCTCTACTTTTCCAATTCAAGCAGCCTGAATCAATGGAGTTTCCACTTCTTACAATGGTCGGAACCCCTCTGTTTTTGTTTTCTCTTTTCCTTTTCCTATTCTTTCATAACTGAAACAACCAAGAAACTTGATTAAGAACCTTAAATCCAGCAAGAACTCAGATCATTACAACTTTTCCTGATCAACAAATGAATTTAAAGGTTGGCACAAATTCATTACTGCACTTCATTAATTCCAGAAATAACAAAGGATTCACTTCTCCATCTGTAATTCAACAACAATATTTCAGAACACCATTTGATCCAACTATAGCTTTTGATATCAGATTCCAGCTTATCAAGTAAACAATTCTGATACCATTCAGCATTTGATTGTTTAGTATATCAATCCTATGAGGTAACAACTTAGATGGAATTCAAAGTAATCCCAACTTGTATCAGAATTTCAGGACAATTGCAAAATTTAATGTCTGATGATACCTTCCTAATTGGTGAAGTTCCAAATCAAACTTCATACACTTGCAAAAAGTTATTTAGATAAAGAAATCACCATTTCTTGCTTGATTTGCAATGATATTCAGTTGCAGCTTCTGAATTTCAGCTCCAGCACTTCAATTCAGTTGTATTTTTCATATTTTCAGGATTTTGATTGATTCAAGAAAAACCATTTGTCAATGAGTGAGCAAGAATTTAGCTTGAATCTTTCACTAATTAGGGAATTGCACAAGAACTTGGCACAAACTGCACTGACACTCATTTTGTAGACTTCTTGCTGCTGTAAAAGTCCACTGCTGTAACTTCAACAACTTCCATAATCCAGTTCTTGGTCAGCTTCTAGAGATTCAATTCTTGGTCAGCTTCTAGGGAT
The DNA here is from genome assembly GCF_018446385.1 of Zingiber officinale. NCBI lineage: Eukaryota > Viridiplantae > Streptophyta > Magnoliopsida > Zingiberales > Zingiberaceae > Zingiber > Zingiber officinale. Next base: position 22,694,833 of record NC_055988.1, read on the forward strand.
TCAATTTTCATCTCAAAACTTCTTCAACTGCAAGGATAAAAATAGAATTCCATAGCTTAGTTTGATGAGAAGGCTGTCCAGAGATTTTGATACCAACTTGACAAACTGCAGACTTGGTTTCCAGTTTCATTTCCTACACAGAACAAGACTGTACTTGAGCTCATGACTCTGGTTTGCTCTTGGATACTAATGGGTAGACAACCAAGATTATTTCAGCTATCCAGCAACTCCAAGAATTCAACCAATTCAGAAACCAAATCTGTATTCGGAAATCAGAATGCTAAAGCTGAAAACAACAACTCCACAAACTAAATTCAGAATACATGGTTGGATTCAGGAATTTGTAGCTCAGTTCTTAGTTTTAGAGTCAGAAATGTAGAGAGATCCTAGCTGGATTCATGAAAATTTAGGCTTGAAAACAAAATTAATCTTGGTTAGCTAGGATAGCACACTCATTTCGTGTGTTTTCAAATCCATACAAAATCTATGTCCAGCAGTTTTCATTTCTATTACAGTTTCAGATCTTTAGATCTTCTAAATTTAAATTCCTAAGAACTTCAAGACTTTTGAGTGAATGAAGGATGGTTTGCTGAAGGATTTAACAAAATTTCAGCAGCTTCTAGCTCCTTACAGATTTGCAACAGCACAATTTCAGAATTCTGAAATTACTAGTTTCAGTTTCTGCATTTCAGCAATTTTTTAGTCATTTCTATCCTTCTGAACTAACTCCCTATAATAGCTTCTAAAATTGTTTCTTCATCTGTAGATAGAACACATTACTAGTTAAACTAGAAAACCCCTTTAGTTATGATTCAGATCCCATGAATTAATTCCAAAAGTATTTGCACCAATCTGATTCCAGCTTCTTTCTCTATACTGCTTTTAGTATCAATTACTACCCTTTCTTTCCTTATTTTCAGATTCAATGATACTGTCTTCAAGTGCTTAATAAGTAAAATGGTGCTCACTAATTCAATTCTGAATTTTAACCGTAATGGTCAAATAACTAGCAAATCAGCATCACTGTTTTCCAGTTTTCCTCATTGTTTGAGCAACTTGATACTTCAAGACTCTGTAAAATTCAGTTTGAAAAGAAACATGGAATGAGATGAGAAACATTTTTCACATAAAGTGCAGGATCTTCACTAACTTTCTCAATAAATTGAGAACTGGTTATAATAGATTGATACAACTCTCAAGCTAAATCCTATTGTTTTGCTGTTGTCTTTACTACATTTACTCCTATCCTGGCAGCAATCATTCTCCTTGTCTTCATTTGTTCCATTTCAAAGTTTAGATTACAATCCTTGAATTAAGTATCACTTCACAACTTGAAATTCATCACCGTCTGCCTTCATTTCTGCCTCTACAACTTGAAATCAGAATCTGATTTGTTAAGACATTTCATCTAAAATCTCAGCTTTTGTGAATCTAATCATGACAACTTAGTATCTGATTTCCCACATAATAATGATGCATTACACTACTTCTTCCAAAGCTTTGAATCAATTGAAAATAGACTTCATAGAGAAAATTGGAATATCAAATGATCAATTAAAGAACAAATTCTGCACTCAAAATGCCCACTGATCAGTTTCTGAAATTTCAGAACTTGTATTCCTGCACCTCAAAGCAATGTTTAAATTTCTGCAATTCTGTTCCAGATTTTTTTAAGGATTAATGATAAACAAATTCCCTAAAAGCTATAGCACAGCTCTTGGACAGCAACACCATCAGAATAGTCAGATTCTAGTTTCTTCAACATATGTCTCCTAGAGTCTTGAATGTATCAACATAGTATCATGTCTCAAAATTCAAAACCATTGGAGCTTACTCTTTGACATTATAAACTCAAGATATGGATACATTTAGCATACAATCTAAAGAGTACTTAATTCATAACAGCATTCTTCCAAAACTCCATCATTGGCTTGAATTTTCCCAACCATTAACAAGTGCATCTAAAAATTCAAAAACACTACACACCTCCCCCACACTTAATCCTTTATCATCTTGTAAAATCTAACTCATCAAATATTTCAACCAAAGCTCTCAATTAAAGAATGACAAGAAAAGATGATCAAGGATTAAAGTGCTAGATGAGAATGTTTAAAGAAAATTGTGAGGAAAGAAATTAGAATTTATGAAGGAACAAAAAAAAAAGACAAATATCCTTCATCTCCATGCACACATATGCTATTATGACTTTGAAAAGAAACTAAGCAAGTTCTAGAGTTTCAATTGCTATGAGTGCATGTCACACAAAAATATAATAGTGATTAGGCTTAGCGTGGTCCTCTCTAGGTAATTTTTTAATGCAATCAAGCTCAATTAATCAAAATGGAATTTACCACCATTTTAACCAATATCATGTAAGTAGAAATCCAATCATGTCACATGACCTAAAATTGATGATCAAATTTAAGACACTTTTACCATCTTAAAAATATTACTAGAAAAATTCATGGAGAATTTTATTCGAAATTGAAATGCTATGTATACTAAACAAAATGCAATGTATGGAAACAAAATGCAAATGTAAAATATGAAACTATGGACAGTAGCACACAAAGAATTTATTAACAAAGCATGAATTAAAATGCAAAAGAAACAAAATTGAAACCAACTCCCCTTTCATTTCCCGGTGGTTGAAGAAGGTTCAAAAGGAGTATCCATGCCGGTAGTGGAGTAATCATGGTTCCACTCAAATTCTTCTTATTAATCATTTTTCCTTTCACCATTCTTTATGGAGGTCGAAGGCGGTTCAGTGTAAGCATTCACTCCGGAAGCTTATGTTCTCCTACAACATCAATCAAAGAAAACACCTCCTACACGCATGTGGGAAAAGAAGAAAATAGGAGAATATTAGTGTGGGTAGAAAATATATCGAGAAATGAATCACATCTAATAAAATCAATGAATGGTACCTCTATTAAATTTTCTAAAAAATCACAAAAAATACTCACCTTGTCATCTTGAAAGGTACCTAAAGTGGTGATTGTTACCTCTTTCCACCAAGTAAATGCTCAGACTCTAGTTATGATAAGTGTATAACTTCATGTAGTGATTCTTGGGTGCTTGGCTCCATAGCACAAGTCCCTACACTTACATCCTCTATTCTTGGTGATTCTTGGGGTAATGCTTCCAGTAAGCAATCCCCTACACTTAAATTATCTTCAATAACAATACCTATCTAAAGCAACACTATTAGTAGAATCAGAAATTTGAACAACTACATCATCATCACAAATAATACTAGAAAATTCTTGTGAAGAAATGGAAGTAGGGTCAGGCCCGACAGAATCTCTACTATCCATCTCCTCGTTGGAGTTTTGTGTTTGCAAATGATTGATGGATAATGAAATTTGATCTAACTAACTCTATATGTTCTATATCCTTGCAAATTGTTGCTCTTGATGCTCTCTCATTTGTTGCATAAGTTCATTGAATTTCCAAATTGACTTTGCAAATTGTCCTTGTACATCCTCATATTCCGCTGCTCCATAGGTAGGTAGTACTGAGATTCAAACTGATAGAACTGAGTCTGAGGCTGATCGTAATAACTCTCCCTCTAATCTCCAAAATGCTGATAATATGGATCCATGAAAGGAATTTCCTATTCTTACACTGACAATTAGCAAATAAAATTAGAAGACTCAGGAACATATAAAATCAAATACATGGATATATGAACATAAAAGCAATCAAAACAACAAAATTTTAAAGTTTTCCAAAATAATGAACAATCCTAAGATTATCAAACACCGTATCCCCGGCAACGGCGCCAAAATTTGATAAGCCAAAAAATTGAGTGTCACGAATAGGCTTATCAAATTAACAAATGATTTCCACCGAACCCCTTAACTACACAATGATGTTGTAATAACAAGCCCAGGATCAATCTCTCGAGGAACTACGGGTATGATGTAATCTTAGGATCATATGTTATTTCTATTTTTGGGGTTTTAATATAAAAATGGGGGGGGGGGGGGGTTAAGCTTTGAATCTAAATCTAAATAAATGAAAAGCAAGCGGATAAGAAACTAATCTAAATCAATAGTAAAATCTAACTAAGTATCTCCGATTAATCCATACGCATCGTCACACTACATAATGAATTCATCATTAATACCGTTAACTCTAAATATGAAATAGCGAGACAGAAATAAATCCAACCTATAGCATACTTTAAACCCTAACTTAATTCTAACCAACTTAACAATTAACCAAGCACAAATTAAACACAAATTAAGATTCAACAAGGTAATGAAATGCTAAATTACTTGCATAAAAACATAACAAACATAAAAGGAATCTGTTCTAAGCTATAAAACAGTAACAAAATGAAATAAAATGGTAAACCGATCCAATTTCACAACCAATCTAACAATCTTCACACTCTTGCCGTCACACAAGAGGCCGGAGACGAGAACGCCCAACTCCGGTTATCAACGAAGAATCTCAGCGGCAAATCAGCTCCAGGTATGCTCAATATCGCCGGAGGAATGCCCCCGACAAGCTGGAAACACCCCAAAACCAATACCTGGCCTGAAAGATGGATTTCTGCAGCCCACAAACTCTGAATCTGGAATGAAGCTATGGATGATGGATTGTCGTCGGATGCGGTTTAGTAGCAATGGAGGAACGCCGCCAATGCTCTCTAGTCGGAAGGGAATCACAAATCTGAGGGAATGCCCAACAGATCCGTGGAAGCAGAGTATCGTCGGAAGCAAAATCGTGTCGGAGGGAATGCCCACCGAAGGCTCCAGATGATCGGAATCCACTTGCCGTGAAGCTCTTCACTGATGTCGAAGCTTGAGAGATGATCAGAGAAGGGGTCGGAACTCACTAGAGAAGAACGCGTGACACAAAGTTGTGCGGAGGAGTCGACGAAGCACGAAGCTACTGTAGCTTCTCTTTTAAATCTGATACAGATCTGAACGGACGCCTAAAATTGAATTGGAGCTTGATCAACGGTGGAAAGTCACTTAAAATCTTATCTGAAGGTGCTGATCTTAAGCTAGGGTCTGGATCTACTCTCCCTTAGGTCGGATGGACTAGATCTTTAACGGATGGCTCAGATCTGTAACACCCATGAAATCTAGTAGTTATATATATGTGAGTATCCTTTTTTTTTTGTAGAATAAAAAAGGGAGATAGAACCAAAAAGATATAAAAAGAAAAGAGGTGAGGTCAAGGATTGAACCTTGAACCTTTTAATTAAATGGCAAACTTTAGGAGTTATGGAATGACCAATAGGCCATCATGAATTATTGTTGAAAGGGGGATGGAAATTTTAGATAAAGTAAGAGTATGGTTAAGAGAAGGAAACAAGAAAATATCATGTAGCTTTCTTCCTCCTTCTCTTGATTAAGAAAAGAACAAGCAAAAGACAAATTGTCTTTCCCTTCTTTCTTCCTTTCATTTTTCGTGAGGATGAAGGAGGAGATGGGATTAGAAGAATTAAGGGGATGAATGGGGACATGTTTCTCATTAGGGAAAAATATAAATGAGTTAAGGAGAAAGGGAAGGCAAAGTTCATCTTTGCTTCTTCCTCCCACTTAGCATAAGGAGGAAAGAAAGAAAGGGATTTCATTTTTCTTCCTTCTTTTTCCTCTTCCTCACCATTGCCGAAACCTAAAGCTCTCCCTCTCCTAATTCCGAAATCCACCTAAGGTTTTTCTTCCTAAGAATACTAATCCACAAGAAGGAGACTTCAAGATCTACCCCTTCCAAGCAAGAGAAGAAAAAGGGAGTGCTAGAAGGAGAAGCTCTCTTCTTCCTCCTCACAAGGGTACCATTTTCTTTAGGAACCACAAGCGAAAGGATGTGAGTATTCCCTCACCTGTGGCACAAGTAGCTCATGGTTTTCCATAAATTTAAATGGCTTAAAATCCTAGGAAGGTTCTTGCAACTTTCGGCCATGCCAAGTTTAAAAGCTTAGGAAAGTTTAAACTCAAATCTAACATGTTTATGATCTTTCTTATGACATGATATGAATATTTCCTTGGTGTTTCATGCTTGTATGTTACTTAGAATGAGATGAACCCCACCTTAGGGTTTCGACCATGAGGAGACTAAATGCCTAGGAAAGCTTAAACTCAAATCTAACATGTTTATGATCTTTCTTATGACATGATATGAATATTTCCTTGGTGTTTCATGCTTGTATGTTACTTAGAATGAGATGAACCCCACCTTAGGGTTTTGGCCATGAGGAGACTAAATGCCTAGGAAAGCTTAAACTCAAATCTAACATGTTTAAGATCTTTCTTATGACATGATATGAATATTTCCTTGGTGTTTCATGCTTGTATGTTACTTAGAATGAGATGAACCCCACCTTAGGGTTTCGGCCATGAGGAGACTAAATGCCTAGGAAAGCTTAAACTCAAATCTAACATGTTTATGATCTTTCTTATGACATGATATGAATATTTCCTGTAAAATACCGAAAAATAGAGAATAATAATAAGGGAATTTTTCAGAATTTTTGGAAATTTTTCAGGAATTTTTCGGAGCTCGTACGGACGAGTTAACGGAGATAAAAATGGGGCCCGGAAAAGCCTGTTTAGGCTACCCCATTTTAACGAGGAAAAGTTTTCTTTTCCTTTTTATTTCTTTTTCTTCTTTTCTTATTTCTTTTCTTTATTTTCCTCGCCGTTTCCCTCTTCCCCGAGACCTTCTCCTCCCTCGCGCCCACAAACCTTCTGCCCTAACCGGCCACGGCGGCTTTCCTCCTCTCCCTCGCGTGCATAAGGCCGGGATCAAGAGAAGACGGTGTTCTCTTCTCCCTCTCCGCAGCCGACGCCTTCTTCTTACTATTTTCCCCAGCGCCGGCGACGATCTGTCACTGCCGATCCACTGTCGCCTTCCATCTTCCTCGTGTCTTCCTCGCCGACCGCGGCCATGCCCTAATTGGCTGAGCCGTTTCTCCTCAGCCCTAGTTCTTCGGCCGATTCCTCCTCCCCTCTGGGCTCACGACACCGCCGACCTTCCTTTTTGCCCTAGCCGACGCTGTGCTCTAGTTTGTGTTCACCGCCGAGACTCCTCTCTGCCCTAGCCGAGCCCTAGGTACCGAGTTCTTTCTTCCCTTGTCACGCTGCCCTCTTCATCTTCTGCCGACGCCATCTGTGCCTAAATCCCCTCTGCCCTAGTTCCTTACTGCTGAGCCAACAAGGTGAGTGGGTTGTAACACTTGGTTGCACTCTTGATTTCCCCTTCTGACCTAATCTGCAGGTGTAGGGTTTAGCGGATCACTGATTACGAGGGTAATCTTGTGCTGTTGATTGTTCTTGGGTCCGGCAGCCACTTTCCAGCAGCTATTTCTTTTGGCAGCAACCAGTTTTAGCTATGATTTGAGGTAAGGATTAGGTGTATTTGAATACTTGTTGCAGAGCATGTTTTGAATTGGAGGATTTGGTTAGATGATCATGCGAATCTAGGTAAGGAACATGATTATGATACATGTTGTTTTAGGTACGTTTTGATACATGGTAAATTATAGTTCATGTTTCAAATTTGATATTAGTTAGGTATGATTATTTTGTTGTAAATAAATTATACTCGATGGTTGTGTTGATTAGGGTTAAGGAACTATCCCTAGGGGACCCACTGATTTTATTTAATTAGGGTTCGTTAATTGTGTTGGGTTGATTAGGTTTATGTGTTTTTGGAATTAGGGTTTTTGCCCTAATTTAGGGTTAAAGAACTTATTTAGCTATTTATAGGAATTTAGCTAAATAATTGTATATATGTTGGTGACACAGGACTTGACGCGAGACGAGTATCTCGGAGTCAGATTTGGACCAGTTTGGACTTTTCGATTGGAGGCGGGTACTTTTGAGTTATTGTCTTTGATATGCATAGTAATGAAATTAACAAGTTGCATTAATTATGTTCCTCATTTGTTTCGATTAATCACTACCCGATTACCTGTTACCTGCTTGATTGATTGTTTGTTTTGCATTTCGTGTGGTTATGTACCTGATTACACATGCTCATAGGGGTAGTGATATAACCATGTTTCACCATGTTCAGGACCTAAGTTTGATACCTTATTTGATCAGTGTACTTTGATATGATTTGTTCACTATGGTGCACATCATTATATGTCCATAGATTTGGTTCAGTATATTACCATGCTTAGTGTCATGCACCATTCGCATGATTGCATGTTGTGTGATAGATTGCTCCATTATTGTCGATCACATTACCAGTTTCATTACTGTTCGGTGCTCCGTTGTGACGCTCATGGGTAGCATGACGTAGCGTGGTAGCACGTCAGTTTGCTCTTCCGGTGCTCCGTTGGTCCGCTCAGGGGTAGTGTGACGCAGCATGTAGCACGTTAGAGATCCCTCCCCGTCATAGTGTACCGGGAGATGAGAGCATTGCGCTCCCCCATTTATGATTTGGGGTAGGAGTATGTGTGTACTCCGACAGCATCCCGTCCACTCGGTCACTCATCAGGAGTAATGATGCAGAGTGCACGGTCGTCACAGCCCTACCCACTCGGTCCCACTTTTGGTTGTGAGTTGGCTGACTGGCGTCAGGGGTGACCATGACATGGGCATCATATGCATGATGTATTTATTGCTTGTGTTTGTGTTTGCTGCATTTATATGCTGCATATTGTTTGGATACCTATGTTTGACATGCATACAGGTCTTCTATACCTTTCGGACTGTTTGTCCTTATATCCAGGTCCTGGTTAGTACAGTTTCTCTCCTGTTTACTTCGGTTTGCATTTACCTTTATTTTTATCAGGAGACTGTATGCATGATTAGTGCTAGGTGTTATTTCCTTACTTTGCATATCAGTTGTACCTGCTGAGTGTTGGACTCACCCCGCCTTCATTGTTGTATTTTTTCCAGGTTGATGCTGTCAGAAGAGAGTTCCAGTCGCTAGTCCCCTACTGACCACGAGGGCTTAGTAATCTTTTGGTTTTCTTCTTATTTAGTCTATGTTCAGACTTATTCTATTTTTGATACTATGGATTTTTGATACTATGGATCTGGTGTGAATTTTATGTGTTGATGGATTTTATTTCGATATGTTTTACTACATGCCTGCCTGGATGGCAGAAGAGGTGAGTAAATCGGATTTGAGTTTTACGAGTGTAGTGGAGTAGGGTGGATTTCGAGTCATGGTATTATTCTTTGTTTGCATGTTTTATATACTGCGTGGTTGTGTCAGCCAGAGGCTGAAATTTATATTAACTGCGTGTGATGATTATGTATATGTTTGTTTTATTTCTGTTATTATTCCAGCCGCATGTGGCTGAGGTATATGGGATGTAGAAAGTTTCAGATTGTCCGCCGTACAGGGGAGATGCTGTCGAAATTTCTTCTGATAGGGACTCCTCCGGGGTGTGACATTTCCTAGGTGTTTCATGCTTGTATGTTACTTAGAATGAAATGAACCCCACATTAGGGTTTCGGCCATGAGGAGACTAAATGCCTAGGAAAGCTTAAACTCAAATCTAACATGTTTATGATCTTTCTTATGACATGATATGAATATTTCCTTGGTGTTTCATGCTTGTATGTTACTTAGAATTAGATGAACCCCACCTTAGGGTTTCGGCCATGACAAGTTTAAAAAGCCTAGGAAAACTTAAACAGAAATCCAACTACTTATGATCTTCCTCATGATATGGTATGAAGATAACTTGATGTACTTATGATTTCATGTTGGTTAGAACTAGGTACTCATGCTTTGAACTTTCGGCCAAGATAGAATTAAAAAGGGCTAGGCAAGCTTAAACTCAACCTAACATGCTCATGTTTTTCCCTATGATATGATATGAAGTTAACATGATATTCTTATGCTTGTCTTTGGTTTAGAACTTAGTTTCACACTTCATGACTTTCGGCCACATCATGATTTGTAGACCTAGGAAGCTTAGAACCTAAACTAAATATGCCCATGATGTTCCTTATGATAAATGATATGAAATTGGTTTGGGGTTCACATGTTTATATGCTATTTGTAACCTAGGTTTAGGCTTTGCATGTTTCGGCTACAACATGATTTGTAGACCTAGGAAGCTTAGAACCTAAACTAAATATATGCTCATAATGTTCCTTATGATAAATGTCATGAAATTGGTTTAGGGTTCATATGCTTGTATGTTGCTTTCAACCTAGGTGATCCCTTGCATGTTTCGGCCACCTATGATAGGTTGATGATTGAGACCCAATTATGACTCTTTATGTGCTTCACATGCCATGATATGAATTAGGAGATGTTAACTTATGTTCCATGCATGATTATGTTCCCATGATATGATATATGTTCATTTATGTATGCTTATGAATCATGCATTTAAAATGTCTCCTATGATGTGCTATATGCTCAAGTACGTATGCTTATGAAATGACAAGTAAAGGCCTAAGAGTTGCTTCCCTATTTGTTGGGACTAAGAGCACTTTTTATGATATGCTAAGTGAAAGGCCTAAGAGTTGCTTCCCTATCAAGTGGGACTAAGAGCACTCTTCATGCTAAGTTAAGTTATGAATGACATGAACATGATGAATTATGAATGACATGAACATTATATGCTATGAATGACATGAACATGATATACTATGATTATATGACATGTTATTTTACTTTGTATGACTTGTACCAACGGTGGGCTCCATAAGCGCCCCTAGGCCGACGGACTATGAACGGGTCTAGTAAAAAGGGATGGGCTCCTTAGTACGCCCCTAGGTCGACGGTCGTAGTACGGACCTAGTTCCCTAGTAGGTTTGGGGCTAGCTACCTTATCCTAGGGATTGCATGCATTTATGTATGTATGTGGTACAAGCCGGACCCTCATGATGATATTATGTTCAAGTATTATATGATATGTTTTTTTTAAAGCATCTTGCACATGATATTACCCATGTTTTAAAGGACATCTTGCATATATGTTTATGCTATGATATGATGTTCTTTATACTATGATATGATGTTTTTTTTATGCTATGATATGATATGTCATGATGCTTACTTTTACGTTATGATATGTTATGACATGATGCTTTCTTTTATGTTATGATATGATATGACATGATGTTATTTTATGCTATGATATGGTATGATATGATGTTCTCTTTTATGCTATGTTAAAATGTGATATGATACTCTTGCATGATATGTTGTTTAGATGTTTTATGTGTCCATGCTATATGTTGTATGATTTTGTAATGACATGTGTTTTTTTGTGTGAGTAGGAAAGAATCTCACTAAGCCTTGTGTGCTTATAGTTACTTCCTTGTACCACAGATAAAGGTAAAGGATGGATAAACTAAAGGAGCAGTAGGAGGGGCAGGAGATGTGTGTGGTGATGGCTTGGCTAAGAAAGAAAGACCTGCTTACGTTGATTTAGGATTGATATGAACTATGCCTAATTTATATTGATGACTTGCATGATCACTTTACTTATGCTTATGTTAGAAATGGATATTATGACTCTTTAAGTTCATAACTATGGTAAGCATGCTCGTATGATTAGTTGTGATTTAAATGAAAGTAAAAGAAAAAAAAATTATTACTTCCGCTGTTTTTGAAATTCATGTACGTATGTTATGTATGTAGAAAGTAACCCCGCCTCCACTAGCAGGAGGGGCGAGCGATACAGGTTGGTATCAGAGCCAAGTTAGCCTTCCCGCTACACACACACCAAGCCTCCATCCTTCCGCTCCAAGTAATACTTTCTGTACTTACTCTATGTTATTTATGCATGATAAGAAATGTTATAGTGTCCATAAACCTAAGTATGACTAATATGTATTTCCTTTATGTATGATAAGCGACATTTAATATGCACGAATATAAGTAGGGATGACTCTAGACTTATGTTAGCCTTATTGTTATTTATGAAAATAGATATGGCTAGAAGACGCGGTAACAGGGCCGATGAGACAGTGACCCCAATAGATCTGACCCAGGTAGTCACAGATCTCCAGCGTCAGATCACGGAACAACAACAAGTAATCACTGCTCTAATGAATCAGCAAGGAAATCAGAATGCAGTGCCCGTCACACCAATAGCTGCACCAGTACCCCCAGTAGCCCCTGCCCCAGTGGTCCGACAGGAGACCTACTTGATACAGTGGCTAAGGCTGAAGCCGGAGAACTTCTCGGGTACTTGTGAGCCATGGGACGCCCAGGCCTGGTTCAAGACGATGGAAAGTATAGTGGAATTGCTGGACTGACCCATATCGGAAAAGATCAAATGCGTGTCTTTCTATTTTTCCGGAGACGCAAGAATGTGGTGGGAAAGAGTTAAGGCTAAGAGACAAGTTAATCTGATGAATTGGACAGACTTCGAGACAGAGTTCTTCGAAGAATTCTTCCATATGCAAGTGACGAACCGGCATTACGACGAGTTCACCGAGTTCCGGCAAGGTGACTTATCAGTAAACGAAGCAGTGAAGTGCTTCAATCGTCTTGCACGCCTCTGCCCAGAGTTAGTCAGCACGGAAAGAGAAAGGGTTAGACTGATGCTGAAGATGCTCCGACTCGAGATAGCACTGGATGTGGCCGGTGGAATTAATGGACCGCAGACTACAGAAGAACTGGTCAGCAGTGCCCTGATCACCGAGCATTATCAGAAGGCGATGAATGAGAATAAGAATCAGGCACAGACGGAAGGACAGAAATCTCAGGGTACCAAAATGAGCTGGAAAGGAAACTCTAATGGAAAAAGGAAACAATGGAACAACACTAAAGGAGGACCAACAAATAAGCAACCTAAGTACCCTCAGTGTACCATTTATGGGAAGCAGCATTCCGGAGTATGCCACAAGGGTACGAGAAAGTGTTACAGCTACGGACGGGAAGGACATATGGCCAGAGACTGCACTACCCAGTCCCAGACACCATCTCAGCAGAATAACCAGAGCAGGAGTACCCCCTCACAGCTACACCTGATGCAGGCTGCCATTGAAGGAACTCCGATTAGCCAAGGGAGATTGGAAGCCCCACCAGCTACGACGAACGCCAGGGTTTTCTCTCTTACAAAAGATGATGTGGCGAGTGCCTCTACAGTTGTCACAGGTCAACTGTCTATTTTCAGTAAATATGCTAATGTGTTATTTGATACTGGGGCGACGCACTCGTTTGTCTCTACACCCTTTATGAAGAAGTTAGAGATACCACCACAAGCTTTAAATGGCAAATTCTTAACATCCTTACCCTCGGGGGAAGTAATGCCATCTACTCATATGTTGCGAGCCGCACCTATCAGAATCGCAGACAGAGAACTCTACTGTGACTTGATAGTGCTTGACATGCAAGATTATGACAGTATATTGGGCATGGATTTCCTGAGCAAGTACGGCGCTTCAATCGAGTGCTGTCAAAGAAAAGTGATTTTCCGACCTGAAGCTGAACCAATATTTGAGTTCATTGGAGAACCCAGAGAAAATTGGTGCTACGGGGTTGAAGATGTGACCGGATAACTCTCGACCTTGACTATAGCACTGACGCTATTCGATGATGTATTGGAGAAGCAAACTCGTGACCTAAGCATCCAGCGGATAAAGCAAGAAGTATTAGAGGGAAAGAATGACGGATTCTGCATCGCTGACAGTGGAATATTATACCTCAAGGATCATTTATGTGTTCCCGACGACCCGGAATTGCGAAGGAAGATACTAGAAGAAGCTCACTCAACGCCCTATGCAATGCATCCGGGATCCACCAAAATGTACTGAGATTTGAAAAAGAAATTCTGGTGGTTCGGTATGAAAAGAGATGTGGCTCAGTACGTCAGTACCTGCCTAACCTATCAGAGGGTTAAAGCAGAACACCAGAGGCCTGGAGGATTACTACAGCCTGTCCAAATTCCAGAATGGAAATGGGAAGATATCTCTATGGACTTTATTTCAGGATTACCCAAGACAACAAACGGCTATGACGCTATATGGGTAATCGTGGATAGATTAACCAAATCCGCCCATTTTCTAGCAATCAGGATGACTTATTCAATTGAGCAACTGACTCAATTATATGTCAAGGAAATTATTAGACTACATGGGATTCCTAAGACCATCATTTCAAACAGAGATGGTCGCTTTGTTTCACACTTTTGGGAATGTGTTCAGAAGGCTCTTGGCACAAAACTACTATTCAGTACTGCTTTCCACCCTCAGACCGACGGACAAACAGAAAGGGTGAACCAAGTACTAGAAGACATGCTACGGGCTTGCGCCTTAGATTTCAAGGGAAGCTGGTGCCGATACTTATGCTTAGAGGAATTTGCTTACAACAATAGTTACTAGGCTACTATTGGAATGGCGCCCTACGAGGCCATGTATGGGAGAAAATGTAGATCCCCTATATGCTGGTACGAAGGCGGTGAAAAGAAAGAGATGGGATTCCAAACAGAGTTCATCGATAACACCACCCGTGCTATACAGAACATCCGCCAAAGAATATAAACTACTCCGAGTCGACAGAAGAATTACACGGATAAGTGACGAAGGCCATTGGAATTTAGTGTCGGAGACTCAGTATTTCTCAAGGTAGCTCCTATGAAAGGAGTAATGCGGTTTAGTAAGAAGGGAAAGCTAAGCCCGCGCTATGTGGGGCCATATCAAGTTCTGAAAAGAATCGACAAAGTAGTTTATGAAATAGAGCTGCCTCAGGAAATGTCAGCCATTCACAACGTGTTCCATGTTTCGATGCTAAAGAAACATATTCCGAGTACAGACCAAGTGATCGAACCACGGACAGTACAAGTGCAAGAGGACCTAACCTACGAGAGCCGACCGGTTCAGATATTGGATCGAGATGTCAAAAGGCTAAGGAACAAAGAAGTGCCCTTAGTAAAGATCCTGTGGCAAAATCAACGGTTCGAAGAAGCCACTTGGGAACGAGAGGATGATATGAAACGGAAGTATCCGGAGCTAATTTAGGTTCGAGGATGAACTTTCTATGAGGTATGGGGTACTGTAACACCCACGAAATCTAGTAGTTATATATATGTGAGTATCATTTTTTTTTGTAGAATAAAAAAGGGAGATAAAACCAAAAATATATAAAAAGAAAAGAGGTGAGGTCAAGGATTGAACCTTGAACCTTTTAATTAAATGGCAAACTTTAGGAGTTATGGAATGACCAATAGGCCATCATGAATTATTGTTGAAAGGGGGATGGAAATTTTAGATAAAGTAAGAGTATGGTTAAGAGAAGGAAACAAGAAAATATCAAGTAGCTTTCTTCCTCCTTCTCTTGATTAAGAAAAGAACAAGCAAAAGACAAATTGTCTTTCCCTTCTTTCTTCCTTTCATTTTCGTGAGGATGAAGGAGGAGATGGGATTAGAAGAATTAAGGGGATGAATGGGGACATGTTTCTCATTAGGGAAAAATATAAATGAGTTAAGGAGAAAGGGAAGGCAAAGTTCATCTTTGCTTCTTCTTCCCACTTAGCATAAGGAGGAAAGAAAGAAAGGGATTTCATTTTTCTTCCTTCTTTTTCCTCTTTCTCACCATTGCCAAAACCTAAAGTTCTCCCTCTCCTAATTCCGAAATCCACCTAAGGTTTTTCTTCCTAAAAATAATAATCCACAAGAAGGAGCCTTCAAGATCTACCCCTTCCAAGCAAGAGAAGAAAAAGGGAGTGCTAGAAGGAGAAGGTCTCTTCTTCCTCCTCACAAGGGTACCATTTTCTTTAGGAACCACAAGCGAAAGGATGTGAGTATTCCCTCACCTGTGGTACAAGTAGCTCATGGTTTTCCATAAATTTAAATGGCTTAAAATCCTAGGAAGGTTCTTGCAACTTTAGGCCATGCCAAGTTTAAAAGCCTAGGAAAGTTTAAACTCAAATCTAACATGTTTATGATCTTTCTTATGGCATGATATGAATATTTCCTTGGTGTTTCATGCTTGTATGTTACTTAGAATAAGATGAACCCCACCTTAGGGTTTTGTCCATGAGGAGACTAAATGCCTAGGAAAGCTTAAAACTCAAATCTAACATGTTTATGATCTTTCTTATGACATGATATGAATATTTCCTTGGTGTTTCATGCTTGTATGTTACTTAGAATGAGATGAACCCCACCTTAGGGTTTCGGCCATGAGGAGACTAAATGCCTAGGAAAGCTTAAACTCAAATCTAACATGTTTATGATCTTTCTTATGACATGATATGAATATTTCCTTGGTGTTTCATGCTTGTATGTTACTTAGAATGAGATGAACCCCACCTTAGGGTTTCGGCCATGAGGAGACTAAATGCCTAGGAAAGCTTAAACTCAAATCTAACATGTTTATGATCTTTCTTATGACATGATATGAATATTTCCTTGGTGTTTCATGCTTGTATGTTACTTAGAATGAAATGAACCCCACCTTAGGGTTTCGTCCATGAGGAGACTAAACGCCTAGGAAAGCTTAAACTCAAATCTAACATGTTTATGATCTTTCTTATGACATGATATGAATATTTCCTTGGTGTTTCATGCTTGTATGTTACTTAGAATTAGATGAACCCCACCTTAGGGTTTCGTCCATGACAAGTTTAAAAAGCCTAGGAAAACTTAAACACAAATCCAACTACTTATGATCTTCCTCATGATATGGTATGAAGATAACTTGATGTACTTATGATTTCATGTTGGTTAGAACTAGGTACTCATGCTTTGAACTTTCGGCCAAGATAGGATTAAAAAGGGCTAGGCAAGCTTAAACTCAACCCTAACATGCTCATGTTTTTCTCTATGATATGATATGAAGTTAACATGATATTCTTATGCTTGTCTTTGGTTTAGAACTTAGTTTCACACTTCATGACTTTCGGCCACATCATGATTTGTAGACCTAGGAAGCTTAGAACCTAAACTAAATATGCTCATGATATTCCTTATGATAAATGATATGAAATTGGTTTAGGGTTCACATGTTTATATGCTATTTGTAACCTAGGTTTAGGCTTTGCATGTTTCGGCTACAACATGATTTGTAGACCTAGGAAGCTTAGAACCTAAACTAAATATATGCTCATAATGTTCCTTATGATAAATGTCATGAAATTGGTTTAGGGTTCATATGCTTGTATGTTGCTTTCAACCTAGGTGATCCCTTGCATGTTTCGGCCACCTATGATAGGTTGATGATTGAGACCCAATTATGACTCTTTATGTGCTTCACATGCCATGATACGAATTAGGAGATATTAACTTATGTTCCATGCATGATTATGTTCCCATGATATGATATATGCTCATTTATGTATGCTTATGAATCATGCATTTAAAATGTCTCCTATGATGTGTTATATGCTCAAGTATGTATGCTTATGAAATGACAAGTAAAGGCCTTAGAGTTGCTTCGCTTGTAAAATACCGGAAAATAGGCGAATATTAATAAGGAAATTTTCCGGAATTTTTGGAAATTTTTCGGGAATTTTTCGGAGCTCGTATGGACGAGTTAACGGGGACAAAAACGAGGCCCGGAAAAGCCTGTTTAGGCTACCCCATTTAAGTGAGGAAAAGTTGAATTTATTTATTCATTTTCCTATTTTCTTTTTCTTTCTCCCTACACGCCGTTTCCCTTTTCCCCCACAAACCTGCGCGTGCCCAGCTTCTTCTCTTTCCCTCACTCGATCCCTAACCGGCGCCGCAAACCGCCGGTTACTCCTCTCCTCTGCCGACGCCGACGACGCCAGGGACCAGAGAGCCGCCTCTCCTCTTCGCTGGCCGACGCAGACCCGGACTCCTATCTTCTGCCTTAGCATCGTCTGGCATTCTCCCATCTCTGCCGACGACGCCACTTCCGCTGAGCACCGCCGGTTGCCGCTGTCTGTGAGCCCTAGCCTGTGTCCAGGCACGACCATCCCGCGGCCACTACAGCCTGTCCTCGTGCGCTGCCCTGTTGATCACCGCCGACACCTTGTTCTTGAGCCGTGCCCTAGACCCGAGCCAACAAGGTGAGATTGTGCCGAAGGATTTGGATTGGTGGAGCACCCGATTGTTTGATCTCAGGCTGTGGTGTTGTTTCTTGTTTCCAGCAGGACCTCTAGCTTGTTCCGGCAGCCAACATCTTTGACTTTGGATCAACAGTGATACATTCACATTGAGGTGAGGTTTGTTTTGTTTTCGGGTTGATGCAGAGTGATAATATTGTAGTAATGGATTGTTTTAATTTGTTGAGGAGAAGGAGGTTGGATGTTTGTTTGGGTAAGGAACTGAATCCGATTAGACATCTAGTTAATAATCTTTAATTGATTTTTGAATTCATTAATCTGTTGAGATTGGAGATTTGATTTCATTTCCAGTTGTGGATTTAACTAGAGTTTAGTTACAGATTTAGATTCATTAGCAATCATTTATTTGAGGAATTGTTAAGGTGGATTATGTTAATAGAAAATGATTATCAGGTGTTGGACGAGTTTTGGAAGAAAAGGGTGAGGTCATAAGATTGGATTTATTGAGGTTTCGGCTTGCATTATCCTATCTACGATAAACCTAAGTGTTGATTGTATATTTATTTCAGGGTTTTGATTTGAGACAAGAGCTCTGATTAGAGGACATACAACACGATCTACATTGGAGGCGGGTACCTCTTGACTTATCTTTTATGATATTGTCATTGGATATGCATAGTATTTTATAACTACAAGCAATGAATATGTTTGCCTTTGGTATGTCACTGTTTGATATCCATAGCATGTTAGATTTGTCACATGTGAAGTATCCGTACTTATATCTCATGATTTGTTGCCATGAGTACCTTATTGCCATGAGTATCTTAGTTTCTAGAGTGACATACCATGCTTTACTGAGGTTAGGGTTAGACTCTGGATTTTTGTTTCTGACATGTATATCCAAATTATCTGATACTTAGGTTTTTATGTCATGCTTGGATTGTGTATTTCTATTGGTATATCATATATGATTCGTGTACCTAGATCTTGTGGTTTTGATCTGTGCATATTGTAGGTACATATGCTATGGAAGGGGAATATGTTTAGGATCTAGGTTGTTATACCATAGAGGACCAGTATACCCTAGATCCGTGGATTTGACATACTGATACTGTGGTACCCATATTATGTATATATGGATTTTTCTTTATGCTGATCAGGACATTCCATACTTATTATGTTCAGGACATAGGTTTTTGATATTCTATCTGACCTGTGTACTCTAGATCTTGGTATGTGACCATCGATTTTACCGTACTCATTTTATACATATGGATATGGTTATGTTGATCAGTTTATGACCATGCTTAGTGTCATGCATCATGATTGCATGCTGCGCGATTGTCGGCTCTACTATGGTTGAGCACATCGCCAGTTACATGTACTGCACACACCACCACTCATGGATTAATGGTATATCAGACAGGTGTGTGGCGGTTCTGCTGTTTGGCTCCGTTGGTCTGAGAACTCAGCGTGGTAGCCGGCCGCCAGTTCCGCTCTGTTTGGCTCCGCTGACATTTAGTGTAGCAGCGTAGTAGCCGGCAGACGGTGGACTCTGTTTGGCTCCGTTGGTCGCGCAGCGTGGTAGCCGGCAGAGATACCTCCTCGATCGTCTCGGAGATGAGAGCATTGAGCTCCCATTTATGATTTGGGGTCAGGAGGAAGGAGTACTCCGACAGCATCCCGTCCACTCGGTCACTCATCGGGAGTAGTGACGACAGAGTGCACGGTTGTCACCGCCCTACCCACTCGGTCTCACCGTGTGAGATGACTGACTGGCGTCAGGGGTGACCAGGACGCATCATTAGCATCATATGCATTGATGCATTTATATTTTTATGATTGTGTTTGCTGCATTTGGTTGCTGCATTTTGGTTGGATACATACTTTTGACCTGCATACAGGATTATTGACACTTTCGGTTTGACGACCCTTTTGTCTGGATAAGAGTTCCTGGTGAGTATAGCTTCCTAAGTTACCTTTCAGTTTTGCGTATTTCCCTATATATGATTAGGAAGCTGTATTTCATGTTTGTTGCTGTTAGATATATCTTACTACTTATGTCCATTGGTATTCGCTGAGTTGTTGAACTCACCCCCGTTGATACTATCTTTGTCAGGTACCAGGTTGGTTTTGGTGTCGTTTGGAATATCCTGTCTGCTGGTCTCCACGTCACATCAGAAGACTTATCAGTTTCACGTATGTTTTGTTTGTTTATGTATCAGTTTGTTTAGCTCTGTACTCCGGTTTTATTTTTGGAGTGTTGATGTTGATATGTGGTATTTTGTATTTGTTATTGGTTGTGTAAGCCTAGCCGGCTAGCAGTCTTTGTGTTTTGGTTTTGTTCCAGCCGAGTGGGCTGATGATATATATATAACTGCGTGGTTGTGTGTATATATTCCAGCCGCCTGTGGCTGATGTATATTGTGTATGTAGAAAGTTTCAGATGGTCCGCCGTACAGGGGAGGTACTGCCGAAATTTTTTCGGACAGGGACTCCTCCGGGGCGTGACATCCCTATTTGTTGGGACTAAGAGCACTCTTTATGATATGCTAAGTGAAAGGCCTAAGAGTTGCTTCCCTATCAAGTGGGACTAAGAGCACTCTTCATGCTAAGTTAAGTTATGAATGACATGAACATGATGAATTATGAATGACATGAACATTATATGCTATGAATGACATGAACATGATATACTATGATTATATGACATGTTATTTTACTTTGTATGACTTGTACCAAGGGTGGGCTCCATAAGCACCCCTAGGCCGACGAACTATGAACGAGTCTAGTAAAAAGGGATGAGCTCCTTAGTACATCCCTAGGTCGATGGTCGTAGTATGAACCTAGTTCCCTAGTAGGTTCGGGGCTAGCTACCCTGTCCTAGGGATTGCGCGCATTTATGTATGTATGTGGTACAAGTCGGGCCCTCATGATGATATTATGTTCAAGTATTATATGATATGTTTTTTCTAAAGCATCTTGCACATGATATTACCCATGTTTTAAAGGACATCTTGCATATATGTTTATGCTATGATATGATGTTCTTTATGATATGATATGATGTTTTTTTTATGCTATGATATGATATGTCATGATGCTTACTTTTACGTTATGATATGTTATGACATGATGCTTTATTTTATGTTATGATATGATATGACATGATGTTCTTTTATGCTATGATATGGTATGATATGATGTTCTCTTTTATGCTATGTTAAAATGTGATATGATACTCTTGCATGATATGTTGTTTAGATGTTTTATGTGTCCATGCTATATGTTGTATGATTTTGCTATGACATGTGTTTTTTTGTGTGAGTAGGAAAGAATCTCACTAAGCCTTGTGTGCTTATAGTTACTTTCCTTTTACCACAAATAAAGGTAAAGGATGGATAAACTAAAGGAGCAGCAGGATGGGCAGGAGATGGTTGTGGTGGTGGCTTGGCTAAGAAAGAAAGACCTGCTTACGTTGATTTAAGATTGATATGAACTATGCCTAATTTATGTTGATGACTTGCATGATCACTTTACTTATGCTTATATTAGAAATGGATATTATAACTCTTTAAGTTCATAACTATGCTAAGCATGCTCGTATGATTAGCTGTGATTTAAATGAAAGTAAAAGAAAAAAAAATGATTACTTCCGCTGTTTTTGAAATTCATGTACGTATGTTATGTATGTAGAAAGTAACCCCGCCTCCACTAGGAGGAGGGGTGGGCATTACAAGATCTCTCCGATCTTTGATGAACGATCCATAATGCTCTGTTACTTGATCTTCTCATTTAAACTCCGATTTGAGCACAAATTCAGTTCGAATAGATCTAAATCCAAGATCCTTTGATGCCTACAAAATAAGAATCAAATATTAGCATCAAATAACACATAAATAATATAATTTGCAATTAAGTCCAAGTATAAAGACAATGCATGAAATGTGATGCATATATAGGTTTCATCTATGAATATATCATCAAACCATGCATGTATGAATCAAAATGATACAGTAAAATCATGGTTATCAATACTGAGCAGAGTGATTGGGCGATTATGCAAATGCCAAGCAAGAAGTAAAAACATGTGTCGATAGGGCGGCGAATGAGGGGCAGAGCGACGAGTGAGATGCGAGCGGTGATTGAGACGGGAGTGCTGAGTGAGACGCGAATGGTGAGTGTTGGGCAGAGCGACGAGTGAGGTGTGAGTGATGACTGAGATGAATGTCGACTGGGCGATGAGTATCGAATAGAGCGGCAAGTGTGACCAACACCTGATCATGGAGAGAACCCGACCGACTAGTTGTTATGCCCGATCGAGAGGTCACTGGCCATGAGAGTTTTGCTCGCTTATAACTCGCTCTCAGGTGAGTGTCTGGAAAGCCAACCAAGAGAATTCGATCAAACGACTGAATGGTACCCATCTAATGCCAAGCGAATGGAAAATGCTGAACGTGCGTATAAATGAGACAAAGAGAAAGATCGAGTAGTGCCGAGCGAGAAATTGAAGAAATGCCGACCGAGAACTCGAGAGAATGCCAAGTGGGTGGAAAGATGATGGGCGAGTGGTGTCAAGCGCGCGAACGAGAAAATGTCGATTGAGCGACAATAAACTGCGTTCGAGCGACCAAAAATGGCGACAGGGCAATATGAAGAATGTCGAGCGGGTGGATAGATGACGGACGAGCGATTCCGACCAGTCGCTAAGAGAATGCTGACTGGGCACCCGAAAGAATGTCGAGTGGGCATGAAGCCTGTGTGCTCTGTGAGCTGAGTTAGGAACGGATCCCGAGAGATCGAAAGGCGAATGTGAGTGGGGGCAAAGATGGGGAGTCGAGTGGGTGCGAAGCTCGTGAACCTAGTGTAGAGTGGGACGAGTGCCAACTAAGAGACAAGTGTCAGGCAGAGCGGCGAGTGAAACATGAACGATGAGTGCCAAGCAGAATGGCGAGTGAAACAAGTGTGAGTGTCGGGCTGAGCGGCTAATGAGACTAGACTAGTGAGTGTCAAGCAGAGAGGCGAGTGAAACGAGTGTGACTGTCAGGCAGAGTGGCAAGTAAAATGTGAATGGTGAGTGCTGGGTAGAGCTGCGAGTGAAACGAGTGTGAGTGTCGGGCAAAGTGGCGAGTTAAACGAGTGTGAGTGTCGGGCAGAGGAGCAAACCTGACCGACTAGTCATTGTGCCCCGACCGAGAGGCAGTTCATCACGAGAGCCTGACTGAGTCGTTGGTCATGAGAGCCCGACCGAGAGATAGTTGGTCGCGAGAGTTATGCTCGCTTATAACTCGCACAAGAGCGAAAGTCTGTAAAGCCGACCAGGAGGTCATTGGTCGTGAGATTCATACTTGCTTATAACTCGCAATGGGGCAAGACTCTGGAAGCTAACCGGGAGGTCATTGGTTGCGAGAGCCATGCTTGTTTATAACTCGCACTGGGGCTAGAGTCTGGAAAGCCGACTGGAAGGTTGTTAGTTGCGAGAGTCATGCTTGCTTATAACTTGATGTGCGTAGATTATATACTCTTTTATGCATGTTTTTACGCACATTTACATATTTTGAGCATGCTTGATCTATGCATTTTTATACTTCCAGCTTTCCTTTTAGCATATTTACTCTTTTGGTTCGGAGATCTGCTTTTTGTGCATTTTCTGTACACAGGAGTCGATTTGGTGAAGAATCTACATCTTTGGGCATGCATTGGAGGAAACAAAGGGAGAAAGCACCGGGCCGTGTGCCTCACACGGCCATGCACTGGTATGGAGCTCGGGCCGTGTGGAGTTTGGCACCAACAGAAGAGGAAGATGACATGGCCGTGTCAAGATTTGAAGCCAACCAGAGAAGAAGCCTTACATGGCCGTGTGGATCTACACGGCCGTGTGAAATTTCCAGAGACCAAGCAGGCTTCGGCCGTGTGCACCACACGGCCGTGTAGCATTTCCAGAGACTAAGCAGGCTGTGGCCGTGTGCACCACACAGCCGTGTAGCATTTCCAGAGAGCAGAAGAGTTCTGGCCGTGTGGAGTCACACAGCCGTGCAGCTTTGGCAGAGAGGGAACTGGACATGGCCGTGTGAATCTCACACGGCCGTGTCACGGGGCCGTGTGGCGCCCGATTCCCTCCTCTATTTAAACCCTTCTTCATGAATTGAAAGGGGATCTCTCCCCCTTTGGGAGAAGGCAAGATTTGGTGGTTTCCTCCCATTCTTGGGAGGATTTCTGGGCGATTCTAAGGGAGATCTCGACGATTTCGACTCCGGAGCGAGGATTGGATCCGAAGACGAGGCTTCTTCGTAGATAAGTTTTCTCTTTCCCCCTCTTCTTGATTTCTTGGATTGGGGATTTAAGAAATGCTTGTAATCTCTATTTCTTCGGGTTTTCTTCCTCGATTCATGGAGTAGATCTTGTATTCTAGGATTAAGGGAGTATTTGTATGGTGGATTGATGTAATCTCTTATGGATTTGCCATTTTCTTGTTTCAATGACATTGTCTTGCTTGTATCAATTAGATCTTGAATGATTAATGGTGATTTGTGCTTAATTCTCATTCTTGATTGATTGTTTGAATTTCTTGTGGACTTTGTAAAGATAAACTCTCACTCGATCATCCGAGGGATCCACGTGACAGGTGCAAGCCCGTGTAAGGACGTTTGAGAGATAATCTTGAAGAGGAAATGGGAATATTCAAGAGAGTAGGATGGATCTTGTGATTAGTTTCTTGTATCTTGATAGATTAATAAGTTGTGGGCTTCTATGTTGATATCCGAGGAAGGCATAGTAATAGGTGCGCTTCTGTGTAAGGACAACGTAGGTTCATGTCTAATTAATCCTATTTAGATACATTTCTCAGTCCTTAGCCGGTTGTCTATTGCAAGAGAGAACCGGCAACTTTCTACATGTTTGGCAATTGAGGGATAAGAATTGGTGAACCATTTACATTCAAGAAATCTTACAAAGAAACCGAAACTCCTAGAATCTCCCTTTATCATAACCCAAAACACTAAACTCTTGTTTGTTGATCTTTAAGATTAGATTTGTTTACCTTTACTTTGCTTTTGAAACGATTGGATAGTTGTTTAGCTAATTCGCATTGAGACATTTCTAGTGCTTATTCCAGTCCCTGTGGATACGATAATCTTTTATATTACTTGCGACATTTCCGTACACTTGCGGAGCGTAACATAACTCGCACTGAGGCGAGAGTTTGGAAAGCTGACCGGGAGATCGATAGTCGTGAGAGCCCTACCTGCTTATAACTTGGGCTGAGCCGAGAGTCTGGAAAGCCAACCGGAAGGTTGATGGTGATACTCCGATCTGAGATCGATGTCGATACTCAGGTCCATGACCAGTGGTGATACTCCGATTTGAGACCAGTGGCGATAGTCTGGTCTGAGACAAGTGGCAATACTCCGATCTAAGACCAGTGGTGATACTCCGATCTGAACCCGGTGGCGATACTCTAGTCCAAGACTAGTGGTGATACTCCAGTCTGAAACTAGTGACAATACTCTGATCCAAGACTGGTGGTGATACTCTTGTCCGAGACTAGTGGCGTTACTTCCAACGTCATCCATTTTCACGTTCCAAAATAGGCGGAGGAGATTCCCAGATATGGTGCCAAATTGATCCTGTCCGGAAGCTGAATCGGATGAAGGTCGACCAAGGTGGCGTCGGAGTTGAAGGAGCGGCGACTTTGACACACCCTATATGTGTGCGTTAGAAACTTGGACCCCCACATGAAATCAGGGGCCAGTGATAACGAAACTGGTGGTACTTGGGTCCTACACACACCCAGACAAGCACACGGAGTGTTAGAGACCCAAAAACTAAGGAAGGGGTCTCTGGCATAATCCCTTCGATGCTCAAGTTAGGTCCTTTTTCCGACGAAGCATTGTACGAAGGAAGGAAGAAAAAGGAACTACTAAAGTTGCGTGCGGATGTGCGCGTACCTAGCCAATGAAGAGGACCCCATTTTTACACAACTTTGCCTGCCTTTTAAGCCTGTACGTTGCCAAAGAATGTAGGGTGTCAGGATGTGTCGAGTGAGGGAGGATGTCTTGTAGCCTCCCACTGGTAGGAGGAAGGTTCCGCTCTTAGTGTGTGGCAAAACACTAGAATATTTCCTAACTCACGGTAGTTATTCTTTGATAGGAGGTTATGATTCTCTGACACTGTTGTCGCTTAGTGTTATCCGTCCTACATAGGTTTTGCAACGACCCGACCCCTCGGCCCCTTGGGAGGCCCAACTGGCAGCCCATTTGGCGGCCCTTGGGCGGCCCAACTGGCGACCCCTTATGTCGTCGACCGACGACCCTCGGCTCGGCCGTGTCGTTACTCACTAGGACTTTCCACCCCTGGCCAGTGGATTTTTGCCTTCTCCATGATTCAAACTCTAGTCCTCCAGGCTAAGTACTAGAGTTTATGAATCCTGGTAGCCAAGTGAGCGGTAGATAGCTTGAGATGATTGCTCAAATGCGGTGCAAGGACAGAGTCTTGATGCCCTAGCTTGTGTACAACCGGCCTGGGGCTATCAAGGGACTACGCCTGATCGAGATGAAGAGAATGAGCTGTGCAGAATCGGCCAAGAATCATCTGAGACTATAACTGAGGACTAAGCCTGCATGACCCGATTGGCGCAGAATTGGTCGGGGATTATATTGTCTGGTATATGTGCTAAGGCCATATGTAGAAACTGAGCTTGGATAACCTGAGCAGTAGGTAGCCGGCCGAGAATTAGTTAAAACCCCAGCCCGGGTCTTAACCCTGAGGACCCGACCTGTCTATGACCAACTGGGAATTATACGGAGGGTGAAGCGGGGAAGTTGAACCGCCACCTCCCCTTGCCCGTTGACTGCCATGTCCTCTTGACCATTGACTTTTTGACATTATCGGGCCCCTCATTTACACACCGTATCACCGATCATGAGAGTAATTATGGTCCTTCATTTGAGGGGAGGATTGTTCGGTATTTAATCAAAGTCCTACATTGGAAAAATTTGAAAAAGATCATGAGTTTAAAAGGATAAAAGATATCTTTATTGACATGAAGCCTTTTGAAGACAACCTAAAAGTAAAGTCATGAGGGCTTAGGCCTAAAGTGGATAATATCACACTATTATATAGATATATGAACATCTTATCGGCACAACAGTTGCTTTGCAAGTAATGGCCCATCAGGTAATTCAATATTGATCGGGAATTTGTGTGTGTGTGATTTTATTTTTGTTGTTATATGCTTGTGTTTATCTCATGTCTATAAGCACACATTTTCTACCACCTCTCAACTGGTCAGTAGTCATCATCTCTATGTTATCTTACTAATTTAGTAATGAGTGATTTTCTTGTCGAAATAGTAATTGGTATATGTATCTAATGTCTTTGTTATTTCTCTCCTGTATCTGGATGAGTGTGAGCAAACTCATGGCAAGTGAAAAGATAACAGGTCAAGTTGATAATGGTCATAAATGAGTTAGATCCAATATCATCTAATCCTTCGAATAGACAGCATAATGAAACAACTCTTATTAAAGCTAAATATTATTAGTAAATTTCAAATTTGGACTAAAGTATGTCCCTTAAAATAGTCATAACATTGTATGTTTTGACCATTAAGGGATGTGTGCAAGAGCTGGTTCAGAGAAGCTTCTTTGAGTCTAATTTTTCATCTCACTCCTTTCCCATGGTTATATTTCAACTACTCAATGAACCTGAGTGATATTTTTTCCTCATGACTTTTGTTTATTATTAACAATATTTAGGTTGAACATATTCATTCTTTCTAATGAAAATTATGTTTCCTTCTATTTTAATATCCTTTACAAAATTTCTTTGTGCTTAATTTATGTTGAGAATAGTATACCTATTTTTTGGTTTGTTGTATTAAACCTATTGCCTCATTCTCAAAATAAAACATGTGTCACGGACAGTGAACAAAATCTTCAGACTACATGAACCAATACTTTCGAGTAATGATGCCACTATATTTACATGTATACTTGTTTTCCAAAAAGTATCTAAACCTATTACAATAAAAACATGTTCCTTATACAATCCATATATTTTCATTGATCTGTCTTTTGCTTCACATTTTCAAAACCTGTTATTTATGTTCATGGTGCTTCAAGAATCCATTCATGGTGATTGTTGTGAAATGGTAGGATTTTTCATCTATCTCGTAAATACATCTTTTCAACATCAGCACTCACACGTAAAAATTTGTGGAGACAATTGTGTTACATATTTTGGATTCTCATTCATTACCGTAACTTGCTCTCAGGTCTGAGTAGTATAATTGTCATGTATCCTTCAGAAAATATTATTAATAGCATAAAACAAGGAATGATTAAAATAGAGGAGCTTATATACTCTTATGTGATTGTTGAGATATGTCTCTCGATAACCATGTGACACACTATACTTCACTATGGACATACAATCTGAATGTACATTGATCACATGCAAATTTTTTTACTCGAGATATGCATGTGTCACGAACAATCATAACAAACAAGAAAAAAGTCACTTAGCAATGATAACAATGTTCAATGATCATGGGAGATTACTAGAAAAGATGAACTAAAAGTATTACTATCTAAATCAACACATTAACATATTTTTCACTGCTTGTTCTCAGGGGAGGCTCATGTGATTTTTCTTGCTGAATAGATGAATGTAGTTTTTTGTCTTGTATAATGTAAACAAACCATCATGAGCTTTTCATATGTCCTCTAAGACTATAGAGATCATCTGAGCAAACCAACCAACGAATATCATTTGATATCGAACCTTGTGGAAGACACCTCGGTACAGGAGAGGTATTCTTTATATGTTCACAAGGATTATGTAGCCTATAAAATCCAAATAATAAAGGAAATTTCCATTTCTTCTTCTTGAAGTTTACCTTCCTTTTCAAAATGCTCTGGGAGTATCTAAGGGTGGGTTTTCAAACTCCTGGCATTTCACACTAGTCATTAACATCATCAATGGAAAAGAGGCGTGGCACACACATGGCATGTCAGCCAAGATAAAGTGATGGTGGTAATGATTAAGGAATGAATCAATAAGAGTTTGAAAATCTCTAAGATATTTTGAAACTATAAGGGGGATTTCAATTCCTTCTCATGTTATTATGAAGCACTCCGTATCTCATGATATTGGCAAAGTTGCTAACTTACAGGGATCATCGTACTATCAAATATTTTGAGGAGGAAGTCTTAATTCATGCATCTAACTCTTGCAGTTTTGGCGGTTCTCATATGATATGCATCTTACTCTTGAAATTTTGGTGATTTGTCCTATTGAACTCATTTCATTTCTTTTATATCTACCTGCAATAACCGGAAGAGAAGAGGTGTAGAAAGCCGATCTTACTTTGGCCTTTGTGCTTTCTTCTCCCATTGCAAAATATATTAAAGAACTTTGTTGCCTACTTTCCCAACTCTGTTGCTTCTTGGTTTGAAATTGCCTTAACATGTTAGTTAATCTAATCCACAAGCTAATCACCCCTCAAGTTATTCTTCTATAGTTTTGGGCCTCCGTAGACCCTAGGGTTAGGGTTTTCCCTTGGTCTTTCATTTGGCCAGTTCTTTTGGTGTGATCGAACAATCTACTTATCAATTTGACTCAGTGAGTATGTTTATCCAAAGAATTGGTCTGGAGTTGGTTCAAGATCATCGAGATGGTAACAACATTGTGCTCTCGGTACATATCCCAAGAGTATCGGATAGGGCGGTAAATGAACCAATGGTTCAGAAATAAGTTTAGTGTTCTACTAGATACAGAACTATTTATATTCATGCAATACACACGATTTTAATTAATTGGACAAGCTGGAACAACTTATGAATAAACTTGAACATGTATATTGGTGAATAATAATCATCAATAAATTTTTTATAAACTTGTAAAATAAATAAATAAAATAAGTTTAAATTATTAAATTTAATAACTAGTTGAATAAGTTTTAAACAATCAAATAAGGTTGTTCTCGTTGTAATGGTACAACTGTAGGGTACTTTTTTTGTTTCCCAAATATTTAAGGGTCGAGTTTCAATTTTGACAAATTAACGGATGAATTATCTCTAATAGACGGTTGATTTAAGAACGCTGGACTGATGGACCGATGGGAAATTTTCATGGGCCGGATTGGCCATCCCAGGATTAGTAGTAGAAAGTTGAATACTTTGTACCAACTAAATTGAAAACTTGATAACATCTAAATGCACCAACCTCAAGCTAAAATTGAACCAAACTCTACCCCTACAGTGTAGCCAAATTGGTATTCTGGTAATATAGGTGTTTCATTCTCCGGGGTTCATTCACTAAGGATTAAATATCCTCCCTCTTAGAAAGTTGTTCGATATGTGATTTACCTTTCTTTTTCTGGTTCTGGAGCTGGCGATGATGTTGGTGCAATATCCCTGAGTTAAGGTTGACCAAGTTGACTAAGTTTGAGTTGGCTCAAGCTTGAGTCTTGATGTTTGAGTTTTGATATTTGACAATATATGAAAATTATAGGTGCAATCATCCGATTGGGGAGATTGTTGGTGCAAATCCCCTCTGGTCAAAGCTTGACAAGTTTGATGTGAAGAAGAGTCAAGTAGGTCAAGGTTGACTGGTTACTTGACTGGGAAAGTTCTAACTGGAGGTTAGGCAATGACAAGTCCAACAGGAAGGTTGGTAGAAAGGAAAATCCAAGTGAGTCAGTGTTGACCGGGCACTTGGTGGTGAAAGTCCTGGTGCGTGAAGCTAGGCAGTTGAAAGTCCTGGTGAGTGAAACCAGGCAGGTGAAAGAACCGGTGAGTGAAGACGGGAAGTGGAAAAATCCTGGTGAGTGAAACCAGGTGAAAATCCTAGTGGGTGAAGCTAGGTGAAAATCCTGGTAAGTGCAGTTAGGCAGATGAAAAGTCCTAGTGAGTGAAGCTAGGCAGATGGAAGGACTTGGTGAGTGAAGCCAGGCACGTAGAAATCTAGGTGGGTCAAGGTTGACCGGACACCTGGTGTTGGGAAGTCCAAGTAGGTCAAAGGAGTGATCGAATACTTGACACAAGGAAATCCAGATGGGTCAAGGGTGATCGGAAATCTGGTGGAAGGAAGTCCAAGTGGGTCTTGGGGGATCGGACACTTGGCACGAGACGGTAAGTCCAAGTGGGTCAAGGTTGACCGGTCACTTGCACGAGGAGAAAAGTTCAAGTGGGTCAAAGGATTGACATGACACTTGGTGAAGAAGTCCCAGCCGGTTAAGGTTGATAGAATGCTAGGCATGAGGTGTCCCAACAGGTCACAGTTGACCGGACATTGGATTTGGGCACCCTTGAGCTTGAGTTAAGCGAGTCAAGGGTGGTTAATCGATTAGCCAATCGATTGAACCGAAGCCCAATCGATCAACCGATCGATTGGGAGAGTGTTGTGATAAACAACATCCCAACCGATCAACCGATCAATTGGGAGCTTGAATCATGAGTATAGAAGCGTCCCTAATCGATCAACCGATCGATTGGGCCCCACCAATCGATCGATCGATCGATTGGGGTTGGAAATCTCGCATGACGTGAGAAAGGATAAATCGATCAACCGATCGATTCAAGCCTTTTCCAGCGAGAGCACAAAGACGCTCTAAATCAATCAGCCGATTGATTCAAGTCTCCCCAATCGATTGGGATATGACTGTTGCACAGGTAGCAAGCTTTGGAAAGCTGGGATGGCGCGGATCTCACATGGCAATCGATTAGGAGCAAGCCTAATCGATTGGGAGCCCTAGAGGCGTAGTGTATAAAGTTGTGGCGAGCTTTCTTCTCAGTAGTTCTACTCGAGCCTTCTTCCAGTGCTCACGCGATATTCTTCACTACTCATCGCCGGACTTAGAGCTTGGAAGAGAGGTGTTGTTGCACTTTCCAAAGGGTCCAGAGGCGTCTTCATCAACAAGAGATCAAGCAAGAAGAAGTTTTTCATTTGTATTCTTATAGTTACTTCTTGCTTAGAGTTGTATCTTGCTGTGTGAGTTTGTACGAGTTTCTCCACCTCCGGTAGTTACCAAGAAGGAGTATTTTTCATAGTGGAGAGCGTGTTGTGTGTGGATTCTTGGATTAGTCACCTCTTCTTGAGGTGGATACCAAGTAAATCCTTGTGTTTGTGTTGTGAGTTTTGCTTCGAGTTCTATCCGCTGCATATCCTCATCACGAAGTAAGCCAATGAAGCGCGAAGAGCTATTCACCCCCTTCCCCTAGCTATAAATCGACCCTAACAGATGAGAGATGTTTGGGTGGAGTAAAATCACTTTTTCTAACCAAATTCAAAAAATAAACCACCCTAATTGAATAAACTAATCAAATTTAAAATTTTGATTAAGTTATTTCAAAATTTCATTAAAAAACAATGATTTATTCTATTTATTCAATTCTAAAAATAAATGGAAAAAAATTAAATCAGTTAAAAAATTTGATTATTTAAACTGTAAAATACCAAAAATTTGCGAATAATGATAAGGGAATTTTTCGAAATTTTTGGAGATTTTTCTGGAATTTTTCGGAGACTGTATGGTGTAGGTTACGGGGATCAATTATGGGTCCCGGGAAAGTCTCTTTAGGCTACCCCATTTAAAATGAGGAAAAGTTACATTTTCCTTTTTCTTTTCTTTTATCTATTTGTTTTTTTTATTTCCTTCGATCCGTTCCTTCTTCCCCCGCCGAAACCTCACGCCCGATTCTTCCCTCTGCCCTAATCGCTTCTTTCCTTGTGCTGCCACCAAACCTCAACAACCGACGCCACTGCCGCTGCCCTCTCCAACCACTCCTTCCGTCTGCCCTAGATCCACCGCCGGCAACAGGAACCCCGGAGCCGATCGCTCCTCTTCTCGCCGACACTCAAGTTGTCGTGTGACCTAGACTCTCCATCGTCGCATACTTTCCTTTCCTCTCTTCCCCTCTGCCCTAGCCTCCAGGCCGTGCCCTAGTTCCTGGTGCCGCCCCTCTTCAGAGCCGCCGGCCATAGAGCTCCGACGCCAACAGCAGGTGCATCCAGCAGAGGGGTTGAAGGTGAAGGCTTAAGGTTTGGGTTTTCAAATTTGGTACTCTGATTCTTGTCTTGCCGTGAGCAGCACTTGGGTTGGGTGGAAGGTTATGCTAACTACGGATTATGGTTTCTAATTATAGATTCATTGCGACGGTGGTGTATTTGGTTTCAGCGGCTGCCCTTATTCCGACAGGAACCACCTGTTGTGGACCAACAGAAGAGACTTTGGTGTTGAGGTAAGGAATAGGGTTTTGATTTTAGTTATAGATCATGATGTAATCTAGATTATATGATTACATTGTTGTGAGGGATTATAATTGTTGCAAGTTCTAATTTGTATTAATTAGTTATGAAATGATTGAGGAGTTGATGATCCAATTTAAGGTTTAAAATTGGATTTGGGTTTAGGTTAGCTTCTCGGGAATTTGATTTATCTAATTAATTAATATGTAATTAGATAAATCTGTATATCGTGTTGTTACAGGACTGTGATTCGAGACGGGCGACTCGACATCGGATTGGTTCGATACGATTTACATTGGAGGCGGGTACCTCTTGACTTATCTTTTATGATATTGTCATTTGGATATGCATAGTATTTTATAACTACAAGCAATGAACATGTTTGCCTTTGGTATGTCACTGTTTGATATCCATAGCATGTTAGGTTTGTCGCCCGTGATGTATCCGTGCTTATATCTCGTGATTTGTTGCCATGAGTATCTTAGTTTCTGGAGTGACATACTATGCTTTACTGAGGTTAGGGTTAGGCTCTGGATTTTTGTTTCTGGCATGTGTATCCAAATTATCTGATATTTAGGTTTTTATGCCATGCTTGGATTGTGTATTTCTATTGGTATATCATATATGATTCGTGTACTTAGACCTTGTGGTTTTGATCTGTGCATATTGTTGGTACATGTGCTATGGAAGGGGGATATGTTTAGGACCTAGGTTGTTATACCAAAGAGGACCTGTATACCCTAGATTCGTGGATTTGACCTACTGATACTATGGTACCCATATTATGTATATATGGATTTTTCTATGCTGATCAGGATATTCCATACTTATTATGTTCAGGACATAGGTTTTTGATATTCTATCTGACCTGTGTACTCTAGATCTTGGTATGTGACCATCGATTTTACAGTACTCATTTTATATATATGGATATGGTTATGTTGATCAGTTTTGCTATGCTTAGTGTCATGCATCATGATTGCATGCTGTGCGATTGTCGGCTCCACTTTAGTTGAGCCCATCGCCAGTTACATGTACTGCACACACCACCACTCATGGATTAGTGGTTTATCAGGCAGGTGTGTGGCGGTTCTGCTGTTTGGCTCCGTTGGTCAGGTGACTCAGCGTGGTAGCCGGCAGACAGTTCCGATCTGTTTGGCTCCGCTGGCATTTAGTGTAGTAGAGTGGTAGCCGGCAGACGGTGGACTCTGTTTGGCTCCGTTGGTTAGGTGACTCAGCGTGGTAGCCGGCAGAGATACCTCCCCGTTATCGTGTACCGGGAGATGAGAGCATTGAGCTCCCCCATTTATGATTTGGGGTCAGGACAGGAGTACTCCGACAGCATCCCGTCCACTCGGTCACTCATCAAGAGTAGTGACGACAGAGTGCACGGTTGTCACAGCCCTACCCACTCGGTCTCACCATTTGTGTGTGAGATGACTGACTGGCGTCAGGGGTGACCAGGATGCATCATTAGCATCATATGCATTGATGCATTTATATTCTTATGATTGTGTTTGCTGCATTTGGTTGCTGCATTTTGGTTGGATGCATACTTTGACCTGCATACAGGATTATTGACACTTTTGGTTTGACGACCCTTTTGTCTGGATAGGAGTTCCTGGTGAGTACAGCTTCCTCAGTTACCTTTCAGTTTTGCATATTCCCTATATATGATTAGGAAGCTGTATTCCATGTTTGTTGCTGTTAGATATATCTTACTACTCATGTTCATTGGTATTCGCTGAGTTGTTGAACTCACCCCCGTTGACACTATCTTTTCAGGTACCAGGTTATTTATGATGTCGCTTGGAGCATCCTGTCTGCTGGTCCCCACGTCACATCAGAAGACATACCTCCGCCTGTTTGTTATTTTATCTTGGTATATGAGATGTATGTATTTGACTTTGTGTGTTCCGGTTTTGTGTTCGGAGTGTTGTTTTGGTTGTGTGGTGTAAGCCTAGCCGGCTAGCAGTGTGTTTTTCGTTGTATGGGCTTGTCTTTATGTATGTTTCGCTGTGTTGTTTTTTTTTATTTCAGCCGAGTGGGCTAATAGAAATATATATATAACTGCGTGGTTGTGGATATATTTGTCCAGCCGTGTAGGCTGAGATTATTAACTGCGTGGTTGTGTGTATATTCCAGCCGCCTGTGGCTGTTGTATATTATGCCTGTAGAAATGCTTCAGATTGTCACCTATACAGGGGAGGTGCTGCCGAAATTTCTTCGGACAGGGACTCCTCTGGGGCGTGACAATTAAGTGGTATCAGAGCAGGTATACGATACTTGCTATATGTTCTGGATTTTTGAGATGTATCTGATACCAATTTATTTGATATCAGAGATCGACTTACGAGTCATATTCTCCTTGCGTTTCGGATTTCGTGTTTTGGTCTTCTCGATGTGACTTTTCGGGTTTTGAGACCTGACAGCAGTAGGACATCTCCAAGCTATAGGAGGTATGTTGGTATATACTGTTATCCTACCTTTCTGTTAGTATATGCCCTATATTACAGTTTATCATCTGTATTAGCATTCTTTATTAGTATTTCTCTGGTTGTTGTAGCACATATTATATGTGATGGGATAGCCATTGATCTTGATCGACCTTAATAGAGATTAAGGAATATAGTCTCTGCTGATTTTTCATATCATATCATTAGTAGTATTAGCTTCTGTTACTACTAATTGGTTAGGAGATGGAGACACATATCAGACTCTGTTATTATTAGTGTGTAGTAGATAGTACCTTCATATTCATGTTGACTGGTCAGTAGAATACCGATATACTTTAGTTAGTTTTCGTCGGTAGATGATTATTGTACTCTGGTTAGATCGGTCAATAGAAAACTGATTTACACATATTGACTTGGGGTAGTCGTGGGTTGATTTACCTTAGACGCTTGTAGAGGCTTTATTTGTTCTTGATTAGTTAGTTGATGACCGATTAGTTTTGTTGATCCGATCAGTAGGGGATTGACCTACTTTACTTTTAGATGTTTGAATCTTGGGTTATTCGTGCTTAGTTGGATATCTTGAGCACATCGAGTACCTAACTTATACTGACGTGGGAAAGGACTGAATTAGCCATATACTATTGTCGGTTTGGTCAGTCGATAGAGGATCGATGTATCTTATTCCATGTGTACTTTAATTTTAGACTGTATGTACCTAATGGGATAACTTAGAAGGTGGCATAGGATTTGTGTGGTAGATTGGATTAAATATGCTGATTCTGCATATCTATGTAGTGTGTACAGGCGATTATTACGGGTTGTAGGAGCATTTTGATGGACGATCTAATTGTATGTAGTGGGTGCATACTTTTTCGGTTATGATTGTTGTGGGTTTCTAGTAGATTATACCCGAGTGGTCTGGTTGGTTTATTGAAGATATCTTATCGATTTAATCTGAGTTGTGATATGAGCAGATGTGTTTGGTGTGGTATCTGAGGTATATTATTGCTTATGTTTGATATGTGAGTGCACCTGGGTTTAGTATGCTTTATTGGTAGTTGATGTTGATTATACTCTTGGCATAGGCGGATATATGTCATGTGAGTGTTGTTTGAAGTGTATTATCGAATATACCTACGATGATTATGCACACGGGTTCGATATGTAATGTTGAGGGTATTAAACTGATTTTTACTTGTGTTATGAGTATGTTGGTGTGTACTAATTGGAGGATTATGTCGATCATACATGTGTTGAGTGTGCCAGGTGTATGGTGGGTAGTATCATGATGATTCTACCTATGTTGAATGTAGAATGCTTGGTGTCTACATTATGTTATTGTTTGTATTACCCTGTCAACTACTTCTCCTATTAGTGGGTGACTGACCCACTAGGATGATGATAGAGTTGACTATGAATTTGATTTGCTTACTAGGTTGCTATACCCTAGGCTAACCACAGTGATCTGTGGTAGAGAAATTTCGTGCAGTCTCAAACTGGATAGTTAGGTGCTTGGGCACTTATGTATTGTTGTGGTAGAGCGTAGCTCCCACATGTTATGGATCGTTTGTGGTAGAGCGTAGCTTCCACATATTCTGGATTCCCACATATTTAGGTATTGTTTTGTAGTGGAGCGTTGCTCCTACATATTACAGATTGTTTGTAGCGGAGCATTGCTCCCATATTTATTGTGGATACATATTTTGGATTATTTGTGGTGGAGCGTTGCTCCCACATATGGAGGATTTCTTGTGGTAGAGCGTTGCTCCCACATATGTGTTATTTCGTGTGATAGAGCATTGCTCTCACACTGGAGTTTTTATTCTTTGGTGATTATATATCGTTGGTGATTAGATCTGTTTATTGTTGGGGATCTTATTGTTAGGAATGTCTGTGATACGGACATTATGTGTCTTGGTTTTACCATTAGTGCTTGCGGTGCCCTAGATGTTATCATGGACTCGATGATTTGGGTATCCCTAGAATGTTTGGATCGGTTTCCATTGTCTTTGTTGACGATGTTGTGATCTATTTCGGATCCGCGGTGAGTCACGTACACCACCTTTGCTTAGATCTAGAGATGTTTCAACGAGAACATCTATATGTGATGATCAGTAGTGCTTATTTGGATTGTCTTATGTGATGATGATTAGGACACGCGGTCACCAGTAGGAGTATACCGTGGTTCCACAGGAGATCGAGGTTGTTACCGTTGGGAGTAGACGGAGTCGATAAAAGAGGCTCGCAACTTCCTTTGTTTGGCTCGATATTTCCGGAGATACGTTGAGGGTTTCTCACGGATTGCTATGCTACTTACACGCCTGATCAGGAAAGGCGTGAAGTTCACTTGGCATGAGGTTTGCAAGACCAGCTTTTAGGAGCTGAAGCGGAGTTTAGTGTCGGCTCCGATTTTTGGTTTTACCTTCTGGAGAGGACGAATTCGTGCTCTATACCGACGCATCTCTACCGGGTTTGGACGCTGTTTTGATGCAGCACGATAGAGTAGTCTCCTATGCTTCTCGTCGGTTGAAGAAGCATGAGAAGAACTACCCTGTACATGATCTGGAGCTATCGCCATTATTTTTGCCATGAAGATTTGGCGACATTATTTATATGATGTTACATTTGAGATTCTCACTGACCATAAGAGTCTCAAATATCTGTTTTACTTAGAAGGAACCTAATCTCCGACAGAGGAGATGGATGGAGTTCCTAAAGGATTTTGATTGTACCATTAGCTATCACCTAGGAAAAGCTAATGTGGTTGTCGACGCACTTAGCCGGAAGTCTAGAGTGACTTTGGCTTGCCACCGAGTTGTGGTCACAGACTGGTTACCATGGTTGCTCAGTCGTCGATCCGGACGAGGATCCGAGAGCCCTAGGCTGCTGATCAGTATTTGCAGTTTATTTGCAGCCAGATAGCTTCCGGGTAGCAGACCGAGTTCACACGAGACGAGGAGGGTGTTATACACTTCGGAGGCAGATTATGCGTACTTCAATCTCATCCGGTCTTATAGGAGTTACTTCCGGAGGCTCATCGCTCATGATTTGCTGTCCACCCAGGCGGTACCCATGTGTACCAAGATTTGAGGTATTTTTACTGGTGGAACGGTATGAAAAATGACATCGCGAAATTTGTAGCTAGATGTCTTGTCTGTCAGCAGGTGAAGGCTGAGCACCAGAGACCTGCTGGATTACTTCAGTGGACTCCAATTCCCGAGTGGAAATGGGAACACATTACCATGGACTTGTGGTGGGTTTGCCGATGACACGATGAGGTCATGACGCGATTTGGGTAATCGTTGAACGATTAATCCAAATCCGCGCATTCGTTAGCTAATCGGAGGACAGATTTCCTGGATCGATTGGTAGATCTGTTTTGCCGGGAGATCATCAGATCACGTGGTGTTCCATTGATTATTATTTCGGATAGAGACCCTGATTCACGTCTCGTTTTTGACAGAGTCTGCAGCAGACCTTGGGCATGCAGCTCTGTTTCAGTACAGTTTTTCCATCCTCAGACAGATGGATAGTCACAGCGGACCATTCAGACTCTAGAGGACTTGCTGAAGTCTTGTGTACTAGATTTTGGAGGCAGTTGGGAGGACCATTTGCCGTTGGTAGAGTTCGTCTACAACAACGGTTTGCATTCGGCTATCCAAATGCCACCGTTGAAGCGTTGTAAGGTAGGCCTTGTCGGACACCCATTCTCTGGGATGAGGTTGGGGAGGCCCAGTTATTAGGACCTCATAGGGCTCAGCTTGAGATAGAGTTGGTCCATACTATCGGACGGAGGATGTTAGAGGCATAAGACTGCCAGAAGAGTTATGCTGACCGGAGTCAGAGACTTTTAAAGTCCTCCATTTGCGACCAGGTATTTCTGTGAATTTCACCCTCGAAAGGGGTGAAGAGATTTGGCTTCAGAGGTAAGCTAGCTCCACGATACATTGGACCTTTCTAGATCTTGGAAAGGATTGGAGCGGTAGTTTACCGGTTGGCACTACCACCGTCCTTGGCAGGAGTGCATGATGTATTCCACGTATCTATGCTGAGGAGATACGTACCCGAACTGACACATGTGCTGACAGATATCTCAGTTTTAGTACAGCCTGGCGTCACTTATGAGGAGATTCCGGTACGGATTTAGACCGGAAGGAGAGTCAGTTGTGGAACAAGACTATCCGCCTTGTTAAGGTCGGATGGTAGTATCTTTCGGACGAGGAGGCTACTTGGGAGCTCGAGGATACTATCCGAGCTCGATATCCCCATCTTTTCACTTGAGATATGTTATTTGTTTACCGTTCAGCATTTATGCTTTATATCTGTTGTTGGTACTTGCTGATGGTAGATAACGAAATTTGGGGATCAAATTTTTATTAGTGGGGGAGAATGTAAAATACCAAAAATTTACGAATAATGATAAGGGAATTTTTCGGAATTTTTGGAGATTTTTCTGGAATTTTTCGGAGACTGTATGGTGTAGGTTACGGGGATCAATTATGGGTCCCGGGAAAGTCTCTTTAGGCTACCCCATTTAAAATGAGGAAAAGTTACATTTTCCTTTTTCTTTTCTTTTATCTATTTGTTTTTTTTATTTCCTTCGATCCGTTCCTTCTTCCCCCGCCGAAACCTCACGCCCGATTCTTCCCTCTGCCCTAATCGCTTTCTCAAACGGCGCCGCAAACCCCATTGCCACCCTCTCCTGCCGACGCCGACGACGCCACTGCCGCTGCCCTCTCCGGCCACTCCTTCCGTGTGCCCTAGATCCACCGCCGGCCACAGGAACCCCGGAGCCGATCGCTCCTCTTCTCGCCGACACTCAAGTTGTCGCGTGACCTAGCCTCTCCATCGTCGCATACTTTCCTTTCCTCTCTTCCCCTCTGCCCTATCCTCCAGGCCGTGCCCTAGTTCCTGGTGGCGCCCCTCTTCAGAGCCGCCGGCCATAGAGCTCCGACGCCAACAGCAGGTGCATCCAGCAGAGGGGTTGAAGGTGAAGGCTTAAGGTTTGGGTTTTCAAATTTGGTACTCTGATTCTTGTCTTGCCGTGAGCAGCACTTGGGTTGGGTGGAAGGTTATGCTAACTACGGATTATGGTTTCTAATTATAGATTCATTGCGACGGTGGTGTATTTGGTTTCAGCGGCTGCCCTTATTCCGACAGGAACCACCTGTTGTGGACCAACAGAAGAGACTTTGGTGTTGAGGTAAGGAATAGGGTTTTGATTTTAGTTATAGATCATGATGTAATCTAGATTATATGATTACATTGTTGTGAGGGATTATAATTGTTGCAAGTTCTAATTTGTATTAATTAGTTATGAAATGATTGAGGAGTTGATGATCCAATTTAAGGTTTAAAATTGGATTTGGGTTTAGGTTAGCTTCTCGGGAATTTGATTTATCTAATTAATTAATATGTAATTAGATAAATCTGTATATCATGTTGTTACAGGACTGTGATTCGAGACGGGCGACTCGACATCGGATTGGTTCGATACGATTTACATTGGAGGCGGGTACCTCTTGACTTATCTTTTATGATATTGTCATTTGGATATGCATAGTATTTTATAACTACAAGCAATGAACATGTTTGCCTTTGGTATGTCACTGTTTGATATCCATAGCATGTTAGGTTTGTCGCCCGTGATGTATCCGTGCTTATATCTCGTGATTTGTTGCCATGAGTATCTTATTGCCATGAGTATCTTAGTTTCTAGAGTGACATACTATGCTTTACTGAGGTTAGGGTTAGGCTCTGGATTTTTGTTTCTGGCATGTGTATCCAAATTATCTGATATTTAGGTTTTTATGCCATGCCTGGATTGTGTATTTCTATTGGTATATCATATATGATTCATGTACTTAGACCTTGTGGTTTTGATCTGTGCATATTGTTGGTACATGTGCTATGGAAGGGGGATATGTTTAGGACCTAGGTTGTTATACCAAAGAGGACCTGTATACCCTAGATCCGTGGATTTGACCTACTGATACTATGGTACCCATATTATGTATATATGGATTTTTCTATGCTGATCAGGATATTCCATACTTATTATGTTCAGGACATAGGTTTTTGATATTCTATCTGACCTGTGTACTCTAGATCTTGGTATGTGACCATCGATTTTACAGTACTCATTTTATATATATGGATATGGTTATGTTGATTAGTTTTGCTATGCTTAGTGTCATGCATCATGATTGCATGCTGTGCGATTGTCGGCTCCACTATAGTTGAGCCCATCGCCAGTTACATGTACTGCACACACCACCACTCATGGATTAGTGGTTTATCAGGCAGGTGTGTGGCGGTTCTGCTGTTTGGCTCCGTTGGTCAGGTGACTCAGCGTGGTAGCCGGCAGACAGTTCCGATCTATTTGGCTCCGCTGGCATTTAGTGTAGTAGCATGGTAGCCGGCAGACGGTGGACTCTGTTTGGCTCCGTTGGTCAGGTGACTCAGCGTGGTAGCCGACAGAGATACCTCCCCGTTATCGTGTACCGGGAGATGAGAGCATTGAGCTCCCCCATTTATGATTTGGGGTCAGGACAGGAGTACTCCGACAGCATCCCGTCCAATCGGTCACTCATCAAGAGTAGTGACGACAGAGTGCACGGTTGTCACAGCCCTACCCACTCGGTCTCACCATTTGTGTGTGAGATGACTGACTGGCGTCAGGGGTGACCAGGACGCATCATTAGCATCATATGCATTGATGTATTTATATTCTTATGATTGTGTTTGCTGCATTTGGTTGCTGCATTTTGGTTGGATGCATACTTTGACCTGCATACAGGATTATTGACACTTTCAGTTTGACGACCCTTTTGTCTGGATAGGAGTTCCTGGTGAGTACAGCTTCCTCAGTTACCTTTCAGTTTTGCATATTCCCTATATATGATTAGGAAGCTGTATTCCATGTTTGTTGCTGTTAGATATATCTTACTACTCATGTTCATTGGTATTCGCTGAGTTGTTGAACTCACCCCCGTTGACACTATCTTTTCAGGTACCAGGTTATTTATGGTGTCACTTGGAGCATCCTGTCTGCTGGTCCCCACGTCACATCAGAAGACATACCTCCGCCTGTTTGTTATTTTATCTTGGTATATGAGATGTATGTATTTGACTTTGTGTGTTCCGGTTTTGTGTTCGGAGTGTTGTTTTGGTTGTGTGGTGTAAGCCTAGCCGGCTAGCAGTGTGTTTTTCATTGTATGGGCTTGTCTTTATGTATGTTTCGCTGTGTTGTTTTTTTTTTATTTCAGCCGAGTGGGCTGATAGAAATATATATATAACTGCATGGTTGTGGATATATTTGTCCAGCCGTGTAGGCTGAGATTATTAACTGCGTGGTTGTGTGTATATTCCAGCCGCCTGTGGCTGTTGTATATTATGCCTGTAGAAA
Organism: Zingiber officinale; assembly: GCF_018446385.1. NCBI lineage: Eukaryota > Viridiplantae > Streptophyta > Magnoliopsida > Zingiberales > Zingiberaceae > Zingiber > Zingiber officinale. The sequence goes on from NC_055988.1 coordinate 22,737,869, forward strand.
TGCTTCAGATTGTCACCCATACAGGGGAGGTGCTGCCGAAATTTCTTCGGACAGGAACTCTTCTAGGGCGTGACATAAACACTATTATAAGTTATACTGTGATTTATGTTTATTTTTAATCCTAATTAAAAAAATTCTAAACACTATTATAACTTACAGTGCGATTTATATTGATTTTTAATCCCAATTAAATTTAACCCAATGCTCTTGATTTCGATAAATTTTTAAATTTATTGACTTCAAAAAATTATTTTCAAATATTATAATTAATAATTTAATTATTGTACTAGTGATAGTATCAAGCTGGAACTTATCTCCGCCTCGCTCCCTAATAAGCACATCAAATTCTCCACTGAATTCTCTGGGATTGATCCCCTGATTCGCTCGGCTCATCACTAATCGGCTTCAGATGTCGATCCTTCGAGCTGCATCGCAATTGTTACGGGGGACGTCGATGTGACTGCAACCCGGGATGCCCTTGATGGCGTCTGTGTCTTCACGGCAAGCACTAGAGAGTCTGTGTTCCTCATGAGACAATATGAGCAGCAAATCCTAACTACTTGTCAAAATAACAACCTTATGTTAAAGAATATTCTTCCAGAACCTTTCTTGGGGATTATCATATTTATCATCAACCGACCACTTATGACAGCATATTCCGTTAATTACCTCATCAATGACATAAGCTATAAACGACAAAAGAGGTACACATGTGGGAAAATGAAGATTCCTTGGACAATTATTGCACAAGTTTATTACTTTCCATTATCCAACAACCTCTGACATTCTTCATCACCTCATGATTACGGAGGTTATGAGAGGTGGTATAAAAAGGAAGTCCTCTCCATTGCCAACGCATGTTTTGTTCAACATCTCAAGCTTACTCTCACATAAACGTTCTCTACTGTTCTTCACTCACCCATCCAGAATTTTTACTGACTTGAGCGTAGGAGGCCCTTCGCCAAAGACTTCCCCCGATTTCTGGGCACTAACGTTTTGTTTGTTTGTTTTAGTGTGTGTGGGATCGAAGGAAAACCTTTTCTCAGAGTAAAAAGTCTTATTCAAATCAATAACCAAGTCACCATTGCTAGCATGACCTCTTTTCAATTTTCAGACATGATCAATCGTATTGTCAAATATTTTGAGGAGGAAGTCTCAATTCATGCATCTTGCTCTTGAGGTTTTGGTGGTTCTCATTTGATATGCTAGGTTCATCCTATTGAACTCGTTTTGTTTCTTTTATATCAACTTGCAATAGCCTGAAGGGAAGAGATGTGGAAAGTCAATCTTACTTTTGCCCTTCTGCTTCCTTCTCTCATTGCAAAATATATTAAAGAACTTTATTGCCTACTTTCCCAACTCTGTTGCTTCTTGGTATGAAATCGCCTTAACATGTTAGTTAACCTAAACCGGAAGCTAATCACCCCTCGAGTTATTCTCCTATAGTTCGGGCCCTCTATAGATCGTAGGGTTAGGGGTTTCCCATGGTCTTTCATTTGGGCAGTTCTTTCGGTGTGACCGAACAATCTACTTATCGGTTTGATTGAGCAAGCCTATTTATCCAAAGCATTGGTTTGAAGTTGGTTGAAGATCATCGAGATGGTAACAACATTGTGCTCTCGGTACACATCCCAAGCATTCTCTATCATTGTGTCCTTGTTGCATATCCCAAGCATGCTGGATAGGGCGGTAAATGAACCAATGGTTCAAAAATAAGTTTAGTGTTCAGTTTAATACGGAGTTATTTATGTTCATTCAATACACACAATTTTAATTAATTGGACATGCTTCAATAACTTACGAATAAATTTGAAAAAGTATAATGGTGAATAATGATCATCAATAACTTTTTTATAAACATGCTAAATAAATAAAATAAAATAAGTTTAAATTATTAAATTTAATAACTAATTGAATAAGTTTCAAGCAATAAATAAGTTTGTTCTTGTTTAATAGTACCACGGTAGGACACTTCTTTTAGTTTCCCAAATATTTAAGATCGAGTTTAAATCTAGGTGAATTAACGGATGAATTTTCTCTAATGGATGGTTGATCTAAGAACACTGGACTGATGGACCGATGGAAAATTTTCATGGCTGGATTGATCAACCCAGGATTAGTCAACGAAAATTGAATACTTGATACCAAACTCTGCCCTCACGGTGTAATCAAATTGGTATTCCCTAATGATTAAATGTCATCCCACTTAGAAAGTTGTTTGGTATGTGATTTATCTTTCTTGGGCAGAGTAAAATTATTTTTTCTAACCAAATTAAAAAAATAAACTACCCTAATTATGGTTCTTCAATTATATTTAAATAACCTAATCAAATTTAAAATTTTAATTAAATTAGTAAAAAAAATTCAATTATTTTTATAATTTGTATTTATTTTAAAATATATAAAATTTTAAGATTTAATTTCTTGGACTATAATTAATAATTTAAAAATAAACTTAATTTAATATAAAAATTTAATTTAACTTGGTCGGGTGCGCCGAACCCCTGCAAAAGTGCAACACAGGGATGACGCGTGAAGGATCTAGTAGCAAGCTATTGTAATGATCCCTCCCCAAAACAAAAATTAATTTAATATCATAGTGAACCAATGGTCCACATATCAGATATTAAACTGATAAAAACAGATACTACACTTGATCTTAGCCAAAAGGCCGAGAAAGGTATGAATAAAATAGAACCATAGCCTCTACTTTTATAGCGGTAGTTCCACTCCGTCAATAAAAACAAATGATATGAGACTAAATTCTAAACCCTAAACTCTAAACTCTAAACTCCATCTAGTATAAAAGGTCATTACAGTAGTTTTTTTTTTTTTTTTGCAAGAAGAGGCAAGAGTACAAGTCCACCTAGTCTAAATGGCCATTACAGTTTTTTTTAAGAAGAGGCGAGAGTACATTGCAATCCATGATCTTTCTCATGTCTCCTTCTCCTTGGCTACGGAAAAGAAAGGAGAGTCTTGTTGCTTGCAATTTTGTTCCGGAGGCAGTTAAGGTTTGTTGCTTCGTCGTTGCAGCTGCGTCGGCGAGCAGGACCTCTCCTCCGTCGCTCACCCTCTCTCCGTCTCGCTCCCTCGTATGCTGATCGAATTTTCCGCCAAAGCCGTATGTGGGTTTGATCCCTCCGATTGGCTCGACTCGTCACTAGGAGTTTTATAACAACAATTTAGGTAGGTGTTACAAATATTTTAAAATGATTTTAATAATTTAAATTAATTTTAATAAAATTTAAATGATTTTGACCAAGTAATATTTTAATATAAGCGTATTATATAAATAATAAATTTGATTAAAATAAAATAATTGATTAGGTTGTAGTAGATACAATAATATTGAAAAAAAAGCATATTTTTATATAAAATATTTTTTTATAGGATGTTTTTTTTTAATATTCATTTGATGATATATTGAATATGGGATCTCCTTTTATTTGCTACCCTTTATAAATGAACCTAAGATCCTTGGAATCTAACACGGCATTTCATTGAACTGTGTGAAAAAGCTTCAGTATTTTCTATTTCACATATTCAATTTTTATAATTTCAAAATCATGTATTACATTCCCGTATACCCCTTCTTTTCATATTAAAATTTTAATTTACCTATTTAAAAAATCATTCATCCCAACTGTAGTACTCAGATATAAAAGTATAAATATATTAAATAGATTTATAGGAGCATATTGATTTTAGTTTCAAATGATTTAGATTTTTTTTAATCCATCCGTTAATTTTGGAAGAAATTGGTTGATGAAGTTATACTATTTAGAAATTTAAAAATTTAATATTTTTTAAACCAAAGGAATTTTAGGAATCTAATGATAATGTAGTTAGTGAATAGTATTATCTGTAGGTCTTATAATAAGTTTGTGATAAATTTTATCAAGTGTTTGTAAGTTTAAAATTTCTTCTATCTCGATTTATGTTATTAAATTCAAATCTAGGGACATAGATACATTAAGAAGACTTCGAAAAGTACATTAATATTGATTTAAGTGATTCAATATTTTTTAGCTTCATCTATCCGTTTCAGACGTTCTCATGGGTTGGTATAGTTAGTACTTATATGGACATTTGATTCAATAGATCTTGGGATAAAATATCTCATTGGGTGTCAATATGTGTGTATTTGTATTTCACTCCAATCAATCAATTTCAAATACTTTAAACAAAAATTAGTATATTTTTAAACCTCCCTAATACTAACAGCTAATTAATGTATAAATGAATTCCTGTATATATATTTAATTTGCAAATAAAAAGGAAAATGCAATGTGAAGGAAGACACAAGGTAAACTTTGACGTACAACATAAAAAACATAAACTAATTCATGGAGATGCGGGGTATCGATCCCCGTACCTCTCGCATGCTAAGCGAGCGCTCTACCATCTGAGCTACATCCTCATTATTAAATTTTAATGCATTTTCTAAAATATCATTATTAAATTATTTCGTCTGGTAGAATGATGAATCTAGTGAACGGCACCTCGAACTCTCACCGTTATGACGATTCTTCGGTTCCAACGGCATTCTTTTTTGTGATTATCATCTCAACCAAATTCATTGAAACAAATCAAGATATTCAGCCTCTTGAATATAAGGAAGCTGCACTAAACACAAAAACTTCTTGAATAATATAATTAAAGCTCTATTATTTTCTATACTGTACCACAGTTGTGTGCTGACCTTGTTTTGACAAGTCACGGACATTATTTTTGTGTTTTTCTAAAACTTTAATGAAGCATTGTGCAAATTTTGTTCCTTTTTTATTTAATCAATAGCGGGGAAACTTATGCTCATATACTTTTTCATGTAGCTTTCTGCATCTTTCCCGTAGATCAACTCTGATAGGTTGTGCAGTGGGTTCCATTCCACTTTGTCTAATGTATGTTTTGTTAATATTTAATTTCTTTAGCAATTTGACATAGCTAGATTGTCACTTTGATATCAAATCTACTTGTAACTTGAAAGATATGCACATTCCTCTCTATATTTAAAATCGAATGAAAATCGAAGATGCACAAGTTCATGTTCTCTTGATTCTTTATAGGATTTGGATCTCATTTCAAGTAAAATATGATTGATTTTGGACAACTCAAAGGCATGGTCACACATATTGTCAACAAATTCGAAATTAAGAAGAAAAGGAGTGATTCACATGAATGGAGTTAGCAGGAGTGATCTCAACTAAAATAATCACTACTCCAATGTGCTACTAATTAACCGCACTGCGAGTCCTCTTACATGGTAAGTAATCCACACATGAAATTTTCTTTATTTCCCAAGATGTTGCTATGGTTAAATGGTCCGATACTTTGCTAGGTGATCTTTGAATCTTCAAGCTCTAGTCTTGACCATGATGAACATCCAGGTTTATGGAGTGCAAGGATCGAACCAATCACAGCTCTGTTTTGCTACCACATGATTTTCTTCCTATGATGGCTGCCAAAAGACTAAGGTATGTAGCAGATAAGGTATTGGTTCTCCAACGAGTTATTTGACTTGCAAAATAGCTATAATAACTATCTCATAATACAAGTAAAATATCTTTCAAGAGAAATTCACTTTTTGTGAGGGTTGTGATGTTTCTATGGCACAAACCCTTCAAGAGAAATTCACTTTCAAATGAATAATTCATGCAAACGTGTGACATGAGAACATTTGATGAATTTGTTCTTGTGACAGACAAAGGATGCATATTGAGATACCACTGGAGAATTTCTCCAACACACATGAATAACTTTTCATTCTTGTTATTATTATAGAATGCAATAAGATTTAGTAGATTCATAAAATATGACAAGAATGAACTTTGTAGGTTATTCGCGTAAGAGGCCTGCCTGGCTTATAATGCTTCTTATGTTTCTATGCAGTCTTTTTATTTGGGAATATTTCTTGGCTTAGTCTGGAAAGTTTCTCATAATTCTGATGTTGGTCTTAAATACAAATACTTTTGCAGATCAAACACCTACTTGGTGATTATGATGCTATTCATGTGCGATGAGGGGCTATTTTAAAGACTAGAAAAGATCGATTTGGAATTGAGAGGAGCCTTCATCCCCATCTTGACAAAGATACCCATCTTGAATCCATCTAGCGGAGGATCGCGAAGTGGATCCCCCCCCAGGACGAACACTTTTTATCGCTTCAAATGAGAGAACGCCTGGTTTTTTTGCACCATTATCATCTAGGTATATCTCGAGCATCCACTTGTTGTGCACGTGCAGAAGTCGTTCTCCTAGATGACTTCTTCAGTTACACCTCAATGAACATCTCACTTACATGAAAAGTTCCAATTATATCGGAAAACTTCTTTCATTTTGGAAATATCCTAATCAAATTGTAAATAGTATATGAATTATGAAGGTGCCATGTGCTGATGTTCGGGTCACCAGGACAACTCATGGATATGGCATGTGGGATCTCGTAAAGTTTTAGAGTTTAGCAATTTGATTACAACCCTCCTACTTCATGTGTCTATCAATCTCTTAATCTATTTTCAAAGTGTTGTTTCTGTCATTCATAAGAATCTCTCTGTTCTTTAAATTTAGAGTTTGTGGAATTTATGCTTTGTCTATCGAAACAAATAAACTTCTTTGCTTCATCTATTCATGCGCTTCTGCACTGGATATATATTGGTTTTAGTATGTGAATGCAAACTTTGTAACGGGTACAAATTGGAATGCTCATCGAACTTTACAGACATATTCGACTCAGTGGTCGAGAACAATTATCATCTTTTTATGGTAGAAAATTTGATTTTGGCAGGTGCCAGAACATATGTGAAAATTTACAAGGAAAATGCAGATAATTTGAATCCTATAGATGACCCAAAGAGGTATATTAAGAACTGTCAAATCCCTATTTATACCATGGACAATGAGGAAACTGATCGATAAATTCAAGATTTGGCAAATATTCAAATATATGGTCAACAATAAGCGCGTGGGAATGGAACTGCTTTGAACATCTATCAAATTGAGTTCGCATGTGGATTTCTTATCATTTTTATACGGTTAGAGAAGATTTCTTGCAATTGACTTATATCCAAAATGTTTTTGTTTTAGTTCTTGTAATGTGTGTTGTAAAACCCAAATGATTGAGACAATAAGGGTTTTAGATGTGATGATATTGGTTCTACATCTTCCCAATGTTGTCTTGTAATGTTAAGCCAGTCTTAGCTCCATGATTAGGTTGATTGAACACTAATGGTGATGCGATAAATCTTGCGACTCAAAAGTATTCTTCAGCATTGCAAATATATACATTCATCAAAAATCTTTAAATCAAACTTTATAACCCAAATCCTCACTATAATATTCCTATAAAATTAACTTACTTTTAGGGTGCAAATCTTAGATTTGTCAGTATCAATACGATAAAAAATGCATGATTTGAGCAAACCAATTCATGACGCGATAAGATAGGCTAGAATTAGTTCAATCTTCGATATGGTGGGCAATAATGGACTCCTTGCTTATACTCAACCTATCGAGATCATCTAATGGCAAACATCTATTTGTTAGAGAACTTAACACTAACTTGTTAACTTCTTGCAATATACAAAGAACATCTCTATCTCCAACATGGTAGTTAAATTTTATGAGCCTTTTGATTTTATGGCATTTATACGAATTGCAAATATAAGTTGGTAACATTAAAAAAATATTGGAAATTCAAATTTATAGGGCTTAAGTTAATTGTAAAAAAAACTTCCACTCAATAAATTAAAACTATTATGAAAGTAAATGAATGATTTAAAAACCATAAAAATGCATTCTAAATAACTTGACAAATTATGTGGGATAACAATATTTTTTCCCTATTACAATAAGAAAAAGAAAATCAAAATGATAGAAATTTCTCACTCATAAGTTTAACTGATCAAATGAGATCTAGAAATAACATCATAATTTTATCTTTTTTGCAAATTCAAATACAATTTGGGGAGTGATCCAGAGAGGACTGTCAAGCGATTCTGCATCGTAAGTAAGGTAAGTCACTCGAAGAGAGTGATCCAAAGAGGACTATCCAATTTGGAGACTTTAGGTGCTGGTCCAATTTAGGTTCATTTGGGATACCTAAATAGAGATCATGACTAGTTTTTGATTTTGGAAAGACAGAAACTAATTAATAAACTATGTTTTATTGTGCTAACTCTATTTTGCAGGTTGTATTTGGTTTTTGGAATAACATATTTTGCAAAAGAAAAAAGTACAGATGGCCTCAGAAGAACAGTGCTCGAAGCACCTTCTGGCGATTAGATGTGCCTCAGAGCAACAGGCGTTGAGGCGCCTCCTGGCGATTGGAGGCACCCTCGCCTAGGATAAGAGTAGAGCTCGCAAAGGCTATCAAGTCCATTGCGATCGGAGGTTTAAGGCGCCTCAAAGGTTGATGGAGGCGCCCTTAGTAGGGTAAAAACCACAGGAAATGGGTTTTATCAGCTCCGAAGCTGAAGGGATGAGAGCTAATGTTGGAGGTGCCCCCGACAACAAACAAAGGAGGCTTGAAGCAACTATTTGAAGACAACGAATATTCACTCAACTCAAGTGTCCTTCTGAGTTCTACTGCTACGTAAAAGAAGTCGTTCTGCCACTGAGTTGCTCCTCCGAGAGATTCGACCATCTCCGGCAGACCGATAGCAACACACAAGCCCGCCCCGAACAATTGGTAAATTTATTTAAGTGTTTTTTCTTTATTACTGCTACAAAAGGGGAAGTGTAAACTGTTACACCTCATTGTACTTGTTTCTCTCATTCGGCGGTTCCAGAAGAAGATCATAGTAGATTGTCCATCGATACGGTCCATGGGATCATAGGTTTTAGAGTAAGAATCGTCGAAGGCTTTGAACCAGGCAAAATCAATTGTGTTCTAGTTTTCCCCCTTTTTTTTTATCTCTTTTCGTCTTTTTTACTGCGTACTTGTTTTTCAAAATCAAAGAAAAGACAAGTTTTCCAAAATCACGTGATTCACCCCCATCCCCCTCTCACATGTGTTATAATCCAACAAGTGGTATCAGAGCCAGGTTGCTCTAAATTGGTGAAACCACCAATCGATTAGGTTTTTTTTTTTAAAAAAAAATATCTATTATATATACTGTTTACTGACTTTGCATTTTTCATCTTTTCACCATTAGTCAGAATTGATGCAATATCTATTCTGATAAAATTTGTGAGAATGACCAGATACTCATGGGGAGGCCTGGAGTAGGTCATGAGTGATCGGATACTCGTGGGGAGACCTAACTGATCCTGTCTGGAAGCTAAGTCAGATTGACTGTCAGGGTGATGTTGTTGGAATGCTGTATGAATTGCTATGGCCCGGAGGAGGGTATGTTGAGCTGCCTTTTATGTTGACTAAGTCGTCAGAAGTCCTCTGGTCAACGTTACCTGTAGCTAGCGAGTGGGTTATCCTGGTCCCTGGTACCCCAATGCTCGAGGCAGATCCAACGACTATATAAGGAACAGAACCAATAGTAGAGTAATGAAATGCGCATAGAATAAGAATGGAGAACATACCCGAGCCTAGAGGGCGCCCTCAAGTTGATCGGGGAGTTGGTCATGGCATTGATCGAGTCGTCGTGACCTGGAAGAGTAGATGAATAAGTCGGATGAGGAGCTGGATTTGACGGTGTGGAGCTAGATGTAGTGGCGGGAAGTCGGATGCGACCTCAGCACGTTGGATGGGATATAACTGTCACGCCCCAAAGGAGTCCCTGTCCGAAGAAATTTCGGCAGCATCTCCCCTGTACGGGTGACAATCTGAAGCATTACTACATACAAAATATACCTCAGCTACACTCGGCTGGAATATATATGCAAAATAGAAATAACATAACACGCAGTTTAATATACTCAGTCTACCCGACTGGACAAAAATGAAATAAACACAACCACGCAGTTTATATCATCAGCCCACTCGGCTGGAACAAAATAAATACAACCACGCAGTTTAATAAGCCTACACGACTGAACGTAAACACACAGCAGCGGAAGACATAAAACGATACGAACGTAAAACTAACAACGACACTAACAAAAATACCTGTCATCACAGACTTGACCCAAAATTCACATCGACTTATTGAAAAACAAAATACACAAAATCAATATACCACCCCAAACGATAACAAAACCAAAACGAAAACTATCCTCGAGTGTGACGTAGAACCCAGGACTGGCAGCCGGCATCTCTCCAAGTATCCATGACTCATCTATCTGTTACCATACGAAAGAAAACCATTTTGTGGGGTGGTGAGTATTGAAACTCAGCGGGTAAGGAAAGAGATAGTGCATGAACATAACCAACCAATAGAGAATACCCAAAAGGAATACAGTCTCATAAGAGAATAGCAGACAAAAAAATAAAACCATGATAAAGGTTCATACCTGGAACCATATCCTAGGCTAGATATAGAAAGTCAGAAATGGTACTAATCTGCTGTAGTACTGCTCATAACTACAGAGGTAATGGGTAAGGTATATAAACATTTCCAATTAATAAACCAAGGTTTAACCACCTACAACGTGAGCATATCTCAACATAAGACAACATATCAGCATAAGTGAACAACAGCAAGAAGCAACGACAGCATAAATATACCACAGCAGCATAAGTAAGCAATAACAATATAAGTAAACAGCAGCAGCCAAAGCAGGCATAATAACAGCGTATGCACGGATGGTCACCCCGCCCACCACTCTGCACCATGACCCCTGTATGGTCGAGAGGCCGGATCAATGACAACTGTACCACCCAAAGGCCGCCACTCCCGCGAGTGACCGGATGGACAGGTGCTGAGTAGCTAACTAGCTACACAGCGAAGGGGGTCCCTGCTGCTCGTACTCCAGCTACCACTCACACGAGTGGCCGAGTGCGGCACGACAAGACAAGCGACATCAACTCCAGCTATCACTCTCTCGAGTGGTCGAGGATGTGACATGCATGCAATGACATGATGCGAACAATGCAACAGTCATCATATATATATATATAAGTAGAAACGGGTATGCTACATGAAGCCAGCATGCTCAATATCGTACATAAATAAGCAACAGTCAAAGCATACAAACATGGTATCTAGTATCTGCTACAGATCATAGACGACAAAAGAGACTGTATAGATATGGAAATGAATTTCTCAAAAATTGCGTGGAAGTATCAAGCGCAGGAAAAATAAGAGTGGAGTCAAGGTAAAATAGTTTCTTATCCAAAATAGTTCATGCACCAATATCAAGGCACTAAAAGAAACAAAGCAAGAAGTACCCGTCTTTATATGTAGATCGTGTCAACCGTCTTCAATCAACGTCCTGCAAATCACGTGATGTACAATTTAGCTAATTTCATAAACAACACTAGCTAAACCGAAACCTAACTTAATTAGGGAAAACCCTAATTCAACTATGAACCTCGATTCACCCAAATACAATGAATAAATCCTTAATTAAAATCCACACCACCTAAATCTATCCCAACCGGAAAGGAAACAAACCGAAATCATAACCAAGCCTGGACACAAATTAACTTTAGAACACCACCAATGGAAATCTTCCCAAGGAACCAAAAGAATATTGAAATCATCTCAAAAGCATAAACCATATTGAAATCTCATTACAACCACCTTAGTCTGGCCACTATATCACAACCAGCTATTAAGAAACCCATTAACCAATTCCCAATAGCACCAGTCGTCTATCAATCATACAACAAACCTCAAATTTGTAGTTAACTACTGAAACCAGAACAACGACAGCCACACAAAATGCATCGACAATTCAAGGTAACCTCCTAATGGAATTTACAACAATCAACAAAAACCAAATTCTCCAAACTAACTTCCAATTCTGAAGAACACAGCAAACAAAGGCATCAAACCAACCACTTAAACCAAGATCGATCAAGGAATCCGATCATAAGAAATAACCAGAAACAGAGAGGAAATCGAGCAAGAACGCAAGACAGACAAAGACGGACAAGAACCTCTGCAGAACCCTAAATCGTAGTTCAATAAGCCGATCATGATCTTATTCAAACCTAAAATCCTCTCCTATCGCCCAATCTCTACTTTCCCAATATCATACTCGCATAAATAGAGAGTACTTGCCGGATCAGTCGGGGTACGACTCCGAGAGAAGAGAATCGGTGACTGTGGTCCGCGGTGCTTGTGCAAGGGAGGAGGATTTCCGTTGTGTGCTCGCATGCGAGGAAGAAGAATCGCCGCTGTGCTGTCCGCGTGAGGGAGAGATCGGCGGCTGGCACTAGGCAGAGGGAAGAGGTGGCGTCTGAGGGTTTCGGCGGTGAGATGGGGGCGCCGTCTGTGGCTCGTCGACTGAGGGGGAGAGGTCGGCGGCGTCCAGGAACTCGCGAGAGGGAAGGGAGATGCGGCGGTGGCAGCGTCGCAAGGTGAGGCTCGGGCACAAAGGGAGTTCGGCGAGGGTTTGGGAGAAGGACGGCTTAGGTGTTTTTTTTTTAAACCTTAGGTTCATTAAAATAATCAACTCCCTAATAAATAGGTATTTCAAACAGACTTTTTCCAAAGCTTATAATTTTATCCCCTCAAAATACGCCCTACGGGCTCCGATTAAATCTCAGAAAATTTCTAAAAATTCTTATAAAATTATTCGCCCATTAATCTTATTATTTAATTATTATCTGGTTCGATATTTTACATTCTCCCCCACCAATAAAAATTTGGTCTCCAAATTTACTACTCAACTCAGGGATCCTCATCCAAGGATAACCACCAAACAACATACTCATATACCATTCAATCCAAGTATCCATGAACAAATCTCCAACCGTAAGATATGACTCTGTGGGCTATGAGCTCATCATGCTTCCGCTACTCCACACTACTTTCTGGCTAACTGTGGTTAAGTCAACTACTTCAAAATCCAGAAGTCATCAGACAGAATATGTGCAGCGAAATCACAATAAATAAAATCATACATGACATACACTAATAAGTCGAAATCGCATGATTTAGAACCCCTGTTTCTCAACCTATGATTCATCAGAGAATAATTCCCACAAGCCCTTTTGATTGTATAGTTATCAGACCTTTTCCAAAGGTGAAGTAGCCCCCTACTACAAGAGTCTTTACAAAATTGATACAAATTAATGCTTTGAGGTTCAGGCTACGTGTAAAAGAGATCAAGCTTAAAAGACCAGACAATCAATATTTCCTAATCCTTTTATATCAAAAAAACTGAAACTTTCGTGCCTTAGGACTATATTTATATTCATAAAACCCTTAGATAAAAGAGTTAGACTCAAAGGGGAAACGTCCAAACAATCAATAGAATTAACTTCAAATTACCTATAGAATCACAACATATTGTAAGTATACTACTATAGGCAGCTAGTGGAGTTTCTAAGATGCCTGTGGTAGACAAATCCATTTGGCAAGAACCATGCAAAATAATCCAGTTTCGAAGATCTCCCAAAGACAGATGAGATGGTGACCACATGCAAAGAAGTCAGGTGGCATTTGGCATTTTAGAACACTAAGAGATCAAAGTAGTATATATATAGGATCTCTTCCCATGGTTGGGTAATGACATTAACTAGTATGGTTGCACATTGTGTAACACTCATAGGGTACTTAGCAAGATTTTAGATATTTTTATCATGAATAAAAATAAATAGGCCTTATATGTAAAATTTCAAAAACAATAAAATAAGAGAACCAAAAAGAGATGACCAAGGTTTGAACCTTGGATCTCTTACTAGATACATGTATGTGTTAATCAATAGACCAAGAGTAATTATTGTTAGAAAGGAGAGGGAAATCATAGTTAAAGGTAAGGAAGTGAAGACTCTCTTCACTTAGAAGGAGAAATTGGAGTTGCCCTCTTCCTCTCAAATGAAAAGAGGAGCCTTGCTTCTTCTTTTCATTTAGAGTGAGTAAAAGAAAGGAGAAGGAAAAATGTAATTTCCCTTCCTCCTCTCATGTAGAATAAAAGGAGAAATTAAAGAAGAGAGTTCATTTTTTTTCTCTTCCTCCCTTCCTCCTCCTCTTCACCGTGACCAAGAGTTTTCCCCTCACCATTGCCGAGCCCAAGCAAGAAGCTACTCTCTAGGAAGGCTCCACAAGCAAGGTCTCTTCCCTAAGAAAAAAAAAGAATCAAGCGAGGATGTGAGTATCCCCTCACTGCAGTACAAGTAGTTTCGATTTGCGTTGTATGAAAATGCTTTTGAAATCTTATGAAATTCCTTGAAAGTTTTGGACAAGATAGATTAGTGGTCACTTAGGATTTACAAGTTACAAGTTATGCTTTATGTTGTAGAAAAAAAATATATATTCACCTCATCTTGAAGTTTCGGCCAAGACAAAAAGGGATGATCTAGAGCAAAGTTTCTTTTGGTATCATGCTTATCCATGCTCTTATATGATGTAGGATCTTTCATGTGTTGATAGTTTAAGTTTTAAGACCTTATATGTCAATAAAAGAATTAGAAACCCTAACCTAATGGTTCGACCAAGATGAATCATAGAGTTTAGGGCAAGATTTTGAAAAGAAAGTATAATTGTTGTGCTCCTTCATGATATATGAAATTTTATATATTGATAGCTTAAGGTTTTTATGCTCCATGTAGTAACAAAAATGAGGAAAACCCTAATGTAAAGTTTCGGCCAAGATGGGTTACAAAGAGTTAGAGCAAAAATTTTGAAAAGGAAATATGTTGTTATGCTCCTTTATGATATATGAAATTTTTATATGTTGATAGCTTAGGTTTTTATGCTTCATGTGATAACAAAAATGATGGAAACCTTTGTCATGCTCCGGGAAAGTCCCTGTCCGAAGAAATTTCGGCAGCACCTCCCCTGTATGAGTGACAATCTGAAGCATTTTTACAGGCATAATATACATCAGCCACAGGCGGCAGAATATACACACAACCACGCAGTTATATATATATCTTCAGCCCACACGGCTGGAACAAAACCAAGACAACGGAAATGACAGAAACCCAATACAAACCAAAGCACAAAAACTGCTAGACGGCTAGGCTTACACAACCAACAACCAATACAAAATATCACATAATAACACCAACACTCCAAAAACAAAACCGGAGTACAGAGCTAAACAAACTGATTCATAAACAAACAAAACATACACGAAACCGATAAGTCTTCTGATGTGACGTGGGGACCAGCAGACAGGATACTCCAAGCGATATCATAACAACTTGGTACCTGAAAAATATAGTGTCCATGGGGGTGAGTTCAACAACTCAGCAGATACCTAGATGACATGTATAGTAAACTATAACAAATAGTAATAACTATGGAGTACAGTCTCCTGAACAAAAGAAGGTAATGCATAATAGAAAAGGCTAAAAAGTACTGTACTCACCAGGGCCACCTATCAGAATAATCAGGTCGTCAGACCGGAAGTGCCATAAATCCTGTATGCATGTCAAACATATGCATCCATCCAAATGCAGCATATAAGTGCAGCAAACACAAGCAGTAAATGCAAAAATGTGTATGATGCCAATGATGAGTCCTGGTCACCCCTGACGCCAGTCAGTCATTTCACGCACAATGGTGAGACCGAGTGGGTAGGGCTGTGACAACCGTGCACTCTACCATCACTACTCCTGATGAGTGACTGAGTGGATGGGATGCTATTGGAGTACTCCTGTCCTCTGACCCCAAATCATAAATGGGGGAGCTCAATGCTCTCATCTCCCGGTACACGATGACGGGGAGGTATCTCTGCCGGCTACCACGCTGAGTCACCTGACCAACGGAGCCAAACAGAGTCCACCGTCTGCCGGCTACCACGCTGCTACACTAAATGCCAGCGGAGCCAAACAGAGCGAAACTGTCTGCCGGCTACCAACGGAGCCAAACAGCAGAACTGCCACACACCTACCTGATATACCACTAATCCATGAGTGGTGGTGTGTGCAGTACATGTAACTGGCGATGTGCTCAACCATAGTGGAGCCGACAATCACGCAGCATGCAACCATGATGCATGACACTAAGCATAGCAATAAACTGATCAGCATAACCATATCCATATATTTAAAATGAGTATCGTAATATCGATGGTCAAATACGAAAATCTAAAATACACAGGTCGGATAGGATATCAAAAACCTAGGTCTTGAACATAACAAGCATGGTATGTCACTACCTCACTGAGCATATATATAATCATATGGGTACTAGCATAAAATGCATAACAGGTGAGCAAACAAGCATGTAACGAGTATCGGGTAGTGACGTACCGAAACAAGGACGAACATAATTATTACTAAAGGCTATAACCTACTAGACATATCAACAAGACATATCAAAAAGATAAGTCAAGGTACCCGCCTTTATACGTAGATCGTGTCCAGAAGTCCTACGTTGAAACGCTAGTCTCGAATCCAAGTCCTGCAATCACATGATATACATATATATATTATTTAGCTATTCACATAATCAACAACTAGCTAAACCTAGAACCTAATCCAACGTCTATTAGGTCACCCTGTTTAATTCCACATAAATATTCAAACCAAAGTAGATGATAAATCCAAGAAGCAATTTGTACAGGAATGTATCTACTAGAATCCAACAAACATAACCACACTCACCTCAAACAACCCCCAAAACTTCAACCGAAACCTTACTCAGCCGCAAGAATGCATAGGACAGAAATCTGCCTAGAGGAAGTCCATCAAGGAGTTGTTCCTATGCCTCCCACGAGTCCAACATCAGGAAGAACATCACAACGGAAACTAATTAGACCATTATCAATGAATTCTTCAAGATTCCAGACAAGCTTACCTAGATTGATCACCCTCTGGTGGTGGCACTCGAACAGAACAAAGAGGAGGAAAAAGGTAAGGATGCAGCCATACTTTCTCGGTTAGAATCTGCTGTTCCGGTGATGCAACATCAATTCCGCAAAGGTGTCTGCTCTGTGGAGGAAGCAAGGCACGAGAGGAGATCGGCTAAAGATGGAATCAGGGAAGGCTTGTCCGGCAATGGGTTGATCGCGAGCGAATATCGATGCTAGGGCTTGGCTCCCCCTTCCTTGCCGAAGATCTTCCTGTGTAGGCGACAACCTTGAGAGGAAGATGAACCAATAACCTCCGGTGATCAGCGGAGAAGAAAGCAGGATCAGTGACTGCACAACACCTATGCGATCGGACGATTTCCGCCGGCAGCACGGCATCAAGCAGCGTCGACTCGAGAGGAAGGAGAGGGAGTGGAGGCTCGGTCAGGTTGTGAACCCAACCTAGGGCTCAGGAAATCGGCCAAATCAGGCGGCTATGGCTCGGCCGGCAGTGTCTCGTGCTCGCCGGCGCTTGTGCAGGGACGGAGGAGAAGGGAGATGGGAAGGAGTAGCAAGAGAAGGGAAAGAAGCTTCGGCGCCACCCGGAGATGAAGAGAAGTGATCGGCGCCGGTTGGGAAGGGAGGTTAGGGCACAAATGAGGATGAAGAAGAGGGCGCGTCGGGTTCGGCGGTGAGGGAGTGAAAACGACGTTTAGGGGGAGAAAGAAAAGAATATAAATAAATAAACTTTTCCTCTCTTAAATGGGGTAGCCTAAACAGGCTTTCCCGGGGTTCCGTTTTCATCCCCGTAAACTCGACCATACGAGCTCCAAAAAATTCTCGAAAAATTTCTAAAAATTCAGAAAAATTCCCTTATCATTATTCGCCATTTTTCTGGTATTTTACATTCTCCCCCACTAATAAAAATTTGGTCCTCCAAATTTCCTTATCTACCATCAGCAAATACTAACAACAGGCAAAGAGTATAGATACTGAACGGTAAATTTAACCATATACCTCATGTGAACATATGGGAGTATCTAGATCGAATAGTATCCTCGAGCTCCCAAGTAGCCTCCTCGTCCGTATGATGCTGTCATCTGACTTTAACCTGTCGGATAGTCTTGTTCCGCAACTGACGCTCTTTCCGGTCTAGAATCTGTACCGGAACCCCTCATAAGTGACGTCAAGCTGAACTGGAACTGAGATATCAGTCAGCACATGTGTCGGGTCGGGTATATACCCCCTCAACATAGACACAAGGAATACGTCATGCACGCCTGCCAAGGACGGCGATAGTGCCAACCCGTAAGCTACTGCTCCAATCCTTCTCGAGATCTGGAAAGGTTCAATGTATCGCGGAGCCAGCTCACCGATAAGGCCGAAACTCTTCACCCCTTTCGTGGGTGAAACTCGTAGTAAAATATGGTCACTTGCAGAGAACTCTAAGAGTCTGCGTCTCTGATCTGCATAACTCTTCTGGTGGTCCTGCGCCTCTCACATCCTCCGTCTGATAGTATAGACCAAGTCTGCTTCATGCCGAGCTTTATAAGGTCCCAACAATTGGGCCTCCCCAACCTCATCCCAGAGGGTGGGTGTCCGACAAGGCCTACCATACAACGCTTCAAACGGTGCCATCTGGATAGCCAAATGCAAACCGTTGTTGTAGGCGAATTCTACCAATGGCAAATGGTCCTCCCAACTTCCTCAAAAATCCAATACACGTGCCCTCAGCAAATCCTCTAGAGTCTGTATGGTCCGCTCTGACTGCCCATCTGTCTGCGGATGGAAAGCTGTACTAAAACAGAACTGAATGCCCAAGGCCTGCTGCAGACTCTGCTAGAATCGAGACGTAAACCGAGGGTCTCTATCCGAAATGATAGTCAAAGGGACACCATATAATATGATGATCTCTCGGTAATACAGATCTGCCAATCGATCCAGGGAATCCGACTTCCGAATCGCCAAGAAGTGCGCCGATTTGGTTAATCAATCAACGATTACCCCAAATCATGTCATAGCCTCATCGTCTCCTCGGCAAACTCACCACAAAATCCATGGTAATATGTTCCATTCCCACTCAGGAATAGGAATCTGCTGAAATAATCCGGCAGGTATCTAGTGCTCTGCCTTCACCTGCTGACAGATAAGACATCTAGCTACAAAATCCGCGATGTCTTCCTTCATGTTGTTCCACCAATAGAAACACCTCAAATCTTGGTATACACGGGTACCGCCTGGGTGGACAGCAAATCATGAGCGATGAGCCTCCGGAAGTAACTCCTATAAGACCGGATGAGACTGAAGTACGCATAATCTGCCTCAGAAGTGTATAACACCCTCCTCGTCTCGTGTGAACTCGGTCTGCTACCCGGAAGCTATCTGGCTGCAAATAAACTGTAAATACTGATCAGCAGCCTAGGGCTCTCGGATCCTCGTCCTGATCGATGACTGAGCAACCATGGTAACCATAATACCCTGCTCTGTCCATCACTGCTCCTCAATGCTCAATTCGGAGAATCCCTAAATCAAGTCTGTTACCACAGCGCGGTGGCAAGCTAAAATCCCTCTGGACTTCCTGCTGAGTGCATCGGCAACCATATTAGCTTTCCCAAAGTGGTAGCTAATGGTACAATCGTAATCCTTCGAGAACTCCATCCATCTCCTCTGTCGGAAATTGCGTTCCTTCTGAGTGAACAGATACTTGAGACTCTTATGGTCAATGAGAATTCAAATGTAATGCTGTACTAACGATGTCGCCAAATCTTCAAAGCAAAGATGATGGCGGCTAGCTCCAGATCAAGAACTGGTAGTTCTTCTCATGCTCCTTCAACTATCGAGAAGCATATGAGAATATTCTACCGTGCTGCATCTAAACAGCACCCATACCCTGTAGAGACGCGTTGGTATAGAGGACAAATCCATCCTCTCCAGAAGGTAAAAACCAAAAATCGGAACCGACACTAGTCTCCGCTTCAGCTCCTAGAATCTGGTCTTGCAATCCTCAGTCCAAGTGAACTTCACGCCTTTCCTGGTCAGGCATGTAAATAGCATAGCAATCCGTGAGAAATCCTCAACGCATCTCCGGAAATATCGGCCAAACAAAGGAAGTTGCGAGCCTCTTCTATAGACTCCGTCTACTCCCAACGGTAACATCCTCTATCTCCTGTGTAACCACGGTATACTCCTACTATGACCGTGTGTCTCAAACATCTCACAGAAGACAACCAAAATATGCACTACTGATCTTCACATATAGATGTTCTCGTCGAAACATCTCTAGAACTATGCGAAGGTGGTGTACTTGACTCACCTCGGATCAGAAATAGATCACCACATCGTCAACAAAGACAATGGAAACCAATCCAAACATCCTAGGGATACCCAAATCATCGAGTCCATGCTAACATCCAGGGCACCGCAAGCCATAAAGGTAAAACCAAGACACATAATGTTCGTATCACAGACATTCCTAACCATAAGATCCTCAACAATAAATAGATCTGATCACCAATGATATAAATCACCAAAGAATATATCCTCCAGTGTGAGAGCAACGCTCCATCACACAAAATATCACATATATGGGAGCAACGCTCAACCACAAGAAATCCTCCATATGTGGGATAATCCGAAATATGTATCTACAATAAACATGGGAGCAATGCTCCGCTATAAGCAATCCGCAATATGTGGGAGCAACGCTCCACTACAAAACAATCCCTAAATATGTGGGAATCTAGAATATGTGGAAGCTACGCTCTACCACAAACGATCCATAACATGTGAAGCTACGCTCTACCACAACAATACATAAGTGCCCAAAGCACCTAACTATCTGACTAGAGACTGCACGAGATCTCTCTACCACAGATCACTGTGGGTAGCCTAGGGTATAACCACCCAGTAAGCAAATCAAATCCATAGTCAACTATATCATCCTCCTAGTGGGTCGGTCACCCACTAATGGGAGAATTAGTTGACAGGGTAAAACAACCAATATCATAATGTAGACATTTAACATTCTACATTTAACATAGGTAGAATCATCATGATGCTACCAACCATACATCTGACACACGTGCACACACAACATATATATGATCGACATAATCCTCCAATTAGTACACACAAAAAATGTCACGCCCCAGAGGAGTCTCTGTCCGAAGAAATTTCGGCAGCATCTCCCCTGTACGGCGGACAATATGAAACTTTCTACATATCACATATACATCAGCCACAGGCGGCTGGAATGATAACAAAAATAAAAAAAAACAAACACCACGCAGTTTATAAAGATATTCAGCCTCTGGCTGTCACAACCACGCAGTTAATAATAGTAAACAACAACAATAGGACTCTGACTCGAAATCCACCCTACTCCACTACACTCGTAAAGCTCAAATCCAACGAACTCACCTCTTCTGCCGTCCCGGCAGGCACGTAGTAGAATGAAATCCAATATCATATCAAAAATCCATCAAAAGGTACCACTCCATACAATATCCATAGTAAAAATCCAAAGACAATGCTAAAACAAAGTCTGATATAGAAAAAAAACAAAATAAAACAAATAACGAACTGGTAGAGAACTAGCTCTACGTGCAGATGGAACTGCTCCGGACAGCCTCAACCTGAAAATATCAACAATGGAGGCGGGGTGAGTCCAACACTCAGCAGGTACAACTGATATGCATAATAAAACAAATAACATACAACACTAATCATGCGTACAGTCTCCTGAATACGAGAAGGAATAAATGGAACTGGAACGAAATCAGGAGATAACTGTACTAACCGGAATCAAGGTACAAATGTAACAGGTCATCAGACCGAAGAAATCATAATCCTGTATGCATGTCAATCAAATGCATCCATACAAATGCAGCATATAAGTGCAGCAATCACAACAATAAAATGCAATAAATGCATATGGTGACCGTGCACTCGGACATCACTGCTCCTGACAGTGACTGAGTGGACGGTATGCTGTCGGAGTACTCCTGTCCTCTGGCCCCAAATCATAAATGGGGGAGCTCAATGCTCTCATCTCCCGATACACAACGACGGCACGCTGAGTCTCCTGACCAACGGAGCCAAACAGAGTCCACCATCTGCCGGCTACCACGTTGCTACACTAAATTCCAACGGAGCCAAACAGAGCGGAACTGACTACCGGCTACCACGCTGAGTCACCTGACCAACGGAGCCAAACAGCAGAACCGCCACACACCAGCCAGATATACAACTAATCCATGGGTGGTGTGTGCAGTACATGTAACTGGCGATGGGCTCAACCATAGTGGAGCCGATAATCGCACAGCATGCAAACATGATGCATGATACTAAGCATGGCAATCTCATGAATAGCATAGCAAGATCCATACATAAATAAAAGGTGTACCACAAGTCAATGTATCAGATGGAAGGTACACAAACAGTTAGGGTATCATATAAACCCTAGGTCCTGAACATGATGTATCACATGGTTGGGTCACTACCGAAAGCATGTATGGTCAGATAAATAATAACATGCAGTGCATAATAAATAAACAAACAACATGTAACAGATCATGTAGTGACCAACCGAATCAAATGGAAACACAATTCTTGCTATATGTTAAACACTTTATCATGCATATCAAAAGACATAAGTCAAAGTACCCGCCTCCAATAAAGTGGTCCAATCCAATAATTGAGAAACACGTCTCGCGTCAAGGTCCTGTATATCACCAATATTTAGTTTAGCAAATTCTATCACGCATTAATTAGCTAAACTAAATCCTAATCGAATTAAGAAATTCCAAATTGGATTAACTCAACACAATCCTACAACCATGAAATCCACAGTTATACTCACAACAATGCATTTACCTCAATCCAAAACTCACCCAATTGCGTATGCCTGACTGTTGAGTCACTGCCGGAGACGCGTACCTTAGTGATATAATGACCGGAACTAGAAGTTACTGCTGCGGAAATAAACAGTGATAGAATCCACTGTGATCAGCCAACAACTCAACGCAACATCCCCAAATTATATTCACATACCTTCTCAAACCTGCCTCTCCTAACCAGTGCCCCTCGTTCCCTCTCTGTCGGTGGCTGATGGAAGAAGAAGCCGGCAGTGGAGAAAAGAACCAGGGCACAGCGTCAACAATCAACCGATGGGGAAGAGGGCTCGGTAGAATCCTGCGACCACAGTGACCACAAACACAAGAAGCACCTCCGGCGATGAATGGTGGCGGTCGAGTGATGATAGCCGACGATCAAGAGGTAGAACAGTCGGTCGGCCCTTGCTTTGCCGGAAGAAAGGAAGAGAGGTGAAACAAAAACTTGGTCGGCACTAGGGCAGAAGAAGGAGAAGAGAAGAAGAGGGGAAATCAGGTTCGGCGAGAGAGAAGACGAGAAGATAAAGGGATTTGCCACAAACCCTAGGCCACGGCTGAGAAGAGGGGAAACTGTCGCGGCTACGGTTTGGAGAAGAAGACGGCGTCGGGTGAGGAAATAGGGCACGGGCACGCTAGAAAGGAACTGGCACAGTAGAGGATCGTAGGAAAAAGGAATAAATAAAAAGAAAAGAAAATTTAAAAGAAAAATCATGCATTTCTTCATTTAAATAGGGAAGCCCAAACAGGCTTTTCCCGGACCCCGTTTTCATCCCTGTTAACTCGTCCGTACGAGTTCCGAAGAATTCCCGAAAAATTTCCAAAAATTCCGGAAAATTCCCTTATTAATATTCGCCTATTTTCGCGGTATTTTACAAAAAATACTCACATCATAGGTATAAATCACCGTGATACCTCTAACAATGTATACCGAACCCGTGTGCATATATCATCGTAGGTAAAATCAACAATACCCCTCAAACAACACTCACATGACAAATATACACATATGCCAAGAATATAATCAACATATACTTCCAATAAGGCATACTAAAACCCAGGTGCATTCACAAATCACACATAATCAACAAGATACCTCAGATACCACACCAAACACAATGTACATATCACAACACCGATGTAGTCGACAAGATACTTCCAACATGACACTCACACCCATGTGCACATACCACGACACAGATTTAAATCGATAAGATACCTCCAATATGTCAATCAGGCACGTACAGCTAACTAAATAGATATAATCCACAAGGAACCTACAATAACCATATCTAGATGGGAATACCCACACTATCTACAAATGAACTATCCATCATAGAACTCCTTCAACTCATAACAATCATATGTACACTTCATAGTTATGCATAATCAGCATATTTAATCCAATCTACCACACAAACCCTATACCACCTTCTAAGTTATCCAATTAGGTACATACAGTCTAAAATTAAAGTACTCATGGAAATAGGATACATCGATCCTCTACCGACTGACCAAATCGTCAATAGTATATGGCTAATTCAATCCTTTCCCACGTCAGTATAAGCTAGGTACTCGATGTGCTCAAGATATCCAACTAAGCACGAATAACCCAAGATTCAAACATCTAAAAGTAAAGTAGGTCAATCCCCTACTGATCAGATCAACAAAACTAATCGGTCATCTACTAACTAATCAAGAATAAATAAAGCCTCTACAAGCATCTAAGGTAAATCGATCACGACTACACAAGTCAACAAACGTAAATCAGACTTCTACTGACCAATCTAACAAGAGTAAACCAATATTTACTGATGAAATTATGGTAATATGATATACTACTGGTTAGGTCAACATAAAGATATAGATACTATCCACTACCTAGCTAATAATAGCAGAGGCTGGTATGTGCCTCAATCTGCTAACCAACTAATAATAACAGAAGCTAAAAACTACTGGTGTATGATATGATAAATCACCAGAAACTGTAACCCTTAATCTCTATCAAGGTCGATCATCATCAGGGTTTTACCTAATACATAAAATATATGCTATCTCAACTAGACAGGTACTAGTAAAGAGTGCTAATACATGTCATAAACTGTAATAGTCAACGGTGCATATACTAACAAAAAGGTAGGATAACAGTATACCAACATACCTCCTATAGCTTGGAGATGTCCTGCCACTGCCAGGTCCCAAAACCCGAAAAGTCACATCGAGAAGACTAAAACACGAAATCCGAAACACAGGAAAATAAGACTCGTAAACCGAGCTATGATACCAAATAAATTGGTATCATATAAATCTCAAAAATCCAGAACACATAGCAAGTATCGTATAACTTGGCTCTGATACCACTAAATTGTCACGCCCCGGGAAAGTCCCTATCCGAAGAAATTTCGGCAGCACCTCCCCTGTACGAGTGACAATCTGAAGCATTTCTACAGGCATAATATACATCAGCCACAGGCGGCAGGAATATACACACAACCACGCAGTTATATATATATCTTCAGCCCACACGGCTGGAACAAAACCAACACAACGGAAATGACAGAAACCCATACAAACCAAAGCACAAAAACTGCTAGCCAGCTAGGCTTACACAACCAACAACCAATACAAAATATCACATAACAACACCAACACTCCAAAAACAAAACCGGAGTACAGAGCTAAACAAACTGGTACATAAACAAACAAAACATACGTGAAATCGATAAGTCTTCTGATGTGACGTGGGGACCAGCAGACAGGATACTCCAAGCGACATCATAACAACCTGGTACCTAAAAAATATAGTATCCACGGGGGTGAGTTCAACAACTCAGCAGATACCTAGATGACATGTATAGTAAACTATAACAAATAGTAATAACTATGGAGTACAGTCTCCTGAACAAAAGAAGGTAATGCATAATAGAAAAGGCTGAAAAGTACTGTACTCAACAAGGCCACCTATCAGAATAATCAGGTCGTCAGACCGGAAGTGTCATAAATCCTGTATGCATGTCAAACATATACATCCATCCAAATGCAGCATATAAGTGCAGCAAACACAAGCAGTAAATGCAAAAATGTGTATGATGCCAATGATGCGTCCTGGTCACCCCTGACGCTAGTCAGTCATCTCACGCACAATGGTGAGACCGAGTGGGTAGGGCTGTAACAACCGTGCACTCTACCATCACTATTCCTGATGAGTGACTGAGTGGACGGGATGCTGTCGGAGTACTCCTGTCCTCTGACCCCAAATCATAAATAGGGGAGCTCAATGCTCTCATCTCCCAGTACACGATGACGGGGAGGTATCTCTGCCGGCTACCACGCTGAGTCACCTGACCAACGGAGCCAAACAGAGTCCACCGTCTGCCGGCTACCACGCTACTACACTAAATGCCAGCGGAGCCAAACAGAGCGGAACTGTCTGCCGGCTACCACGCTGAGTCACCTGACCAACGGAGCCAAACAGCAGAACCGCCACACACCCGCCTGATATACCACTAATCCATGAGTGGTGGTGTGTGCAGTACATGTAGCTGGCGATGTGCTCAACCATAGTGGAGCCGACAATCGCGCAGCATGCAACCATGATGCATGACACTAAGCATAGCAATAAACTGATCAGCATAACCATATCCATATATTTAAAATGTGTACTGTAATATCGATGGTCAAATATGAAAATCTAAAGTACACAGGTTAGATAGGATATCAAAAACCTAGGTCCTAAATATAACAAGCATGGCTCCGATTAAATCCCAGAAAATTTCTAAAAATTTCTAAAAATTCTAATAAAATTATTCACCCATTAATCTTTTTATTTAATTATTATCTGGTTTGATATTTTACAATAACATCAACACGTAGACCGGGATATGAGATCGACACGTAGGCCAGGATATGACCTCTGCAAATAGGCCGAGATAAAACATTGGTATGCAAAATGAGATATGACAACGACACAAAGCCGGACAAGAGTAGCGGCTAGATGGCCTGCACATAATAGACGTCGCAGAGCCAGAAAGGCATCAGCAATGGACAGGGAAGGGTACTGTGTTGGGGAAGAGAGAAGGCAGCATGGCCACTGTTGTCGTGCGTCGCATGATGTGTTTGAGAAGGCCTGTCTAGGGCTTGAGAAGGACTGTCTGGGGCTACTATTCGCTGGAAGAGGGGCAACGACCTATGCTTGAGGCAACGAGGGTAGCTGTTGGAGGCGACGAGGGTGACTGCATAACCGCCAACAGATGGAAGCGACATGGTTGCTGGAAAGAGAGAGAGAGAGAGGGAAGGTTGGCGCTTGGTGGGTGACGCTATCGGCCTCTTCGTCGCGAGAGATATCAGAGGAGAAGAGGGAGAGAGGCAGCGTCGAAAGCAGTTTGCGTGAACAAAAGTGAGAAGTCGACCGCTCACGGGAGAGGAAGCGGCAACGACGGAGGTGAAATCAACAACGTGTTGGTTAATCCTAGGAAAACGTACCGGTTCCATTGTACAAAATTTTTTTGTACAAGTGTCGAACCTTTCCTTAAATAACCTATTGTGTTCTTTAGAAGTTAAATTAGGAATCGCAGACGGAACTTAACATCATTGATTCCAAATTTAACTTATCTGTTCTTAATGGTTTAGATTTGAATCGCAAGCGGAACTTAACACTATTGATTCAAACCTACCTAGATTATTAATTCCATAAATATTAATTTCCAAAATTGGCTTCCAGGACTCCATGGAGAGACACATGGCCTTCTTGGATATAGGAGCAACCACCACCGCCTAGGCAAAGCCTTTTAAGGAAAGCTAATATTTATTTCCTTAAATAACTCTAGGTCAACCAAAAGGAACAATCGAAACACAAGTTCGAAAAAGAAGAAAACACAAACTCGAAAAACTATTTCGAAAAACTAGATCTAATTGCCTCTTGTATTTAGAATTCTTACAAAAAGAAAAACTAGCATGATGTAGAAAATAATTGCTAATTATACCTTCTTTTTGTATGCTAATGACCTCAAGATCTTCTGCCGTATTCCTCGCCTCGCCTTGGACGTCGTGTGGGCAACGATCTTCCAAGATGAACACCACCCTAGAGAGTCCTTCTCCTCCTTGCAATATTCGGCCACCACTACCTCTAATAGAAAAGAGAGCAAAGGGAGAAGAGAAGGGAGAGGGTCGACCACCAAGAGATCACCCAAGCAAAAGAATAAGAGTTGTATCTCATGAAGCCCCCTTACCCCTTCTTTTATATTACTTGCCCAAGGCAAATAAGGAAAGATTTTAATAATTTTCCTTTTCCCTTTTTATTTTCCTTTTCCTTCCTATTGATTGAATTAATCATCAATCAATGGTTGAGATCAATCCTATTTGGTTTAGGATTGGGATTGATTTAATCCTATTGGCCGACCCTTGCTTGGGCACCAAGCAAGGTGGCCGGCCACACTAAAAGGAAAGGAAAAATTTTTTTATATAAAATTTTACAAGATAAACTCTTATAAAATTTTACAAGCTCTCTTTCCTTAAGTAGGAGTTAAAAAAGGAAAGTTTCTAAAAATTAAAACCATGTTTTAAAATTTAAAAACTCTCTTATAAAATTTCCTTTTTTAACATGATGATAGAAAATTTTAATTTTAAAACTTATCTCCCTTTTTTCTTAAACCATGAAGATGGTTAAAAAGGAAAGTTTTAAAACTTTTAAAACTCTCTATTAAAACATGTGGCCAAATTCAAATTAGGAAAGTTTTAAAAATTAAAATCTCTCTTTTAAAACTTATAGTTTTCTACAAAGAGAAGATTTTTAAAAAATTCAAAACAACCCTCCCTTTTTGAATTATTGTGGCCGGCCCCTACAAGCTTGGTCACCAAGCTATAGGGCCGGCCCCTTCAAGAGGATATGGCCGACCATTGCTTGGTCACCAAGCAATGGTCCGGCTCCCTTCTTGGACACCAAGAAGAGCCTTTCATTTGGATGGACTTGAGGCTATAATGAGGCTACGACAGGGATCTAGAGGAGAAATTGGTTTTGGCCTTCCGATGAGCTTGACTATCCCGTGTTTGCCCCGAACACACAACTCAAGTTCATCGATAACAACTCATTCCACTAAAGAGTTATTACCGCACTACCGCACCAATCCCAAATTACATTATGGGCTCCTTCATATCATGAGTGTGTTAGTCTCCCTGTGTTTAAGATTATGAATGTCCACTAATTAAGTAAATTACTGACAACTCACTTAATTAATATCTAGCTCCAAGAGTAGTACCACTCAACTTTATTGTCATGTCGGACTAAGTCCACCTGCAGGGTTTAACATGACAATCCTTATGAGCTCCTCTTGGGGACATTCTCAACCTAGATAACTAGGACACAGATTCCTTCTATAATCAACAACACACACTATAAGTAATATCATTTCCCAACTTATCGGGCATATTGATTTATCGAGCTAAACCTCACCCTTTGATAAATCAAAGAAATAAATATTAAATATATGTGCTTGTTATTATATTAGGATTAAGAGCACACACTTCCATAATAACTAAGGTTTAGTTCTTTTACTAAGTCAGTACAAAAAGAACTTACCTAAATGATCCTACTCAATACACTTAAAAGTGTATCAGTGTAATTTATTAGTTAAGATAAACTAATACTTAATTACACCATGACTATACTGATAGTTTGTTCCTTTCTATCTTAGTCGCGAGCAACTGTTTATAATTTATAAAGAACTGACAACATGATCTTTTAAGTGTGACACCACACTTCATGTTGTCTACTATATAAATTAATTGAACAATAACATTTAATAAATAAATGCAGATATTGACCAATATGATTCTTTTATTTTAGCAAATAAATGTTTACAAAAGCTAGGCTTTTAGTATACACTGTAACAATCTCCCACTTATACTAAAAGACTAAGCTGCCATATCTGTTGCCTTACATCTGATTCCCATCCCCTCCACATGCCGATCAAAAGCTTTCGCCGGAAGGGCCTTTGTGAAAGGATCTGCTAGGTTATCTTCTGATGCAATCTTGGCGACAACAACTTCTCCTCGCTTGACGATGTCTCGTATCAGGTGGTACTTGCACTCTATGTGTTTACTTGCCTTATGAGCTCGTGGTTCCTTCGAGTTTGCAACTGCACCGCTATTATCACAATAAATTGTGATGATCTTGGGCAAACCAGGAATCACATCTAAATCCATTAGAAAGTTCCTGAGCCATACAACTTCTTTGGCTGCCTCAGAGGCTGCCACATACTCAGCTTCCATGGTCGAGTCCGAGACACATTTCTGCTTAACACTCCTCAATGCAATGGCTCCACCTCCTAGAGTAAACACATAGCCTGACGTAGACTTACTATTATCCCTATCTGATTGGAAATCCGAATCCGTGTAACCCACAGGGAGCAAATCGTCTGCTTGGTAAACTAGCATATAATCTCTAGTCCTTCTCAGGTACTTTAATATATGCTTTACAGTAGTCCAATGTCCTTGTCCAGGGTTACTCTGATATCTGCTAACCATGCCCACGGCAAAACAGATATCAGGTCTCGTACACAGTATTACATACATAAGGCTTCCTACGGCCGATGCATATGGAACTGCCTTCATGTCTTCAATCTCCTTTGACGTCTTTGGAGACATCTCTTTAGATAAGGCTACTCCATGCCTTTTTCAAAGATACTGCATCTATATCTTGGAGTGCTTCATCATATGATCGGGGATCAGGTTCATGTTTACCTGGGATGAAGTCTGAAGACTCACCCAAAAACATGAATCTCTCAGGTTGCCTCACAACCCTCCCACTACGACGAGGCACCGTCTGTGGTTGTGTATCATGTATGACACGTGTTGCAGTCTCTTGTGGTACTTCATCTTGAACTGTTGGTACTGAAGTTGACGTGTCCTCTCTAATTTCTTCTAGAACTATTTCACTCATGGGCTTATGGTTCATTACATAATCTTCTTCTAAAAATCGAGCATTGGTGCTAACAATGATCTTCTGATTTTTAGGATTATAAAACAAACCACCTTTCGTTCCCTTTGGATATCCCATAAACAGACAAACTTCTGTACGTGATTCCAACTTGTCAGTATCTCCTTTCAGCACATGTGCTGGACTACCCCATATCCGGATATGATTCAAACTAGCCTTACGCCCATTCCATAATTCCATGGGTGTAGAAGGAACTGTTTTTGAAGGTACCATATTCAGAGTGTACATGGCTGTTTCTAAAGCATATCCCCAAAATGAATTTGGTAATTCTGAATAACTCATCATCGATCTAACCATTTCCATAAGAGTCCTATTCCTTCGTTCTACCACACCATTCTGCTGGGGTGTACCAGGTGCAGTCAATTGGGATTGAATCCCGACTTCTGATAAGTAATTCCTAAACTCTCCAAAGAGGTATTCGCCACCACGGTCAGACCGTAGTGTCTTGATACTTTTACCAAGACGTTTCTCCACATCAACCCTATATTCTTTGAACTTGTCAAAGCATTCAGACTTGCGGTGCATCAGGTAAATGTATCCGTATCTTGAATAATCATCTATAAAGGAGACGAAGTATTCATAACCACCTCTTGCCTGAATAGACATAGGACCACATAAATCAGAATGAACCAGTTCTAACGCATCTTTGGCTCTATACCCCTTGGCCTTAAAAGGTCTCTTGGTCATTTTACCTTCTAAGCAGGATTCTCATGTTGGAAAGTTTTCCAACTCTAATGAACCCAAGAGTCCATTGGCTACAAGCCTTTGAATCCTACTTAAGTTAATATGTCCAAGCCTTAGATGCCAAAGATATGTTTGGTTCATTTCCGAAGGTTCTTTCCTCTTATTAGAGTTAGAAGATGTGTTATTAATTTCCATATTTTGCTTTGTGGGAGAAATTGGATTTAAAGTGTATAAATTGCCAACCAATGCACCAGAACAGATAATCACCTTATTTCTCTTTATAACGACATTGTTACTAAAAGAGACTGAATATCCATCTAAATACAGTTTAGAAATTGAAATTAAATTCTTTCTAAAACTGGGTACATAAAGACAATTTCTTAAAATCAAATTTCTATTCCTATCAAAAGATAAGTAGACGTCTCCCACTGCAACAGCCGCCACCTTAGTAGCATTGCCCATGTAGACGGTAATCTCTCCTTCAGTTAGTCGTCGGGTTTCCTGGAACCCCTGCAGAGAATTGCAGACATGATCAGTGGTACCTGTATCTACACACCAGGTGCTGGTAGATAACACCGCTAAACATGTTTCAACTACTAGAGTATGAGATATACCTTTATTGTTCTGGTTCCTACGAGGACAGTCCGCTTTTCAATGTCCAGACTGCTTGCAGATGAAGCACTTGCCCTTCGGCTTCTTCATTCCAGCTTTCTGTCCTGTACTCTGAGGTTTATTCACCTTCTTCGCTGAAAAGACCTGTTTCTTCTTCTTCTTGCCTTTCGGCTTAGAAGTCGAACCATTTTCAGCATAGTGAATTTGAGAACTTTGACGAAATATTCCCTCGGCTGCCTGTAGTTCTGTCAGAAGTTCCGCCAATGTATACTCTCTTTTGTTCATGTTATAGTTCAGGCGGAACTGCTCAAAACTTCTAGGTAGCGTTTGGAGAATTATATCGACCTGGGTTTCTCCATCGATTTCTCCTCCAAGGACTTGTATTTCATTCAGATAAGCCATCATTTTGAGGATATGATCCCTTACGGGTGTCCCCTCAGACATGGTGGCTGTCATTAACTTCCTTATTGCCTCTTTCCTAGCAGTCCGACTCTGATGCCCAAAGAGTTCTTTGAGATTGTTCATTATATCATAAGCTGTTGGTAAATCTTGATGTTGATGTTGCAATACATTTGACATAGATGCCAAAATGTAACACCGCGCCATCTCATCAGCTTTTACCCATTTCTTATGATACTCAATCTCCTCTGGGGTAGAGTCACCGTCAGGTGCTTCAGGGCAAGCCTCAGTCAGTACAAACTTATAGCTTTCAGCAGTAAGAACAATGTCCAGGTTTCTTTTCCAATCAATATAATTGGGACCAGTAAGTTTGTTCTCTTTCAGTATAATGGCTAGTGGGTTGAAAGTCATCCTAAGAATCACAAAAAAACTTTGGTCAAGACTCTAAATTTAGAATAATATTGATTCCTCAAACAATACTATTTTAAATTAACCAACACCTCAAATTACCGTGAATATTGCATGCCACGTTAGTGTGGATGTATACAAATTCAACATTTGTAAGAGGAGGGTGTGACCCATTAATTTTATTATCTTGTCATCCTAACTTTATGACAAATAAAATTAATAGTTGGTTTTACTTTGGTCACACAATACAATAGCAGTGACTCCGTTGGGGAGGATACTATTGAATGTGTTTAAGTGTATACCATTACTTGATACTAAGTCCATTAAATAGGATTGTGCCCCTTCAGTTGGAGAAGATCACACGCTCCTAAATAATTTCCTATAACCATCCATAAAAGGAAGTTTGATCTAGTGATCCGCAACAAACCCATCCGTTGTGGAGGGAGGCACTCAGAGCCAACACGCAAGCTTGTTGCATCACTTACAAACCAGTAATGGAGACCATGAGATTTATTAAAATCCCTCTCCCACTTAGTTATTTAAAATTGAGGATTTTAACCTATGCTAGCATATATCACATGCATATAAATATCACAGTAAATAAAAGCAATAAATTTAGAAATTAATTTTCCAACTATTATGACCTTTTCCTTCACTGTCTTCGGTATGCTCCAACCCTAGCTGCTGCCATCTTTAGCCACCGCCATCGGGTCGAGTTGTCGCATCCATCTTGCTTCTTATTCCGCTGCGCCTCTGGTGCTCCAAATGTACCACGCCTCGCAAGAATCCGATTCGCAACAAGAAAAGAATTTTACATATATCGATCCTATATTCCTCGAGGGAATGTACATGTAATCTAGATCGAAAAATAAAATTCTAAAAAATAATACAGCTCCTGCTGTATTTTATACATACAATCATGAACACAAATAATGACATTGACA
The DNA here is from genome assembly GCF_018446385.1 of Zingiber officinale. NCBI lineage: Eukaryota > Viridiplantae > Streptophyta > Magnoliopsida > Zingiberales > Zingiberaceae > Zingiber > Zingiber officinale. The sequence continues at coordinate 22,771,600 of NC_055988.1, forward strand.
TGTCCAAGGGTCCAATCACACATAATAACAATAAGCCATAATAGTTGGAGCCTGCAACCAAAGAGTTAGCACATCCTACTATTTTCCTGCCTAAATTATGCATGACATGTGCATAACCTATTTGAATTCTAAAAATACACAGAGGCAAACCCTAGCTCTGATACCAATTGTTGGTTAATCCAAGGAAAACGTACCGGTTCCACTGTATAAAATTTTTTTGTACAAGTGTCGAACCTTTCCTTAAATAACCTATTGTGTTCTTTAGAAGTTAAATTAGGAATCGCAGACGGAACTTAACATCATTGATTCCAAATTTAACTTATCTGTTCTTAATGGTTTAGATTTGAATCGCAAGCAGAACTTAACACTATTGATTCAAACCTATCTAGATTATTAATTCCATAAATATTAATTTCCAAAATTGGCTTCCAGGACTGCATGGCGAGGCACATGGCCTTCTTGGATATAGGAGCAACCACCACCGCCTAGGCAAAGCCTTTTAAGGAAAGCTAATATTTATTTCCTTAAATAACTCTAGGTCAACCAAAAGGAACAATCGAAACACAAGTTCGAAAAAGAAGAAAACACAAACTCGAAAAACTATTTCGAAAAACTAGATCTAATTGCCTCTTTTATTTAGAATTCTTACAAAAAGAAAAACTAGCATGATGCGGAAAACAATTGCTAATTATACCTTCTTTTTGTATGCTAATGACCTCAAGATCTTCTGCCGTATTCCTCGCCTCGCCTTGGACGTCGTGTGGGCAACGATCTTCCAAGATGAACACCACCCTAGAGAGTCCTTCTCCTCCTTGCAATATTCGGCCACCACTACCTCTAATAGAAAAGAGAGCAAAGGGAGAAGAGAAGGGAGAGGGCCGGCCACCAAGAGATCACCCAAGCAAAAGAATAAGAGTTGTATCTCATGAAGCCCCCTTCCCCCTTCTTTTATATTACTTGCCCAAGGCAAATAAGGAAAGATTTTAATAATTTTTCTTTTCCCTTTTTATTTTCCTTTTCCTTCCTATTGATTGAATTAATCATCAATCAATGGTTGAGATCAATCCTATTTGGTTTAGGATTGGGATTGATTTAATCCTATTGGCCGGCCCTTGCTTGGGCACCAAGCAAGGTGGCCGGCCACACTAAAAGGAAAGGAAAAATTTTTTTATATAAAATTTTACAAGATAAACTCTTATAAAATTTTACAAGCTCTCTTTCCTTAAGTAGGAGTTAAAAAAGGAAAGTTTCTAAAAATTAAAACCATGTTTTAAAATTTAAAAACTCTCTTATAAAATTTCCTTTTTTAACATGATGATAGAAAATTTTAATTTTAAAACTTATCTCCCTTTTTTCTTAAACCATGAAGATGGTTAAAAAGGAAAGTTTTAAAACTTTTAAAACTCTCTATTAAAACATGTGGCCAAATTCAAATTAGGAAAGTTTTAAAAATTAAAATCTCTCTTTTAAAACTTATAGTTTTCTACAAAGAGAAGATTTTTAAAAAATTCAAAACAACCCTCCCTTTTTGAATTATTGTGGCCGGCCCCTACAAGCTTGGTCACCAAGCTATAGGGCCGGCCCCTTCAAGAGGATATGGCCGGCCATTGCTTGGTCACAAAGCAATGGTCCGACTCCCTTCTTGGACACCAAGAAGAGCCTTTCATTTGGATGGACTTGAGGCTATAATGAGGCTACGACAGGGATCTAGAGGAGAAATTGGTTTTGGCCTTCCGATGAGCTTGACTATCCCGTGTTCGCCCCGAACACACAACTCAAGTTTATCGATAACAACTCATTCCACTAAAGAGTTATTACTGCACTACCGCACCAATCCCAAATTACATTATGGGCTCCTTCATATCATGAGTGTGTTAGTCTCCCTGTGTTTAAGATTATGAATGTCCACTAATTAAGTAAATTACTGACAACTCACTTAATTAATATCTAGCTCCAAGAGTAGTACCACTCAACTTTATTGTCATGTCGGACTAAGTCCACCTGCATGGTTTAACATGGCAATCCTTATGAGCTCCTCTTGGGGACATTCTCAACCTAGATAACTAGGACACAGATTCCTTCTATAATCAACAACACACACTATAAGTAATATCATTTCCCAACTTATCGGGCATATTGATTTATCGAGCTAAACCTCACCCTTTGATAAATCAAAGAAATAAATATTAAATATATGTGCTTGTTATTATATTAGGATTAAGAGCACACACTTCCATAATAACTAAGGTTTAGTTCTTTTACTAAGTCAGTACAAAAAGAACTTACCTAAATGATCCTACTCAATACACTTAAAGTGTATCAGTGTAATTTATTAGTTAAGATAAACTAATACTTAATTACACTACGACTATACTGATAGTTTGTTCCTTTCTATCTTAGTTGTGAGCAACTATTTATAATTTATAAAGAACTAACAACATGATCTTCTAAGTGTGACACCACACTTCATGTTGTCTACTATATAAATTAATTGAACAATTACATTTAATAAATAAATGCAGATATTGACCAATATGATTCTTTTATTTTAGAAAATAAATGTTTACAAAAGCTAGACTTTTAGTATACACTCTAACACAACGTCCGTGTGGAGAGGAGAGGCAGCTGATGCTAGCGTCACCTACGGTGTGTGTGAATGGGAAAAAGGAGGTGACCACTCGAGGGAGAGAAAGTGACGGCGAGGGAAAGTCGGAGGCGGCCGGCAACCCGGTGGCATTTACAACCTCGGCGGCGTCGGCCTGGAGAAGGGAGGAGGCGTTGACTCTCCTCCTCGTTCCCTTCGTGGCGGTGGACCTCCCAAACCCTAAAAAAGCCCCTCTTAATGCCCTAAATAGTAGAATCACAAAATGCCCATGCCCTTCTCCCTAATTACCTTGGGCCCCTTTAACACATTCATATCACAAGCCTCCCCTGCAAGTCTAGTCGATAGAGGTGCGAGTCCGGCTGACTAGATCAAGCCTGATATAAAGTCGAATCTCTACAGAATACAGAGTCATATCACTAGGCTTGTCATCGAATGAGTAGCTGTGGCGATATCGTGCAAGTGACTTAAACAAATCCAAGCGAGCGATAAAAAATAGTGCCTGAGTGTATGCCGAGCAAGTGATCAGTCGAATGCTGAATGGGAGACTGAACAATATCGAGCAGAGGGTCAGGCGATGCTGAGCAAATGACTAGGTTGATGTTGGGTGGGCTATCGAGGTAATGACAAACAACCACTGGGAGAATGCTGAGCGTGTGGCCAAACGGAACAAAGCGAATGACCGAGTGTTGCTGAGCGGATGTCAAGTGGATGGGCGGTCAGTGCCGAGTGTAAAATATAGAAAAAAAATAGGGAATAATGATAAGAGAATTTTTCGGAATTTTTAGAAATTTTTCTGGAATTTTTCGAAAATCGTATGGTCGAGTTTAGGGGGATGAAAATTGAACCCCGGGAAAGCCTGTTTAGGCTACCCATTTAAGCGAGGAAATGTATATTTTCTTAATTTCCTTTTTCTTTTCCTATTTCTTTTTCTTTCTCCCCAACGCCGTGCTCTTACCCGTGCCCGACGGTTTCCTCTCGAGCCCTTGCGACGCCGATCTTTGCCCTACCGGCGCCTGTGCACCATTTCTTCTCTTCTCATTCTTCCTCCCAGAGTCGATCCCCTCTCCCCCTCATCCATGCCGAGCCATGCGCCGATCACCAGCCACAGGAAGCCAGCACATCGCCTGTGCCCTAGCGGCTCCGGACGCCCTCTTTCTCTCCTATGGCCGACGCGATGCCGCGAGCTTCCGCCGGCCGAACCCTTCTTCCCTTCTATTTTCTTCTTCCGGCCGCTGAGCAGAGCTGCCTTCTCTTTGCCCTAGCATTGAGCACTTGGCACCAACCGAGGCGAAGCCGTCGGTCTCTAATCTCTCGGTCTAGGTGAAGATCCGAGTCCAAGGTTTGCTGGATGTGATTTCGATCGGCTTTCAGACGGCTACCTCTTCCTCCAGTGACCAATATTGAGCGGCCGCCTTTGATCCCATCATCGCCAATCTCTACAATCGTCTTGCGACTACTATCGGCCAATAGCTACCTCCGATTTTGGGTGATGGTTAGCTCCTAGCACTGCCGATACAAACTGTGGTAAGCTGTTAATAGACTGTCTTATTGATTTTTGATCCGTCCAATAAGTGTTGATGTGTTTGGTGGAACTTGCATTAGGGATTCCATCAGGGAGGTTCATTGCTTCCTCTTCACCAGATTTGCAGGACCTTGTCATTGCTGGACAGACTCGATTACCCCTTAGCAGCTACCTTGTTGTCATCTTAGAGGTATTCACTAAACCCTAGTACAAGTTTGGGTGATGGATGGTTTTTTTTTTACATAGATCTAATGCAATTTCGATTGTGGAATATAGATTGTTAGATTAGGAAAGGGGTTTATGTTTAACCTAAACTAATCTAAGGTAGATGATGGCTTTATTAGGGTTAAACCAGTTTAACTCTAGCTTAGGTGGTTAATCAATAATCGTATTTGATTATGATTATCCTAATTAGGTTTGAGGATGTGATTTATCTATTTAACTCATAAGTGATTAGCTAAATCTGTATGTTTGATTTGCAAGACTTGGATTCGAGACGAGTGTCTCGACGAGGGATCTATTACCGAATTGGACCCTTCTATTTGAGGCGGGTACCTCTTGACTTATCTTTTATGATATTGTCGACTGGATATGTATAGTATTTTATAGCTACAAGCAATGATCATGTTTGTCTTTGCTATGTCACGGTTTGATACCCATAGCATGTTCTGTTTTGTCGTTTGTTATGTATCCATGTTTATACCTCGTGATTATTGCCATGAGTACCTTAGTTCCTAGAGTAAGTGGCATACCATGCTTTACTGAGTTTAGGACTAGATTCTGGATTTTTATTATCTGGCATGTGTACCTATATTTTTATATTATATCTAATCTGTATACCTAGACCCTTTTGCTTTGATCCATGTATATTGTTGGTACATATTTTATGGAGGTGGATATGTTCAGGACCTAGGTTGTTTTGCCATAGAGGACATGTATACCCTAGATCTGTGGATTTGACTTACTGGTACTAGGGTATACATTTATATATATATATGGATTTGGTTCAGGATATTGCCATGCTTAGTGTCATGCATCATTCGCATGATTGCATGCTGTCCGATTGTCGGCTTCATTATTGTTGAGCACATCGTCGCTCATGGGTTAGTGGTATATTCAGGCAGGGTGTGTTGCAGCAGGTGCTCTGTCAAGGGCTCCGTTGGTCCACTCATGGGTTAGTGTGACGCAGCGTTGTAGCAGGACAGGGATCCCTCCCCATCATCGTGTACCGGGAGATGAGAGCATTGAGCTCCCCCATTTATGATTTGGGGTAGGAGAATATGTGTACTCCGACAGCATCCCGTCCACTCGGTCACTCATCAGGAGCAGTGGCGTCAGAGTGCACGGTTGTCACAGCCCTACCCACTCGGTCTCACCATCATGTGTGAGACGGCTAACTGAAAAGTAGGGGTGACCAGGACATGTTATTGGCATCACACGCATTGATGCATATATTGCTTGTGCTTGCTGCATTTATTTGCTGCATTTGGTTGGATGCATATGTTTGACATACATACAGGATTTATGACCCTCTCAGTTTGACGACCCTTTTGTTCTGGATAGGAGTTCCTGGTGAGTACAGCTTCCTCAGTTACCTTTCAGTTTTGCATTTTTCCTATATATGATTAGGAAGTTGTATTCCATGTTTATTGTTGTTAGATATATCTTACTAGGCATGTCTATTGGTATTAGCTGAGTTGTTGAACTCACCCCCGTGGACACTATCTTTTTCAGGTACCAGGTTGTTTATGGAGTCGCTTGGAGCATCCTGTCTGCTGGTCCCCACGTCACATCAGAAGACCTGTCTCCGTTTTTGTTTAATTGTATTTTGATAGATGAATGTGTGTATTTGGCTTTGTGTTCCGATTTTGTTTCCGGAGTGTTATGTTGTTGTGTGGTGTAAGCCTAGCCGGCTAGCAGTGTTTTGTTTTGTTTTGTATGGGCTTGTATTTATGTTTTTCCGCTGTGTTGGTTTTGATTTCAGCCGAGTGGGCTGATAAAGATATATATAACTGTGTGGTTGTTGTTATATTTGTCCAGCCGTGTAGGCTGAGATTATTAATTGCGTGGTTGTGTATATATTTCAACTGCATGTGGCTGATGCATATTGTGTCTGTAGAAATGCTTCAGATTGTCACCCGTACAGGGGAGGTGTTGCCGAAATTTCTTCGAACAGGGACTTATCCAGGGTGTGACAATTTAGTGGTATCAGAGCCAAGTTATACGATACTTGCTATATGTTCTAGATTTTTGAGATTTATCTGATACTAATTTATTTGGTATCACAACACGGTACGAGTTTTATATCCCGTGTTTTGGATTTCGTGTTTTAGTTTTCTCGATGTGACTTTTCGGGTTTTGGGACCTGGCAGCAGGAGGACATCTCTAAGCTATAGGAGGTATGTTGGTATACTGTTATCCTACCTTTTGTTAGTATATGCACCTTGACTATTACAGTTTATGACATGTATTAACATTTTTTATTAGTACCTGTCGAGTTGATATGGCATATATTTTATGTGTTAGGTAAACCCCTGATCATGGTCGACTTTAATAGAGATCGAGGATTACAGTCTCTGGTGATTTTCCATATCATATCACCAGTAGTTTTAGCTTCTGTTACTACTAGTTGGTTTGAAGATCGAAGCGCATACCAGCCTCTGTTATTATTAGCTGTGTAGTGGATAGTATCTACATATTCATGTTGACTTAGGCAGTAGTATACCATTTTATCTTAGTTAATTTCATTAGTATATAATTGGTTTACTCTTGTTAGATCGGTCAGTAGAAGTTTGATTTACCATAGTTGCTTGAAGAGGATTAATGTAATCTTGATCAGTTGGTAGATGACTGATTTAGTTTTGTTGGTCCGATCAGTAGAGGACCATCATACTCTATTTTATAGAGATTTGATCTTTGGGTTATTCGTGCTTAATTGGATATTTGGAGCACATTTGAGTACAGGGCTTGTACTGACGTGGAAAAGACTGAATTAGCCGTATACCATTGTCGGCTTGGTCAGTCTATAGAGGATCGATGTATCCTATTCTATGGGTACTTTAATTTTTAGACTTTATATACCTGGTTGGATAACTTATATGTAGCATGGGAAATATCAGGTTGATTGAATGCTGATTCTGCATATCTATGTGGTGTGTACATATGATTATTATGCGTAGTAGGAGTGTTATGATGGACGGTCTAATTGCATGTAGTGGGTGTATACTTTTTCAGTTATGATTGAGGTGGATTTCTAGTAGATTATACCCGAGTGGTCTGATTGGTTATTGGAGGTATTTTGTCGATTAAATCTATGTGGTGAAATGTGCACATGTGTTTGAGTGTTTTATTGGAGGTATCTTATCAATTTAATCTGAGCTGTGATATGTGCAGATGTGTTCGGTATAATATTTGAGGTATCTTGTTCATTATATTTGTTCTGTGTGTACACTCATGTCAATTATGATTTGTTGGAAGTATTACGTTGATTTTACTCTTGACATAGGTGTATATATGTCATGTGAGTGTTGTTTGAGGTGTATTGTCGATTATACCTATATTGATATGTGCACACGGGTTCAGTATGCATTGTTGGAGGTATCACGATGGTTTATACCTTTGTTGTGAGTATGTTTGGTGTGTACTAATTGGAGGATTATGTCGATCATACATATGTTGTGTGTGCACGTGTGCCAGGTGTATGGTTGGTAGCATCATGATGATTCTACCTATGTTGAATGTAGAATGTTGAATGTCTACATTATGACATTTGTGGTATTACTCTGTCAACTAATTCTCCTATTAGTGGGTGACCGACCCACTAGGATGATGATAGAGTTAACTATGGATTTGAATTGCTTACTAGGTTGTTATACCCTAGGCTACCCACAGTGATCTGTGGTAGAGAGATCTCATGCAGTCTCTAGCTGGATAGTTAGGTGCCTTTGGCATTTATGTATTATTTGTGGTGGAGCGTTGCTCCCACACATGTTATGGATTGTTTGTGGTGGAGCGTTACTCCCACATATTGTGGATTGCTTGTAGTAGAGTATTGCTCCTATATATATATATATATAGTAGATACATATTTCGGATTATTTGTGGTGGAGCGTTGCTCCCACATATAGAGGATTTTTTGTGGTAGAGCATTGCTCCCACATATGTGGTATTTCGTGTGATGGAGCGTTGCTCTCACACTGGAGGATCTATTCTTTGGTGATTTATATCGTTGGTGATCAGATTCCTGACTTGTTGTCGGGGATCTTATGGTTAGAAATGTTTGTGATACAGACATTATGTGTCTTGGTTTTACCATTAGGGCTTGCGGAGCCTTAGATATTTTCAGGGACTCGATGAATTAGATATTCCTAGGATGTTTGGATCGGTTTTCATTGTCTTTGTTGATGATGTTGTGATCTATTACGGATCCAAGGTGAGTCTCGTACACCATCTTCGCATAGTTCTAGAGATGTTTCAATGGAAACGTCTATATGTGAAGATCAGTAGGGCGTATTTTGGTTATCTTTTGTGAGATATTTGAGACACACAGTCACCAGTAGGAGTATACCGTGGTTCCACAGGAGATAGGGGTCGTTACCGTTGGGAGTAGACGGAGTCTATATAGGAGGCTCGCAACTCCCTTTGTTTGGCTCGATATTTCCGGAGATACGTTGAGGGTTTCTCTCGGATTGCTATGCCACTTACACGTCTGACCAGGAAAGGCGTGAAGTTCACTTGGACTGAGGATTGCGAGGCCAGCTTCCAGGAGCTGAAGCGGAGACTAGTGTCGGCTCTGATTTTGGTTTTACCTTCTGAAGAGGACGGATTCGTGCTCTATACCGGCGCATCTCTATAGGGTTTGGGCGCTGTTCTGATGCAGCACGACAGGGTAGTCTCCTATGCTTCTCGATAGTTGAAGGAGCATGAGAAGAACTACCCAGTTCATGACCTGGAGTTAGCTGCCATCATCTTTGCTCTGAAGCTTTGGCGGCATCGTTTATACGGTATTACATTTGAGATTCTCACTGATCATAAGAGTTTCAAATATATTTTCACCCAGAAGGAACTTAATCTCCGACAGAGGAGATGGATGGAGTTCCTGAAGGATTTTGATTGTACTACCACTCGGGGAAAGCTAATGTGGTTGTCGATGCACTCAGTAAGAAGTCCAGAGGGACTTTGGCTTGCCACCGAGTTTTAGTTACAGACGTGGTTCAGGGTTTCTTTGAGTTAGACCTTAAGGAGCAGAGACAGACAGAGCAGGGTATTCTTGTTACCATGGTTGCTCAGTCGTCGATCAAGGCGAGAGGATCCGAGAGGCTCAGGCCAGTGATCAGCATTTGCAGTTTATAGGCAGCCAGATAGCTTCCGGGCAGCAGACCGAGTTCACACGAGACGAGGAGGGTATTTTATACTTCCGAGGTAGATTATGCGTACCTCAGTCTCATCCAGTCTTACAGGAGCTACTTCAGGAGGCTCATCGCTCTCGATTTACGATCCACCCAAGAGGAACCCGCTTGTGTCGAGATTTGAGGCGTTCCTACTGGTGGAACGGTATGAAGAAAGACATCACAGAATTTGTAGCAAGATGTCTTGTCTGTCAGCAGGTGAAGTCCGAGCATCAGAGACCTGCCGGTTTATTTCAGCGGATTCCTATTCCCGAGTGGAAATGGGAACACATTACCATGGACTTTGTGGTGGGTTTGCTGAGGACACGACGAGGCCATGACGCGATTTGGGTAATCGTTGATCGATTAACCAAATCCACACACTCGTTAGAGATCCGGAAGACTGATTTCCTGGATCGATTGGTAGATCTGTTTTGCCGGGAGATCATTAGATCCCGTGGTGTCCCGTTGATTATTATTTCGGATAGAGACCCCCAGTTCACGTCTCATTTTTGACAGAGTCTGCAGCAGACCTTGGGCACGCAGCTCTATTTCAGTATAGCTTTCCATCCTCAGACAGATGGATAGTCAAAGCGGACCATTCAAACGCTAGAGGACTTGCTGAGGTCATGTGTATTGGATTTTGGAAGTAGTTGGGAGAACCACTTGCTATTGGTAGGGTTCGCCCACAACAACGTCTTGCATTCGGTCATCCAGATGACACCGTTTTGAAGCGTTGTATAGTAGGCCTTGTCGGACACCCACCCTCAGTGATGAGGTTGGGGGAGGCCCAGTGGTTGGGACCTCATAGTGCTCAGCATGAGGCAGAGTTGGTCCGTACTATCTGACGGAGGATGTCAAAGGCGCAGGACCGCCAGAAGAGTTATGTTGATTAGAGACGCAGACCCTTGGAGTTCTCTATTGGCGACCATGCTTTTCTGCGAGTTTCACCCACGAAAGGGGTGAAGAGATTTAGCCTCAGAGGTAAGCTAGCTCTGCGATACCTTGGCCCATTCCAGATCTTGGAGAGGATTGGAGTGGTAGCTTACCGGCTGGCACTACCCCCGTCCCTGACATGCGTTCACGACGTATTCCATGTGTCTATGCTGAGGAGGTATATATCCGACCCGACATATGTGCTGACAGATATCTTAGTTTCCGTTCAACCTGACGTTACCTATGAGGAGGTTCCGGTACGGATTCTGGACAAGAAGGAGCGTCAGTTGCGGAACACGACTATCCGACTGGTTGGAGTCGGATGGCAGCACCATACGGACGAGGAGGCTACCTAGGAGCTCGAGGATACTATCCGAGCTCGATACCCCCATCTTTTCACTTGAGGTATGTGATTTAATTTACCGCTCAGCATTTTATACTATTTACCTATTGTTAGTATTTGCTGATGGTAGATACCGAAATTTGGGGACCAAAGTTTTATTAGTGGAGGAGAATGTAAAATACCGGAAAAATGGGGGAATAATGATAAGGGAATTTTTCGGGATTTTCAGAAATTTTTCTGGAATTTTTCGAAAACCGTATGAGCGAGTTTAGGGGGATGAAAATTGGGCCCCGGGAAAGCCTGTTTAGGCTACCCATTTAAGCAAGGAAATGTATTTCTTAATTTCCTTTTTCTTTTCCTATTTCTTTTTCTTTCTCCCTGATGCCGTGCTCTTACCTGTGCCCGACGGTTTCCTCCCGAGCCCTTGCGACGCCGATCTTTGCCCTACCGGCGCCTGTGCACAATTTCTTCTCTTCTCATTCTTCCTCCCAGAGTCGATCTCCTCTCCCCCTCATCCATGCCGAGTCGTGCGCCGATCACCGGCCACAGGAAGCCAGCACATCGCCTGTGCCCTAGCGCCTCCCGACGCCCTCTTTCTCTCCTATGACCGACGCAACGCCGCGAGCTTCCGCCGGCCGAACCCTTCTTCCCTTCTGTTTTCTTCTTCCGGCCGCTGAGCAGAGCTGCCTTCTCTTTGCCCTAGCGTTGAGCACTTGGCACCAACCGAGGCGAAGCCGTCAGTCTCCAATCTCTCGGTCTAGGTGAAGATCCGAGTCCAAGTTTTGCTGGATGTGATTTCAATCGGCTTTCAGACGGCTACCTCTTCCTCCAGTGACCAATATTGAGCGGCCGCCTTTGATCCCATCATCGCCAATCTCTACAGTTGTCTTGCGACTACTATCGGCCAATAGCTACCTCCGATTTTGGGTGATGGTTAGCTCCTGGCACTACCGACACAAACTGTGGTAAGCTGTTAATAGACTGTCTTATTGATTTTTGATCCGTCCAGTAAGTGTTAATGTGTTTGGTGGAACTTGCATTATGGATTCCATCAGGGAGGTTCATTGCTTCCTCTTCACCAGATTTGCAGGACCTTGTCATCGCTGGACAGACTCGATTACCCCTTAGCAGCTACCTTGTTGTCATCTTAGAGGTATTCACTAAACCCTAGTACAAGTTTGGGTGATGGATGGTTTTTTATTTTTTTACATAGATCTAATGCAATTTCGATTGTGGAATATAGATTATTAGATTAGGAAAGGGGTTTATGTTTAACCTAAACTAATCTAAGGTAGATGATGGCTTTATTAGGGTTAAACCAGTTTAACTCTAGCTTAGGTGGTTAATCAATAATCGTATTTGATTATGATTATCCTAATTAGGTTTGAGGATGTGATTTATCTATTTAACTTATAAGTGATTAGCTAAATCTGTATGTTTGATTTGTAGGACTTGGATTCGAGACGAGTGTCTCGACGAGGGATCTATTACCGGATTGGACCCTTCTATTTGAGGCGGGTACCTCTTGACTTATCTTTTATGATATTGTCAACTGGATATGTATAGTATTTTATAGCTACAAGCAATGATCATGTTTGTCTTTGGTATGTCATGGTTTGATACTCATAGCATGTTCTGTTTTGTCGTTTGTTATGTATCCATGTTTATACCTCGTGATTATTGCCATGAGTACCTTAGTTCCTAGAGTAAGTAACATACCATGCTTTACTGAGTTTAGGACTAGATTCTGGATTTTTTTTATCTGGCATGTGTACCTATATTTTTATATCATATCTGATCTGTATAACTAGACCCTTTTGCTTTGATCCATGTATATTGTTGGTACATATTTTATGGAGGTGGAATGTTCATGACCTAGGTTGTTTTGCCATAGAGGACATGTATACCCTAGATCTGTGGATTTGACTTACTGGTACTAGGGTACACATTTTTATATATATATGGATTTGGTTTAGGATATTGCTATGCTTAGTGTCATGCACCATTTGCATGATTGCATGTTGTGCGATTGTCGACTCTATTATTGTTGAGCACATCGCCAGTTACATGTATCTGCACACACGACCACTCATGGGTTAGTGGTATATTCAGGCAGGGTGTGTTGCAGCAGGTGCTCTGTCAAGGGCTCCGTTGGTCCACTCATGGGTTAGTGTGACGCAGTGTTGTAGCAGGACAGGGATCCCTCCCCGTCATCGTGTACCGAGAGATGAGAGCATTGAGCTCCCCCATTTATGATTTGGGGTAGGAGGATAGGTGTACTCCAACAGCATCCCGTCCACTCGGTCACTTATCAGGAGCAGTGACGTCAGAGTGCACGGTTGTCACAGCCCTACCCACTCGGTCTCACCATCATGTGTGAGACGGCTGACTGGAGAGTAGGGGTGACCAGGACATGTCATTGACATCATACGCATTGATGCATTTATTGCTTGTGCTTGCTGCATTTATTTGCTGCATTTGGTTGGATGCATTTGTTTGACATGCATACAGGATATATGACCCTCTTGGTTTGACGACCCTTTTGTTCTGGATAGGAGTTCCTGGTGAGTACATCTTCCTCAGTTACCTTTCAGTTTTGTATTTTTCCTATATATGATTAGGAAGCTATATTCCATGTTTATTGCTGTTAGATATATCTTACTAGGCATGTCTATTGGTATTCACTGAGTTGTTGAACTCACCCCCATGGACACTATCTTTTTCAGGTACCAGGTTGTTTATGGAGTCGCTTGGAGCATCCTGTCTGCTGGTCCCCACGTCACATCATAAGACCTGTCTCCATTTTTGTTTAATTGTATTTTGATAGATGAATGTGTGTATTTGGCTTTGTGTTCCGGTTTTGTTTCCGGAGTGTTATGTTGTTGTGTGGTGTAAGCCTAGCCGGCTAGCAGTGTTTTGTTTTGTTTTGTATGAGCTTGTATTTATGTTTTTCCGCTGTGTTGGTTTTGATTTCAACCGAGTGGGCTGATAAAAATATATATAACTGCGTGGTTGTTGTTATATTTGTCCAGCCGTGTAGGCTGAGATTATTAACTGCGTGGTTGTGTATATATTCCAACTGCATGTGGCTGATGTATATTGTGTCTGTAGAAATGCTTCAGATTGTCACCCGTACAGGGGAGGTGTTGTCAAAATTTATTCGGACAGGGACTTATCCGGGGCGTGACACCGAGAGGGCAACCGAGAGAAATATTGAGCGATAGGCTGAATGGAACTAAGTGAGTGGTCGAGCGAAAGGCTTAGTGAATAGCCGGGTGATACTGATCGGGCGGCTACGAAGATGTCGACCAAGCGACTGAAAGAATGTCGAGCGAGCGACCGAGCTAATGCCGAGTGGATGGAAAGAGGAAGGGTAAGCAGAGCTGAGCGCGTGAATGAGAAAGTGCCATCCAGGCAACAAAGACAATGTCAATCTAAACCAAGAGGTCAATGGCGAACGGGAGCGAAACCTGTGAGGTGAGTGGGAGCGAATCCCATGAATGGAGTGGGTGTGGAGCCCGTATGATCGAAGGCGAATGAGAGTAGAGCCCTTGATCCGAGCAGTGAGTGGTATGAGTGCTGACTGAACGACGAGTGAGATGAGTTTCGACCGAGCCACGAAAAATAATGTCGAGCGGATGCCATGTTGGCGATCGAGCGAAAGCCGAGGGAGACCGAGTGGTATCGAGAAGACGGTCGAGCGATACTGGGCAGAGTGATTGGGCGATTATGAAAATGCCAAGCAAGAAGTAAAAACAGGTGTCGATAGGGCGGCAAATGAGGGGCAAAGCGACGAGTGAGATGTGATTGGTGAGTGATACGGGAGCGGTGAGTGAGACGCGAATGGTGAGTGCCGGGCAAAGCGGCGAGTGAGGTGTGAGTGATGACTGAGATGAATGTCGACTAGGCGATGAGTATCGAATAGAGCGGCAAGTGAGACCAACAACTGATCATAGAGAGAATCTGGCCGACTAGTTGTTATGCCCGATTGAGAGGTCGCTGGCCACGAGAGTTTTGCTCGCTTTTAACTCATTTTCAGGTGAGAGTCTAGAAAGCCAACAACGAGAATTCGATCAAACGACTGAATGGTACCCAGCTAATGTAACGACCCGCCTTCTACTAACTAGGCTGTAAGGCCGGAACGTCACATTATGCTAAGCTACACTGTGCGGAAAACTGAAATAATTTAAATGTTTTGCTAAGCTAATATAAATTCTTCTGTGAATCGCTATAACAATCTAAAATTCATGTCCAAACTACATCTTGAACTGTGGTAGCTAGGCTAGAGGAGGTGTTCTGGGCTTTAGCTATCACCCAGAGTTGAACTTAGATGTTCACAGCTGATACCAGACCTCCGATTGATCCACGGATCGATCCAACTCATTACTGTACTCGGGTAAAATTCTGGATCGATCGGCTGATCGATCCAGGCTAATCAATCGATCCAAGGATCGATTCGGGAGCTCTCTGTTCACGGGAGCTAATTCCCTGATCGATCCATTGATCGATCCAGCGTGCTTCTGTGCACGGTAGAAATTTCTGGATCAATCGGCTGATCGATCCAGACTCGCCAATCGATCGGAGGATCGATTCAGCAAGGTTCTGTTCGCTGGTGTCAGGCCCGATCGATTGGCTGTTCGATTGAACTAAATCAATCGATCGGTTGATCGATCCTGAGACCTTCTGTTTGCGAATAATAGCTACCCAATCGATCAACCGATCGATTGGGAAGCCTCCAATCGATCGGCTGATCGATTGGGGGTTTCTGATTTCGCAGCTGAGCTCTGATTTCAGCACTAATTCGTGCCTAAATCACATACATCCACTCTATAAGCATGAGATAAATTACTAGGCATAACATTACTCATAGAGTGCTATCTAATATCAAATCTAATGCATACTACACAATTCATACTACTCAACAATCTAAAAGGTAGAGAAGTAACTAAAATTATAAATGCTAAGTTTCAAGTTTGCTAGTTTCCAAGTATCTTTATTCCAAGTTCCTTTTTCTTCCACACACATCTTGGTTGCATTGTCCTCCAGCCTCCGCTAGTCCATCTTTCCTTTACCTTTATCTGCAGTATAAGGAAAATAGTATTTGTAAGCTTGAGAGCTTAGTAAGAAACCATCTACCTCACTAAAACATGCATACGATGCAAATTATGTTTTTAAAATATGCTATTTGAAATACATTCTGAATATGCTAAGCATGGCATGACATACAACACATAGAAGCAAATGGCAATAAAGCTAATTATAAACTATCATGTTGTATCAACAGAAAGACTAAACTGATACAAAAACTGAGCTGAGCTAATTCTAGACTAGTGCTAAGCTATACTGAATTCACATAACTATCTGTGGAGTTTTGAAAGCTATTTTCGTAAATAGATTAAAAATAATAATCATGCTGCTGTTTGGGCCCGGCAACTGTACTTGCTATGCGCACATCCCTAACTAGACCCGGGTTTGCAAGTCCCGAATTTAGTAGGGTTACTAGGTTATCTGAACCTAGGGACGACTGTGGGAGCCCAACCCAATGGATATCTAATCCAGTACAGTGTCACTGCTAAAAGTAAAATACTGAATATAAGCTAATAATTCTTGTCTTGCTTTTACTAGGTTGTCTAAGCCTAGAGGCGACTGTGGGAGCCCACCCATTGGACATCTAGTCCTGTAAAAGCGGTAGCAAGACTTAATTATGCTGTAAAATGCTTCTATTGCATTTTATCTAAGCTATTAAAATGCCTACATTGCATTTGACTGTGCTAAACATTCTATCGAGAACTTGGTGTGCGCTAGTGCACACCCTATGTGCCAAAATTTGCAGACGACTAAACTAATGCATAAAAATCATACGAATAGCTACTTATACTGCAGGTGAGGGGTTTCTTACCTCCTGTGCTAGTTTTCTTACGATTCTAATTGCTAGATTTCCAGTGGAGATCCACTACTACAAATTGAGGCTAAGATATCACCCCAAAAGTGTTGTTTTTGGTCATATAAATGTTGTATTATACCTAAGATAACACTTTTCATTCTATCTTATCAGGTCCTGTCATGTTAGATATAACGCAACGCTTTTGTTATTTTATGTAACACATTCTTAAACTGTCGCGATACATAGCGAAGGCAACACTTCTCTATATGCAACACTTTTTTCTTCCAACAGCAACAATTATTCTTTTGTTACTCTTAGACAATTGCAACACTTTTGACTATTAATAGCAACACTTTTTACAATTTTTTAACCCAATAATGCAACACTTTTTTAATTAAATGCATCACTTTTTATTAAAAATTTCACCTCTTAAACACATCACTTATTATACATATACAACACTTATATTTGTGTTTTATTTTTTTAAATGTAACACTTTTATCCATTAATAGTAACACTTATTTTTTTCACCAATATATTATTGATAATGCAATTATATTATCCAATCAAACACATTTGTATAAAATAGATTATTCTAAATATGATCATTATATTACAAAAGTTATACCACATTATATTCTGTTTAAGAATTTTACAAAAACCCAACAACTGTCATCTACAAATATATATATAGCCAACAAAAGTACTATACAAAATCCACCAATTAATACATTCATAAATTTCCCCAAAAAAGGCAACTATACATTTACAAAAAGTTAACAATACAAACTCTTTGCTTGCAGCCTTAATAAAATTACATAGGTATCCAAAATTTAACACCCATTCCCATTCCCAACTGTAATAGCTGCTTAGCTATCCAAAATGCTTGCTGCCTACAAGAAAAGCATCACAATGTGGACAATAAAAGTAAGAATAGAGATTTAATCATGTAGCAAAAGTAATAACATTTGTGCTCAATTGACAATATATCTAAACACACCTTATCCAACCACCATCCTTCAGCTGGAAAATAACATCTACTAAATTTAGTATGGGAATACTCAAATTTGGCAATACACATTGCAATGAAAGTTAAAAATGAATATCAGAATAAGCAACCGCAAAGAAGTACCAAACCCCATAGCACAACTAGGAACCAACCATATAAAGAATGATAAACTAAGGTAGAGTTACCAGAATATGAAGTATTATTTTTTAGTTTGCTTTGTGAATTGTCATGATATGGATTGTTTTGGTCTCTCTGCTATTAAGATCAGGAATATGAAGTTACCAGAATACGTGATTTTCTCATATGGAGCAAAGGCAACTATACATTTACAAAGGCAACTAAACAAATTTTTTGCTTGCCTTAAAAATCAACAACAGAAATGAGAACCACAAAAAAACGTGGAAGATCAAAAAACGTTGCAGATAAATCAACAGAAATGAGAACCACAAAAAAACGTGGAAGATCAAAAAAAGTTGAAGATCAATCAACAGAAATGAGAACCACAAAAAAACGTGGAAGATCAAGCAACAAAATATAGTTTACCTCTTTTGGATGTACTATGGGCATAGAAAAATATAAATAAATAAATTTTGACAATGAAACATCAATGATGTGATACTAACAGATGAAGACTTTCAAAGGTATTCATGATAGCAAAATGAGATATTAAAATGCCTTAGTTTAGATTGCATGAGTTATCTAGAAAATAAGAACAAATAATAGAGTGCAGTAAAAGATACCATATACATCCAGTAACTGAAACAATTTTGTAATAGGCACAAAAGGCTGTAAAAGATACCAAAAAAACGTGGAGTAAAAGTTAGTTTAGATTGCAGAAATGACTATTTTTGAAAGTTAATAAAATTATTCAGTAAACCATAATAACATGAAAGAATCTTATAAATCCTACACAAAAGGCTGGAACCTTATTATTAACATATGATCAAGTAACTGAAACATATAGGTAAGAAATTACATATAAAACTATAACATACCTTAGGAAAAATATTGTTTTGCAATTTCCGGAGGTAGTTTTACAAGAACTTTCTAGACTGCATCTTCAACAATTTTGTCACGTTGAAGGTCAATGTCCCTTCGCATCTTTTCCAGCTCCAACCTTTGCCTTTCATTATTAGCTTCAATTTCTTTTTGCAAGTGCTCTAATTCTGCCTTATCTCTCTTATATCTTTGTTCAATCTCAGTGGTACTTCTTAGAGACTCAAAGACCTCCTCAGATACCATATACGATGGCGTCGGTGCACTGACCTTGTTCAACATCTTCCTAGTAACTCCTCTACCATAAAGTCTACAACGTCCGTCATAATCCTTGCCCATAACGGCAAGAAAAGGATCTGCATCACCACTTTCCATAGCTGAAGGCTTGTAGTTCTTCATAGCTTCCTACAATATTATCAATAATAGATTTTCACATATATAATTAACTGTTTCAGTCAAAACAATCCCAACAGTGAATACATATACATGTATATAAAGAGAAAGTGGAGTAATTTAGTTACAATATTTTTCGCGATGTCATCATATGGTTCATCATAATGCCTTCCCTCTACTCGTTGGCGTGTGCGCTCAAAAAGTTGAGCTAAAGAAGGTGGGTTCTTGTCTGGATTTTCATTTTTCTGTTTTGATGATAAATGTATATAATATTAAAAAAATTGCTATCAAATGAAACCAAACAATAAGACAATAATAAAGTTTGAGAAAAAAAACCTTTACCATTTCCTCTTGAACCCTAGCAAAACTCTTCGGACCAGTCGTGTGCCTATTCCTTTGAGACTTACATCGTTCTCTTGCAATAGAAGAACATTTCTACCCAAAGAAGTATAACAACTTGGCAGCTTATGTAATTAAGAGTTGAAAACAGGAAGGATAGTATTGAAAAAGAATATCAACAAGACTAGTACTAAATATACCTTCACTTCCTTTTGGTTCCATACTCCCAACAGTTTAAGAAAATCCTTTTCTGGAATTGTCTTAGGTCGATTGTTCCATCTAGACTTGTTATCTTTGTACTTGGAGAAGTGTTTTCGCTTTACCCGACATTTGTACCCTCTCCATGCAGCACCGGTAGATTTCAACACCCAACTTTTACATACATCAGGTATAATGTATTTCTCCTATGCACATAGTTAAAGATAGGTAGTTAAATAGGTGCCAAAAAAAAAGGAATCAAGTAATTGGAATACATACCAACACATACTCCCACATCTTCTCTTTATCAGGTACCTTCTTCCAAGATTGATAAACCAAGGGTGCATATTTATACTCACGACCTATTGTGCCCAAAAATTGAGATAACTCAATCACAACATTTTTTTGTTGTATCACTGGTCCAATAGGTTGCCCAAACTCATTGCAAATGATGACTTTACGTTCATTCGCTCCGCGACTGTGAACATGATGCATCATGGTTGGCCCTCGTTTTTTTGCATCATCTTTAGCTGAAATTAGAAACCATGACGTAAAGTTGAATCTTGCATATGAAAATATATATAACCACAATGAGTTATGCACTGAACACAACAAAATCCACAATGCCCTGAATAAAAACAATCCCTACGTTCTTGTTATAACCACTACTTTTCCCTGTTCTGCAGGCCAGTGTTGTTTTCCTTGCCAAGCTTTATTACGTTCTAGAAACTAATTCAGATAATGTAAAAATTACAAATATTTTAAAATTTTAATTTATTTAATAAACAAGTCGACCTGTCTATCGTAAAACATAATTGTCTCAAGTCATTCTTGTGTTCTCTGTAACTTGTAGTTTAGGTCGCATGGGACAGTGTCATGACTCATTCCCAATGCTGATAGGTCTAATTAGTTTAGGCCAATAAAATTTTGTTCTCATATTTTCTCTTCTTACTAGAGAGAGCAACAGGCAATGAGGAGTTAAATATAAGGGATACAGTGCACTAGATCCCCTATAAACAGAAAATGCATAAATTCAAGAAAGAGGATAGTCTGATCATGGCCTACCGAGTGCAAATCTACACTGAATTAATCAATATATGAGGCATGGAAAGTTCAACGATAGACTTATTGGCATAAACACGACATAAAGCAACTTCTAAAAAAGTTGTTTACTTTTTTTGGTTAATTTATAATTTGTTTTTATTTTGTTTCAAAAAAATTTAGTCCACAAGATCTAACATTCAAAGAGGTGAAGTTCTAGTTCACTCAATTTGATAAAAGAGGTCGTCTGACACAATGTTGCATTATTGAACAATATTTCAATTTTCTATGTTCAGGTGCATAATTTCACAGATTGAGAACCCACAACACTATGAATCACTAATTGAGGAAAGCAACCACACCACTTCTACTATAATAGATACTAGTCCTGACATCATTGCTTAAGATACTAGGAGACAAAAAAGAGTAAAAGGTCTCACCCTACCCTTCAATGATAGAATAACATAGTGTTTTCATTATCACCACAAGCATATCTATCGTAGAATGTCCACATCTCATTTTAGCAATAAAGCCTAGTAATGTGAAAAATTGAAAATAATGAAAGATAAACAAGGGGTTAATTGGTTGATTGAACCGTCTTATAGAGACGAATACTAGGAAGAAATTAGTACTTATTATTAAGAACTGCATCTTAGCCATATACTCACATTAAATGATACACAAAAGAGAAATAGTATGTTGTATATATATGATAACTATGAGGCTATATTTTTAAGGTTCACATAGGGCTATATGAGAATTAGTAAAGCTGAATATATATATATATATATATATATATATATATATATATATATATATATATATATATATATATATTTATACCTGTAGGTTGTGACTCGATGTTTAAAAATGCTTGTTCATCAAGTTCATTGGTGTCATCTTCACTAGACACACTTTGTTCTTCAATGTCCATAGATTCACATCCAATGTCATTCTCATTTCTGTCATTTGCATCATCTTCACCTCCAATCTGATTTTGCTCTTCATTATCATTGTTATCCCATGAAATCCCTTCTATATCATCCAGGTTAGCATCTAATTTCCATGAAATGTAAAATAATGCATTATCAATTTTTTACAAGAGTTAAAACATCCAGGTTAGCATCTAGATAGAATGGTCCTTAAATTAGTGTCAATAGTTAAAACAAATATATTAGAGAAAATATATACCTTTATCAGGAGATTCAGTTCTCATAAGTGATATCCTAGGCCTTGTTATGTCATGGAGCACTTGAACTGAATCTCCTTTCTTGGAATGCACAATTGGTGTTTTTAATTGTTTTGTCCGTGAGAGTATTTCACCAACAGTAGTTGCATCTCCACTCATTTTATTTTTTGCAACATTATCTTGCACAACTTGACGAGAAGTCTGATTGTGTCTTGCCTTCACACGTGAAGCAATTGGTAACTCCTTGCTCATTGGAGGAGGTGTTCTATGTTTCTTACGTAACTCCACATATTTTTGGACTGACATCGGTGGAATGTATTTTTGTCTGGCAGTCTGTACCTATACAATACCATACACATCACAGAATGTGATCACACTGAATAACCAAATAAAGCAACAACAAGTATTAATGTTATAAAACTGGACAAATTAGTTTTCAAGTTCTCATAAGTACATAACAGAATACTTGGTTACCTTTGTTGGAATAAAACCATCTGTGGAACTGCTTTCATCATCCTTGCCACCACCATTTTCATCCAAAAACTGTTCAGCGTCATAGTCACTGGTACCCAACGATTTTTGTTTTTTGTTCTTCAATTTAGTACTGGTCGCCAAAGATGGCATAGTATTACCAATATCCTTCAGTCCAAGCTCTCTCATTTTTGCCTGGTTCTCTTGAACCCTTAGCATTCTAACTCTCTCATATGCAGTCATACTATTTTTCTCTAAATCATCCTTCTGGCGTTTATTTCCCATTAGTGATTGAATTGCTGGAATTGAAATCAGCAACTTTAATCATTAGTGTAAAGCATTTTGTAACATTATAAAATAAGATAAGAATACCCCAGCAAGATGATATAAAATATCATAATTTATTTAACATTTAAATCATTAACTGTCATTTGTTGAGCATTACAATAGCATAACATTCAAATCATTAATTATCATGGGTTGATTACATATCACAGCATAACATTCAAATCATTAATTGCCATTTGTTCAAGCATTACAACATCATGATTTAATCATCATCAGCTTCTTGTTCTTCATCGGCATTCATCCAATCCCATAAAGTTTCATCAACAGAATCATCATCATCGTTGTCATCATCTCCATTTATGTCTTCTAAATTTGTATTTGCACCAATAAAGATCGGACGCATATCCTCTCTTGATAACTGAATGTCTTCAACCCCAACTTGTAAAACTGGATGTATCTCATTATCATGAAGTTCGGACCAGTATGTGTTTCCATCATTTATACCATAATCACCCTCATATAGATCTCTAGGAACACGATTCATAACATATTGAAGGTTGTCTACTAGAGGATCTGGTACATAAAATACTTGATGTACTTGAGAAGGCATGACATAAGGATCATTCAAAGAGCACAGCTTCTTCATATTAACACAAGGAAGACCATAGTCATCTTTCTCCACTTGGTACCACTCACAATGGAACAAAACTACTTTGGATTTGGACCAATAATTGAGTTCTATTATTTCAATTATTGCACCATAGTAGTCAACATCTCCAACCACAGGATTTTTGTCCCTTGAGATTGCAAAGCTAGGAGTTGATGCTCTTACAAAAACTCCACTATTCTGAGTCTTCCATTTTGCGTCACGCACTTTTGTATAGAATCTATATCCATTGACATAATACCCAGTAAATCTCCTAGCTGTAGGACATGGACCTTTTGCTAACCAAAAAATGTGATCTGAAACACTATGGTTAATCACTTTTTCTCTCAGCCAATTAGTAAACTGGTTGCTGTGGTTTTGTGCTCGTGCCCATCTACTTCTTCCTAGCTGTCTATTAATATGAAGTTGATGTTCACTGCATTAATCAAGAACATGTATATTACCAAATGATGTACACTTCATTATACAATTAATTATTTATTGAAAAAATAGCAAAATCATGAAGCTAGTTTATAATGGGTAGTTAAACTATTTACCTTATATAATTGTCAAGCTCTTTGCAATCAGAATTGAATAAGGCATATCGATGAGCTTGTTCACCACACACTGGATCTAGAGTGAAGAGTTTGCCTTTTCTTCTTTTCTTTCCTCCTAAAGGGTGTCCAGAATTTTTAAAAACTGTTGTGTTGGATTCATTTGAATAAACACAAGGCATGTCTGAATCTTGAGCACCCTTGTTTAGTCTAGTCTTCACACCTTCATCCATATACCGTGAACAAAAAGTTGCGCATTCTTCAATCAAATACCCTTCAGCAATAGACCCCTCTACATACCTTCGATTTCGTACATAAGACTTTAATTTACCCAGATATCTTTCGACAGAAAACATCCATCGATAATGCACTGGTCCACCAAGCCTAACTTCATTTACCAAGTGAATCGGTAAGTGCATCATAATATCGAAAAAGGCTGGTAAGAATATCTTCTCAAGCTCACATAATATTTCAACAATTTCTATTTCCAACTGATCGAGGTCTTCAAGCTTAACAACCTTACTACACAAACATCGAAAGAAAGCACCCAATCTAATCAAAGGGATAGCAACATGTTTGGGGAGGGATTTCCTATCCGCTACTTGAAGCAGGTATTGCAGTAAAATGTGAGCATCATGACTTTTATAACCAGCCACTTTTCTTTCTGAAGTGCGTACACACCTTGCTATGTTTGATGCACACCCATAAGGCAATTTGACTCCCTTTATGGCATGACAGAAAATATCTTTTTCAAATTTAGACATAGCATAACATGCCTTTGCCAAAACAACATGCTCACCATCAAGAGATAGCTCAGGTTGAAGGTTTTCTTTGATCCCCAATTCTATAAGGTCAAATCGAGCTTTTGCATGATCCTTCGACTTACCAGCTACATCCAACAATGTCCCTATCAAGCTATCACAAATATTTTTTTCAATGTGCATCACGTCAAGATTATGCCGACATAAATTGAATTGCCATTATGGAAATTCAAAAAATATTGACTTCTTTTTCCAAGGACATGTGGCATCATTTTTTTTCTTTCGAGTCTTCCCAAATTCATTCTTAAAGTTAGACAAGTCTCTCAAAGCCTCAACCCCGGTCAAAGGGGTTGGAGGTGGCCTATCCTCAGTATGCCCATTAAAAGAACTCTTATTACGACGCCATGGATGGTCCAAGTCTAAAAATCTGCGATGGTCCATATAGCATGTTTTACTGCTGTGACTCAAGTACAAAGAACTAGTTTCATAATTACAACAAGGGCAAGCAAACTTGCCTTTAGTTTTCCATCCCGACAACATTGAGTAAGCTGGGAAGTCATTAATGGTCCATGTTAGGGCTGCATGCATTTGAAAAGTTTCATTTTTTAACTTATCATATGTTGCTAACCCATCATTCCACAACTCATTTAACTCATCAATCAAGGGTTGCAAGTAGACGTCAATATTATTCCCAGGAGATTCAGGGCCAGGAATTAGCAAAGACAAAATAAAGTACTCTGGCTTCATACACATCCATGGTGGTAAATTATAGTTAACCAACACCACAAGCCATGTACTGTGAGCAATACTCATTGTTCGAAATGGATTGAAACCATCACTAGCCAAGCCTAGCCTTACATTTCTAGGTTCTTTTGCAAAATCAGGATACAACATATCAAACTCTTTCCAAGCTTTCCCGTCAGCCAGATGTCTTAAATTACCATCTTTAGGACATCCTCTATCATGCCATGTCATATACATAGCAGATTTAGCACACATAAATAATCTTTGCAATCGGGATTTTAGAGGAAAATACCACAATACTTTAGCTGGAATGTTTGACAGTTTTTTCTCAGCCTCATTATTTGGTTTCTTGCCATCTTTTTCTTGTGATTGTTTCCACTTAGAAGCATGACATGTATGACACTCATTATCATTTTCATGCTCTTTCCAAAATAACATACAATCATTAGGACATGCATAAATTTTTTGACAATCCAAACCCAAATTTCTCAATATGTTTCTAGCTTCATTAAAATTTGGTGGAAGCTTTGCATCTGGAATCATTTCCCTTAAGAGCTGTAGAAGATCATTTAATGCTACATTACTAAGTCCATGAAGTGTCTTGTAAATAAACAACCTAATGATAAAAGAAAGTTTAGAAAAATTCTTGCACCCAGGATACAACTCTTGTTTACCCTCTTCAACCAACCTATAGAACTTTTTGGCTTCCTCATTTGGACCTTGTTGTACATTACTTGTTTCCTCTACGACATCTCTAAATCTATCATGCAATAATTCATCAATGTTATCATGCATTCTTGGAACATCGTCATCTAAATCTCTTGTAGTTTTAAATGATGATGGATCCTCTTCGTGAAAAATCCAAAAATCATAATTTTCCACAAACCCCTCACTTTTACATGATTATACACCTCATCTCTACGATACCAATATCGATTTTTACACCGCCTACAAGGACATTTAATTTGACCTCCTGAAGATGCTTTAGCAAATGATATGTTAAGAAAGTTCAACAATCCATTTTCAAATTCAGGCACCCATCTAGAAAAATACATCCAGCTTCTGTCTTCACCCATCACTCTAAAATTCTACAACTACAAACAAAGAGCCATAAATTGCTAGAACAATCTTTAATAGTATGAGCAAATGACTTTGATAAACCGGCTTTGACAAATTTGGTCACCTATTAGGTATAAAACTACCATTGTTAAATAGAATGAAGATATTTTGAGGAATTTGATAAAGATATAAGCATTTGTAATAATGTCACATTAGTGCTTTCTATTAGTAACAGAATTACCCAAGTCAAAGCAAGACTGATAAAATTATAATACCACATACCACATACATATAGGAATAGGAACAAGCTTAATTCAATTTTAGGAGCCTCAAGGAATAAGAACAACAATAGAAGCTGAATCAAATGGTTTGATACAATATGATCATGAAATTGAATCAAATACCTCATCAGTGTTCAATCTAAAGTTGTGGTTTCATTTTGCATAACTCATTTTGTAAAGCTTAGAATAATAGATCCAACCTTAGAAGAAAGACAACATAATACAAGAAAAATAATACAAGAAGAATAAGGATTGGGAGAAAAAAATCTTGAGGGAGTTGCAAAAACATAATACCCTTGGCAGCGGTCCAAGGTGTTCAACAGAAATAAAATACAAGAAAAATAAAAGCAAATAAGTGAAGATCTAACCTTAGAAAGACAGTGATTGCAAGAGAACCAAAAAAGGAGTCCGGTGAAGATGTTAAGTTCGCGGAGAGGGCGTCGTCGGAGATGTTCGGCAAAGACAGAGTGAGGAGGTTGCGAGATTAGGGTTAGTGGGAGAGAAGTTCGGTGGAGGGAGGGGAGGAACTCGCGATTTAGGTTTTGTGAGCGAGATCGCGAAATTAGAAGAGTTGGTGTGAGGGAGGTCCGGTTTAGGTTTTGTGAGTGAGCTCGCAAAATTAAAGGGAGTTCGCTAGTATTTTGTTCACAATGGCAGGCGGTTCGCGAGAGTTATTTGGCAAAAAATAATCCCGCGCGCGCCATTCATCAATTGCAACAGTTCTACAAAAGTGTTGCCTTTACTAATAACAAAGGCAACGCTTCTAAATAATGTGTTGTATTTTAATTATAATGCAACACTTATTTGTAAGTGTTGTATGTTTTTTCTAAAATTTGATATATAGCAACAATTTATTAAAGTGTTGCTTCCAAAGTGATACCTTAGGCTCATTTTGTAGTAGTGAGACGATCTTCTCGACGGTTCCCTCGTGCCTACGTGTTCCTCTCGCGAAAGGAAGCGTCCTCGTGTCGGAGTCGTCGCCGGAAGGTGCTCCTAGAGCCCTTAGGCTTGGTGCGCCGAGAGAGGAAGAGGAGAGGGAGGGGGTGGCGTGAGGTTAGGGTGAGGAGGAGGAAGATCTCGAATAAAAATCCAACCCCACTTAATAATTTCCTATTTATATCAAGTGGTTAAATTCACCCAACTCAAATATAAATATAATTGTTTCCTTTTCCTTTCAGCACGGCCCTGCTGGGTTCACTTGGTTACTAGAGTCCGCTATAAGTCGTAGGACCCAATAGGTCACGGGTTCAATTCCCGCGTAGGCTATTTTCGTTTTCTATTTATTTTTGCTACTTCCGCTATTCAAAAATTCCATAAAAATATCCTAAAAATCCATAAAAATACTAGTATATTTCTAATAATTATTTTGAGAATTTTCGGGCATTACAATTCCCCATACCTTATAAAAAGCTGGTCCTCGAACTTAAAATAACTCTGGGTACTTCTGTCTCATACTAGCTTCTGTCTCCCATGTTGCCTCTTCTGTTGTGTGATTTTACCAAATGACTTTTACTAATGGTATCTCCTTGTTCCGCAATTTCTTAACTGCTCGGTCGATTATCTGAATAGGCCGACTATCATAGCTGAGGTCTTCGCGGACTGGTACTGACTGGGGCTCAATCACCTGGGTGGCATATGAGATATGCTTCTTCAGCATAGAGACATGAAATACATTATGGATGGCTGACATCTCCTGTGGTAGCTCTAGCTCATATGCTACCTTGCCAACTCTTCTAGTGATAAGGTATGGTCCCACATATCTGGGACTTAGTTTGCCCTTCTTCCCAAAACGCATTACTCCCTTCATGGGAGCTACTCTGAGGAACACTGAATCCCCAACTGAGAACTCTAACGGTCTGCGCCGTGTATCTATCCTCTGGCGGATCTGCTGTATAGCTGTTGTGGTGTCTGCTACTAGATCTGTCTGAAGTTCTAGTTCTTTCTGTTCACCACTCTCATACCAGCAGATTGGAGATCTACACCTCCGCCCGTAGAGAGCCTCGTAAGGTGCCATGCCGATAGTGGCCTGATAGCTGTTGTTGTATGCAAATTCTGCTAAACTCAGATATTTGCACCAACTTCCTTTGAAATCTAGGGCACATGCTCGGAGCATATCTTCGAGTACCTGATTTACTCGCTCCGTCTGACCATCTGTCTGAGGATGGAAGGCTGTGCTAAACTTTAACTTAGTGCCCAAAGCTGACTGTACACACTCCCAGAAGTGTGATGTGAACCTACTATCCCTATCTGAAATAATGGTTCGTGGGACTCCATGTAACCTAACGATCTCCTTGAGATACAACTGTGCTAGCTGCTCCATGGAGTAGGATATCCTGATAGCTAAGAAGTGGGCTGATTTAGTCAACCTGTCGACTATTACCTAGATGGTATCAAAACCATTCGTGGTTCTGGGTAATCCCACTATGAAATCCATAGAAATGTCTTCCCACTTCTATTCTGGAATCTGAATAGGCTGCAAAACTCCTCCTGGTCTCTGGTGTTCTGCCTTGACCCTCTAACAGGTTAGACAGGTGTTGACATATCTAGCGATGTCTCTCTTCATCCTAGACCACCAAAAACGTTTCTTCAAGTCCTGGTACATCTTGGTGGAGCCAGGATGCATCGCATAGGGAGTTTTGTGAGCCTTATCTAAAATCTTTCTCCGTAGTTCCTCCTGATCTGGAACACATAATCTGTCATCGAAGTACAATACCCCACTATTGGACACTCTGAATTCTCTACTTTCTGATTCTGCTATCCCTTGCTTGATTTTCTGAATTTCAGGATCCTATTCCTGAGCTGTCTGAATGTCCCCAAGCAAGGTCGACTCTAATGTCATAGTAGAGAGCTGCCTAGCTATGAGTTCGAGACCGAGATCTATGATCTCCTTCTGTAGGGGCGGTGACATGGCTGCTAGGGATAGTAAGGTAGCACTGGACTTTCTGCTAAGTGCGTCTGCTACCCTATTGGCTTTCCCTGGGTGGTAGAGGATGTCTATATCGTAGTCTTTGACCAGCTCTAGCCATCTGCGCTGTCGCATATTCAGATCCTTCTGGGTGAAGAAATACTTCAGACTCTGATGATCTGTATACACTGTGCACTGAGCTCCATACAAGTAGTGTCTCCAAATTTTGAGAGCGAACACCACTGCTGCAAGCTCAAGGTCGTGAGTGGGGTAATTCCTCTCATAATCCTTGAGTTGTCTGGAGGTGTAGGCGATTACCTTGCCATCTTGCATCAGCACTGCTCCTAGTCCCAACTTAGAGGCATCACTATAAATGTCAAAGTTGTCTGTGTTCTCTGGTAGAGCTAGAATGGGTGCACTGGTCAGTCTTCTTTTCAGCTCGCTGAAGCTGTTCTCGCAGTCCTCTGTCCACTGAAATTTTCTGTTCTTCCTGGTGAGAGCTGTCAGTGGGGAGGCTATCCTAGAGAAGTCCTCTTCGAATTTTCTGTAATATCCTGCTTATCCCAAAAAGCTTCTGATCTCACTAGCGTTCTTGGGTCTTTTCCAGTTACTCACAGCTTCTATCTTACTGGGATCTACCATGATACCATCCTTTGAGATGATGTGACCCAGGAAGGACACCTGATCTAACCAAAATTCACATTTCTTGAACTTGGCGTACAACTGGTTCTTCTGAAGGGTCTGCAATACTATTTTCAGGTGCTTTGCGTGTTCTTCCTGAGTTCCTGAATAGATAAGGATGTCATCGATGAATACGATGACGAACTTATCTAAGTATTCCCTGAACACCATGTTCATGAGGTCCATGAAAGTAGTTGGAGCATTTGTCACGCCAAAAGGCATGACTACGAACTCATAATGTCCGTATCTGGTCCTGAATGCTGTCTTGGGTATATCCCCCTCTTTAACTTTCACCTGATGATAACCTGATCTGAGTTCTATTTTAGAGAACACTGCTGCTCCCTTTAGCTGGTCGAACAGGTCATCTATTATGGGAAGAGGATACCTGTTCTTGATTGTGACTTGGTTCAGCGCTCGGTAATCTATACACAGGCGCATGCTCCCGTCTTTCTTCTTCATGAACAATACAGGCGCTCCCCATGGTGAGTGACTAGGGCGTATGAAGCCCTTGTCAAGCAGCTCCTGTAATTGCTCATGAAGTTCCGTCAGTTCTGCTGGAGCCATGCGGTAGGGTGCTTTGGAAATAGGATTGGTACCGGGAATGAGCTCTATCTCGAATTCAATCTCCCTGTCTGGTGCTAAGCCTGGTAACTCTTCAGGGAAGACTGCTGGGTAGTCACATACGACTCAGACCTCTGCTAACTGTTGGTCCTTGTCCTGACTGGTACTGACTACGTGTGCTAAAAATCCCGTACATCCTGAATCCATTAATCTCTGTGCCTTCATAGCTAAGAGAAACTTCTTGGCCTTTCTCTTTGGTTCTCCGATAAACTCGAACTGTGCTTCTGCTTCAGGTTGGAATACGACTTTCTGTTTACGGCACTCTATAAAGGCACCGTATCTGATCAGGAAGTCCATTCCAAAGATGACTTCATAATCAGTCATATCTAGCACTATCAGATCACAAAAGAGTTCTCTGTCTGCTATAATGACTGGCACTGCGTGGATGCCATAATTTCTCCTGAAGGCAACGTCGTCAGAAACTGACTACTGAGTACCTCTGGAGGTATTGCTAACTCCTCGGCAAATGCCCTGGATATATAAGAATGGGTTGCCCCAGTATCGAATAAGACAGTTGTACTTTGCTGTAATATACTAATCTGACCTGAAACAACTGTCGAGGCATTCGCTATGTCCTCTCTGGTGAGTGAGAAAATCCTCACATTGGTCGTAGCTGGAGGGGCTTCTAGTCTGCCCTGGCTGATCTGTGGACCATCTAAAGCAGCCTGCATCTGGTGCAACTGTGCTGGCTTGACTTCATACTGAATCGGTTGTGGTGGAGGAAAGCTGGTCTTGTTTGGGCACTGCTTAGCCATATGCCCTTCCTGTCCACACTCAAAGCATCCTCGTGTGCCCTTACGACAAACTCCAAGGTGGAATTTCCCACAAGTAGCACACTTGGGATAACTGGGTTATTTACTAGTGGGTCCTCCTTTTGGGTAACTTCCTGGCTTGCGCTTGTTGCTAGAGTTCCCTTTCCAGTTAGAGCCGTGGGAGCTGTGGCCCTGGTGTTTCTGAGTACCGGAGCCTCCTTGCCCTTTGGACTCTGAGAGGACTTGCTTCTGCTGCTTGATATTGTTCTGGTAGTGCTCGGTGGTCAGAGCACTGCTGACTAGTTCTTCGGTGGTTTGCGGCCTATGAACGCCGCCAGCCACGTTCATCGCTATTTCCGGCCTCAGCATCTTGAGCATCAACTGAACTCGTTCTTTTTCTGTGCTGACCAGTTCAGGGCATAGACGAGCCAATCTGTTGAATTTCTTCACGGCTTCCTCCACTGAAAGGTTGCCCTGGCGAAACTCAGTGAACTCGTCGTAGTGGCGGTTTGTGACCCGCATGTGAAAGAACTCCTCAAAGAATTCTTTCTCGAAGTCAGCCCATGTCATCTGGTTTACTGGGCGCTTCGCTCTAATTCTCTCCCACCACATGCGTGCATCTCCTGTCAAGCAGAAGGAGGCACATTTCACCTTCTCGTGTTCTGGCCAGTCCAGAAGCTCCATCGTACTCTCCAGTGTTTTGAACCAGGCTTGTGCATCCCATGGTTCACTGGTGCCTGAGAAATTCTCTGGCTTGACTCTTTGCCACTGGATCAGATAGGCTTCTCTTCTTGCCTCTATTGCTGGGGCTACTGGTGCTGTAGGCTGGACTGGTGGAACCTCTAAGACTAGTGGCGTTGCTAAGTTTGGTTTCAGGGTGACTGTGGGAGTATTCTGCTGATTAGCCTTTAAGGTGGCTATCTCCTGTTGCAGTTCAGCTAGCTGCTGCTGTAACTGAGCCACTAATGCTGTAAGGTATGGAGGAGGCACTGAACTGCCTGCCTCATGCTGGGGTTCAGTAGCTGGTGCCCTTCTAGCTGGGCGTCCTCGTGCCATTTCTAAAGGAACAAAGGACATACATAACTAAATTATCACGTTCACATAGCTAATACTATCATGTTAGTTACTATCACAGATAAGCATACTTTGGTTATCTACAAACATGAAAGCAATAACATACAAAGTGAGAGGTATTCTTACTTGGAAGCTGCAGGTTCAATGCTGATGTGTGTGAAGGAAGTATGGAAACTGCTCTGATACCACTCTGTAACGACCCGCCTTCTACTAACTAGGCTGTAAGGCCGGAATGTCACATTATGCTAAGCTACACTGTGCGGAAAACAGAAATAATTTAAATGTTTTGCTAAGCTAATGTAAATTCTTCTGTGAATCGCTATAACAATCTAAAATTCATGTCCAAACTACATCTTGAACTATGGTAGCTAGGCTAGAGGAGGTGTTCTGGGCTTTAGCTATCACCCAGAGTTGAACTTAGATGTTCACAGCTGATACCAGACCTCCGATCGATCCACGGATCGATCCAGCTCATTACTGTACTCGGGTAAAATTCTGGATCGATCGGCTGATCGATCCAGGCTAATCAATCGATCCAAGGATCGATTCGGGAGCTCTCTGTTCACGGGAGCTAATTCCCTGATCGATCCATTGATCGATCCAGTGTGCTTCTGTGCACGGTAGAAATTTCTGGATCGATCGGCTGATCGATCCAGACTTGCCAATCGATCGGAGGATCGATTCAGCAAGGTTCTGTTCGCTGGTGTCAGGCCCGATCGATCGGCTGTTCGATTGAACTGAATCAATCGATCGGTTGATCGATCCTGAGACCTTCTGTTTGCGAATAATAGCTGCCCAATCGATCAACCAATCGATTGGGAAGCCTCCAATCGATCGGCTGATCGATTGGGGGTTTCTGATTTCGCAGCTGAGCTCTGATTTCAGCACTAATTCGTGCCTAAATCACATACATCCACTCTATAAGCATGAGATAAATTACTAGGCATAACATTACTCATAGAGTGCTATCTAATATCAAATCTAATTCATACTACACAATTCATACTACTCAACAATCTAAAAGGTAGAGAAGTAACTAAAATTATAAATGCTAAGTTTCAAGTTTGCTTGTTTCCAAGCATCTTTATTCCAAGTTCCTTTTTCTTCCACACACATCTTGATTGCATTGTCCTCCAGCCTCCGCTAGTCCATCTTTCCTTTACCTTTATCTGCAGTATAAGGAAAATAGTATCTGTAAACTTGAGAGCTTAGTAAGAAACCATCTACCTCACTAAAACATCCATACGATGCAAATTATGTTTTTAAAACATGCTATTTGAAATACATTCTGAATATGCTAAGCATGACATGGCATACAACACATAGAAGCAAAACTGATCATGGCAATAAAGCTAATTATAAACTATCATGTTGTATCAACAGAAAGACTAAACTGATACAAAAACTGAGCTGAGCTAATTCTAGACTAATGCTAAGCTGTACTGAATTCACATAACTATCTGTGGAGTTTTGAAAGCTATTTTCGTAAATAGATTAAAAATAATAATCATGCTACTGTTTGGGCCCGGCAACTGTACTTGCTATGCGCGCATCCCTAACTAGACCCGGGTTTGCAAGTCTCGAATTTAGTAGGGTTACTAGGTTATCTGAACCTAGGGACGACTGTGGGAGCCCAACCCAATGGATATCTAATCCAGTACAGTGCCACTGCTAAAAGTAAAATACTGAATATAAGCTAATAATTCTTGTCTTGCTTTTACTAGGTTGTCTAAGCCTAGAGGCGACTGTGGGAGCCCACCCATTGGACATCTAGTCCTGTAAAAGCGGTAGCAAGACTCAATTATGCTGTAAAATGCTTCTATTGCATTTTAGCTAAGCTATTAAAATGCCTACATTGCATTTGACTGTGCTAAACATTCTATCGAGCACTTGGTGTGCGCTAGTGCACACCCTATGTGCCAAAATTTGCAGACGACTAAACTAATGCATAAAAATCATACGAATAGCTACTTATACTGCAGGTGAGGGGTTTCTTACCTCCTGTGCTAGTTTTCTTACGATTCTAATCGCTAGATTTCCGGTGGAGACGATCTTCTCGAAGGTTCCCTCGCGCCTACGTGTTCCTCTCGTGAAGGGAAGCGTCCTCGTGTCGGAGTCATCGCCGGAAGGTGCTCCTAGAGCCCTTAGGCTTGGTGCGCCGAGAGAGGAAGAGGAGAGGGAGGGGACGACGTGAGGTTAGGGTGAGGAGGAGGAAGATCACGAATAAAAATCCAACCCCACTTAATAATTTCCTATTTATATCAAGTGGTTAAATTCACCCAACTCAAATATAAATATAATTGTTTCCCTTTCCTTTATGCACGGCCCTGCTGGGTTCACTTGGTTACTAGAGTCCGCTATAAGTCGTAGGACCCAATAGGTCACGGGTTCAATTCCCGCGTAGGCTATTTTCGTTTTCTATTTATTTTTGCTACTTCCGCTATTCTAAAAATTCCATAAAAATATCCTAAAATTCCAAAAAAAATACTAGGATATTTCTAATAATTATTTTGAGAATTTTAGGGCGTTACAGCTAATGCCAAGAAATTGGAAAAATGCTGAATGTGCGTATAAATGAAACAAAGGGAAAGATCGAGTAGTGTCGAGCGAGAAATCGAAGAAATACCGACCGAGAACTTAGGAGAATGCCAAGTGGGTGGAAAGATGATGGGCGAGCGGTGTCAAGCGCGCTACTGAGAAAATGTCGACCGAGCGACAGTAAACTGCGTTTGAGCGACCAAAAATGGCGGCCGGGCAATAGGAAGAATGTCGTTTTCTATTTATTTTTGCTACTTCCAAAATTATTTTTTCTATTCTAAATATTCCATAAAAATATCCTAAAATTCCAAAAAAAAATACTAGGATATTTCTAATAATTATTTTGAGAATTTTCGGGCGTTACAGCTAATGCCAAGCAAACGGAAAAATGCTGAATGTGCGTATAAATGAAACAAAGGGAAAGATCGAGTAGTGTCGAGCAAGAAATCGAAGAAATACCGACCGAGAACTTAGGAGAATGCCAAGTGGGTGGAAAGATGATGGGCGAGCGGTGTCAAGCGCGCGACTAAGAAAATGTCGACCGAGCGACAGTAAACTGCGTTTGAGCGACCAAAAATGGCGGCCGGGCAATAGGAAGAATGTCGAGCGGGTGGATAGATGATGAACGAGTGATTTCGACCGGTTGCTAAGAGAATACTGACTGGCCGCCCGACAGAATGTCGAGTGGCCATGAAGCCTGTGTGCTCTGTGAGCTGAGTTAGGAATGGATCTTGAGAGATCGAAAGGCACAACATCACTGCCCTGAGCGAGCGTGAAACCCATGAGATCGAAGGCGAATGTGAGTGGGGGCAAAGATGGGGAGTCTGATGGTTGGTCCTAGGAAGATTGTACCGGTTCCACTGTACAAAATTTTGTACAAGTGTCGAACCTTTCCTAAACAACCTATTGTATTCTTTAGAAGTTAAATTAGGAATCATAAACGGAACTTAACATTATTGATTCCAAATTTAACTTATCTGTTCTTAATGGTTTAGACTTGGATCACAAGCGGAACTTAACACTGTTGATCCAAATCCACCTATGTTATAAATTCAATTAAATATTAATTTCCAAAATTGGCTTCCAGGTTAAACATGACGAGGCACTAGACCTTCTTAGATATGGGAGTAACCACCACTTCCTAGACAAAGCCTTTTAAGGAAAGCTAATATTTAATATCCTTACATAACTCTAGGTTTAACCAAAAGGAACAATCGAATCACAAATTCAGAAAAAAAAAAACACAAACTCGAATTACAATACGAAAAACTAGAATCTAATTCCTCTTGTGTTTGAAATTCTTTCAAAGAAAAATAACTAGCATGATGCGGAAAACAATTACTAATTATACCTCTTCTTTGTATGCTAATAACCTCGAGATCTTCTACCGTATTGCTCGCCTTGCCTTGGACGTCGTGTGGACGACGATCCTCCAAGATGAACACCACCCAAAGCCTTCTTCCTCCTTCTCTAAAATCTGGCCACCACCACCACCAAGGAAAAGAGAGCAAAGGGAAAGGAGAAGGAGAGAGAGTCGGCCACAAGAGGATCACCAACAAGAGAATAAGAATAGTTTTTTTTTTATTTTTTATTTTTATCATAAGGTCTCTCCTCCCCTTCTTTTATATTACTTGCCCAAGGCAAATAAGGAAAGACTTTTTACAAAAATTAAAATCTTCCACTTGTTTTTCCTTTTCCCTTTTTATTTTTCCTTTCCTTTCCTCTTGATTGATTCAATTATCAATCAATGATGGGTTTAACAGATTGGTCGTCCCCTTGCTTGGGCACCAAGCAAGGGTGGTCGGCCCCCTTAAAAGGAAGGAAATAACTTTGTAAAAATTTTATAAGCAAAAAAGAAAATCTCTTATAAAATTTTACAAGCTCTCTTTTTAATTTCCCAATGTGGATGTTAAAAAAGGAAAGTTTTAAAAATTAAAACTAATCTTCTAAAATTTCCTTTTTTAACATGGTTACAAAAATAGAAAATTTACAATTTTAAAACTTCTATTCCTTTTTCCTTAAAACCATGAGAATGGTTAAAAAAGGAAAGTTTTAAAACTTTTAAATTTTCTTTTAAACCATGTGGCCTAATTCAAATAAGGAAAGTTTTATATTTTAAAATCTCCCTTTTAAAACTTGTAGATATCTACAAAGAGAATATTTTAAAAATTCAAAACACCCCTCCTTATTTGAAATATGTGGCCAGCACCCTTCAAACTTCATGTGGTCGGCCACCTTAAGGAGATTATAGTTGGCCCCTTTAGCTTGGTCACCAAGTCATGGGCCGACCCCTTCTTGGACACCAAGATGGGCTTTTCATGAGTGGATTAGAGGCATTAATGAGACTACGACAGGGACCTAGAGGAGAAATTGGTTTTGGCCTTCCGACGAGCTTGAGTATCCCTTGTTCGCCCCGAACACACAACTCAAGTTCATTAATAATAACTCATTTCACTAGAGAGTTATTATTGCACTACCGCACTAATCCCAAATTATATTATGGGCTCCTTCTTATCATGAAGGTGTTAGTCTCCCTGTATTGAAGATAACAAATGTCCACTAATTAAGTAAGTTACTGACAACTCACTTAATTAATATCTAGCTCCAAGAGTAGTACCACTCAACCTCATTGTCATGTCGGACTAAGTCCACCTACAAGGTTTAACATGACAATCCTTATGAGCTCCTCTTGGGGACATTCTCAACCTAGATAACTAGGACACAGTTTCCTTCTATAATCAACAACACACACTATAAGTAATATCATTTTTCAACTTATCGGACCTATTGGTTTATCGAGCTAAACCTCACCCTTTGATAAGTTAAAGACATAAATATTAGGATTAAGAGCACACACTTTCATAATAACTAAGGTCTAGTTCTTTTATTAAGTCAGTAAAAAAAGAACTTACCTAAAATTGTCCTACTCAATACACTTAGAGTGTACTAGTGTAATTTATTAGTCAAGATAAACTAATACCTAATTACACTGTGATTATTCCAATGGTTTGTTCCTTTCCATCTTAGTCGTGAGCAACTGTTTATAATTTATAAAGAACTGATAACATGATCTTCTGTGTGTGACACCACACACCATGTTATCTACAATATAAATTAATTGAATAACTACACTTAACAAATAAAATGCAGACATTTCACTAATGTGATTCTTTTATTTCAAAAATAAATGTTTACAAAAGCTTGAGATAGGCACAACATACTTTTTTTCTTGTGATCCCTTATGAATTTGATCCTAAGAATGTGTGCACATTCTCCTAAGTCCTTCATGTTGGGACCGATTATGTAGCTAGAGGGGGGGTAAATAGCTCAGCGCGATCTCGTGCTCGTCGTTGCTTGTTTCTTCAAAGATATGTAGCGGAAAATACAAAGAAACAACACTCAACGCTAACACTAAGGATTTACTTGGTATTCACCTCGCAAGAGGTGACCAATCCAAGGATTCACACACTCACGCACCCTCCACTATGAAAACACTCCTTTACGGTAACTACCGAAGGCGGAGAAGCCCTACAAGTTCACACTACAAGAAGAAAGGGAAAGGGAACAAAATACAAGCAAAAGCTTACAAGTTTGCACAAGAAAAACCCTAACCCTAGATTTCTTCTTCTGTTGTAGATCCGCCTCTTGACTTGGAAATGCCTCCAAGAACTCTCAAGATCTAGCGGTGAGAACTTTGTGGAGTTGCTGTGAAGATCACTGAAGAGAAGAATCGAAGCCGTGGAAGTTCTACCGAGAGAATAGTTCGCCAGCAGCTAAATACGACGCTAACGGTCGAATCCCAATCGATTGGATTGCTCCCAATAGATTGGGGAGGCTTTGGATCGATCGGCTGACCGATCCAGAGCGCCTCTGTGCTCTCAGGAATTGTCTGGATCGATCGGCTGATCGATCCAGGGCTTATCACGCAGAATCGTACCTCCCAATCGATCCACTGATCGATTGGGGGCTCTGGATTGATCGACCGATCGATCCAGAGCTGTTCTGTTCGTGCGACACTTCTCCCCAATCGATCTACTGATCGATTGGAAGAAGGCTTGTCGTGGGGACTCGCCCAATCGATCAGCCAATCGATTGAGCATGCGCCAATCGATCGGTTGATCGATCCAGCTTATGGTTTTTGCCCAAAACCAAGTCCAAAGTCCCCTAAACCAACATCCGGTCAACCATGACCTATTGGTACATCATGCCTAGCATCCGGCAACCCTTGACCTGCTAGGACTCCCTCACCAAGTGTCCAGTCAATCCTTTTGACCCACTTGGACTTTTCTTCCTCATGCCAAGTATCCAGTCAATCCCTTTGACCTACTTGGACTTTCCAACACCAGATGTCCGATCAGCCTTGATCCATCTAGATTTCCTCGTGCCTGGCTTCACTCACCAGGACTTTCCCAATTGCCTGGCTTCACTCACCAGGACTTCCAACTGCCTAGCTTCACTCACTAGGTCTTTCCATCTGTCTGGCTTCACTCACCAGGACTTTTCCCAATTGCCTGGCTTCACTCACCAGGACTTCCAACTGCCTAGCTTCACTCACTAGGTCTTTCACCTGTAATCTCCATGTGTTGTCTACATGTATTGTCAAACATCGAAACCAAAACATCAAGACTCAAGCTTGACTCAATTCAAGCTCATTCAAACAGGTCAACCTTGACCTAGGGACTATTGCACCAACACTTCATATCGAATTGTTTGGACAACCATACCCTTACTTCCGACAAAACTTTGATATTGTTTCCAACTACCAAA
Source organism: Zingiber officinale (assembly GCF_018446385.1). Taxonomy (NCBI): domain Eukaryota; kingdom Viridiplantae; phylum Streptophyta; class Magnoliopsida; order Zingiberales; family Zingiberaceae; genus Zingiber; species Zingiber officinale. Next base: position 22,811,584 of record NC_055988.1, read on the forward strand.
AATGTCATCTACGTATGGTACAAGAAATACCACCACGTTTCCATCACACTTCTTGTATACACAATACTCATCAGGTTACTAAAAAAATCCATAGGTCTGGATTACTTCATTAGACCAGATGTCCAAGACCTTGAAGCTTTGCTTCAGTCTATAGACTGATTGAGCTTGCACACAAGATGCTCTTTGCCCTTTGCAATGAAACCTTCTGGTTGCTTTATATGGATGTTTTCTTCAAGACTTCTATTAAGGAAAGCTGTCTTGACATCCACTTGCCAAATCTCATAGTCCATATGAGCAGCAATAGATAAAATAATCCGGATAGACTTAAGCATGACTACCGGTGAAAAAGTTTCCTTTTTCAACAAGCCTTGCTTTGAAAGTTTCCGCCTTCCCATCTATCCCTCTTTTCCTATTGTAGACCTTTTAACACCTAATGGTTTTTACACCATCTGGTGGTTCTACAAGCTCCCAGACTTTATTAGAATATATATATTCTAATTATATATTCATTGCTCTTTGCCAAGATGTTGCATCCTTATCTTGGAGCGCTTCATCATATGTCCGGGGATCAGGTTCATGTTCGCTAGGGATCAAGTCCAAAGACTCCCCCAAAACATGAATCTTTCAGGTTGCCTAATAACCCTCCCACTATGATGAGGCACTGTCTGTAATTGTGTATCATTTGTGATACGTGTTTCAGTTTCTTGTGATATTTCATCTTGTACAGTTGGTACTAGATTAGACGTGTCCTTTATTATTTCTTAAGAATAATTTTTTACTCATAGGCTTGTGGTTCATAGTATAGTCCTCTTCTAAAATTGGACATTGGTGCTAACAATGACCTTCTGATTTTAAGTACTGTAAACTTCCTTTCGTTTCTCTAGGATAACCCACAAACAGGTAAACTCCTGTCCAACATATCAGTGTCTCTTATGTGCTAGACCACCCCAAATCCGAATATGCTTCAGACTAGGCTTACGCCCATTCTGCAATTCTATGGGAGTAGAGAGTTCTGACTTAGAAGGTACTATGTTCACTTCCGTTTCTAATGTATATCCTCAAAACGAATTTTTGGTTATTATGAATAACTCATCATTGATCTAACTATTTCCATAAGAGTCTTATTCCTTCGTTCTACGCTACCATTCTGTTGGGGTGTACCAGGTGCAGTTAGTTGGGATTGAATCTCGACTTCTGATAAGCAATTCCTAAACTCTCCTAAGAGGTGCTCGTCACTACGATCTCACCGTAGTGTCTTGATACTATAATTTTGACGTTTCTCCGCATCGGCCTCGTACTCTTTGAACTAATCAAAGCACTTAGACTTGCGGCGCATCAAGTAAATGTATCTGTATCTCGAATAGTTGTCTATAAAATAGACGAAATATTCGAAACTACCTCTTATCTGGATAGTCATAGGACCACACAAATCAGAATGAACCAATTTCAACACATCTTCAGCTCTATACCCCTTAGATTTAAAAGCTTCTTGGTTATTTTTCCTCCCAAGTAAGACTCGGAAGTTGGAAAAATTTCCACTACCAATGAACCCAAAAGTTCATTGGTTATTATCCTTTGAATCATACTCAAACTAATATAACCTAGCCTTAGACTGCCAAAGATGTGATTGGTTCATTTCTGAAGGTTGCTTTCTCTTATTAAATTTAGAAGATGTGTTATTAATTTTCATTTATTGCATCATGAAAGTTATTGGATTTATAAATTGTCAACCAACGTACCAGAACAGATATTTTTTTCTATTTTCTCGATAACAACTTTGTTATCAAAATAGACACAATATCTATTCTTTAATAGTTTAGAAATTGAAATCAGGTTCTTTCTAAACTTAATACATAAAGATAATTTCTGAAAATTCATATTTTATTTCTATCGGAGGATAAACATCTCCCACTACAATAGCTGCTACTTTTGCAGCAGTGCCCATGCAGACGGTATTTTCCCTTCATATAGTTGTCGGGTTTCCTGGAACCCCTACAATGAATTGCAGACAGGATCAGTAGCTCCCGTATCTACACACCAGGTACCGGTAGATAACACCACTAATCTTGTATCAACTAATGAATAAAATACACCTTTATTATTCTCAGTTCTAAGAGGACAATCTACCTTAATGGCGAAGTCCTATTTCCAATCATTATAATTGTGACTACTAAGTCTATTCTATAGTATAACAATTAGGGGATTGACAAACATATGAATCCTAAGAATCACAAAAATATTTGGTCAAGACCTAACACCTTAAAATCCCCGTGAATTTTGTATGCCACGATAGTGTGGACATATACAAAAACAAAGAGGAGATTTTATCCATTAATTTTATTATCTTGTTAACCTAACTTTATGACGAATAAAATTAATAGTTGGTCTATCTTTGATCAAATATTTGGTCAAATCTTCGAATTTAAAATAACATTGATTCCTCAAATAATATTATTTAAATTCACCAACACCTCAAACACCGGGAATTATGCATGCCACGATAGTGTGGACGTATACAAATTCAAACATTTATAAGAGGAGTGTTTTACCCATTAATTTCTTGTCAATAAATATTTATGACAAATAAAATTACCTCAAACACCATGAATTTTGTATGCCACGATAGTGTGGACGTATACAATACCAAACATTTGTAAGAGGGGTTTTTCCCATTAATTTTATTTTCTTGTCAACCTGACAAATAAAATTACCTCACACACCATGAATTTTGTATGTCACGATAGTGTGGACATATACAAAACCAAACATTTGTAAGAGGGGGTTTTAATTTTATTATCCTGTCAACTTATCTTTTTGACAAATAATAGATGGTTTTCCTTCGGTTACACAAATAATAGCAGTGACTCTAATGGGGAGGATACTATTAGATGTGCCTAAGTGTATACCATTACTTGACACTTAGTATATTAAATAAGATTGTGCCCCTTCCGATGGGGAAGATCACACACTCTTAGTTAATTTCCTATAGTCATCCAAAATGGATGTTTGATATAGTGATCCGCAAACAAACTCATCCGATATGGAGGAAGGCACTCAGAGCCAACGTGTAAGTTTGTTTGCATCACTTACAAACTGGTAATAGAGACTGTGGAATTTATTTTAAAAATCCCTCTCTCACTTAGTTATTTAAGGTGAGGAATTTTAACCTATGCAAGCATACATCATATGCACACACACACATCACAGTAAATAAAAGCAATAAATTTAGAAATTAATTTTCCAACTATTATGGCCTTTTCCATCATTGTCCTCCATGTGCTCCCTAACTGCTGCCATCTTTAGCCACCTCCATCGGGTCCAGTCGTCACATCTATCTTGCTTCTTATTCCGCTGCGCCTCTGGTCCTCTAATAGCACCACACCTCGCAAGGATATGATTCACAACAAAAATAGAATTTTACATATATCGATCCTATATTCCACAAAGGAATGTACATGTAATCTAGATCGAAAATAAAATTCTAAAATCCTAGGGCTAATACAACTCCTGCTATATTAGTCACATACAATCATGCACACACAAAAATAATACCCTTGACATGTCCAAGGGTCCAATCACACACGATATCTATATGCCATAATAGTTGGAGCCTGCAACCACAAAATTAGCACATCCTACTATTATCCTACCTAAATTATGTATGACATGTGCATAATCTATTTGAAAACCAAAATACACAGAGGCAAACCCTAGCTCTGATACCAATTGTTGGTTGGTCCTAAGAAGATCGTATCGGTTCCACTGTACAAAATTTTGTACAAGTGTCGAACCTTTCCTAAACAACCTATTGTGTTCTTTGGAAGTTAAATTAGGAATCGCAAATGAAACTTAACATTATTGATTCCAAATTTAACTTATCTGTTCTTAATGGTTTAGACTTGGATCACAAGCGGAACTTAACACTATTGATCCAAATCCACCTATGTTATAAATTCAATTAAATATTAATTTCCAAAATTAGCTTCTAGGTTAAACATGGCGAGGCACTAGGCCTTCTTGGATATGGGAGCAACCACCACTTCCTAGACAAAGCCTTTTAAGGAAAGCTAATATTTAATTTTCGTACATAACTCTAGGTTTAAAAAAAGGAACAATCGAATCACAAATTCGAAAAACAAAAAGAAAACACAAACTCGAATTACAATTCGAAAAACTAGAATCTAATCCCTCTTGTGTTTGGAATTCTTACAAAGAAAAATATCTAGCATGATGCGGAAAACAATTACTAATTATACCTCTTCTTTGTGTGCTAATAACCACGAGATCTTCTACCGTATTCCTCACCTTGCCTTGGACGTCGTGTCGACGACGATCCTCCAAGATGAACACTACCCAAAGCCTAATTCCTCCTTCTCTAAAATCCGGCCACCACCACCACCAAGGAAAAGAGAGCAAAGGGAAAGAAGAAGGAGAGAGAGGCGGCCACAAGAGGATCACCAACAAGAGAATAAGAATTGATTTTTTTAATTTTTTTTTATCATGAGGCCTCTCCTCCCCTTCTTTTATATTACTTGCCCAAGGCAAATAAGGAAAGATTTTTTATAAAAATTAAAATCTTCCACTTGTTTTTCCTTTTCCCTTTTTATTTTTCCTTTCCTTTCCTCTTGATTGATTCAATTATCAATCAACGATGGGTTTAATAGATTGACTGGCCCCTTGCTTGGGCACCAAGCAAGGGTGGCCGACCCCCTTAAAAGGAAGGAAATAACTTTGTAAAAATTTTATAAGCAAAAAAGGAAACCAATTATAAAATTTTACAAGCTCTCTTTTTAATTTCTCAATGTGGATGTTAAAAAAGTAAAGTTTTAAAAATTAAAACTTCTCTTCTAAAATTTCCTTCTTTTAACATGGTTACAAAAATAGAAAATTTACAATTTTAAAGAACTTCTCTTCCTTTTTCCTTAAAACCATGAGGATGGTTAAAAAAAGGAAAGTTTTAAAACTTTTAAATTTTCTTTTAAACCATATGACCTAATTCAAATAAGGAAAGTTTTATATTTTAAAATCTCTCTTTTAAAACTTGTAGATATCTACAAAGAGAAGATTTTAAAAATTCAAAACACCCCTCCTTATTTGAAATATGTGGCCGGAACCCTTCAAACTTCTTGTGGTCGGCCACCTTAAGGAGATTATGGTCAGCCCCTTTGGCTTGGTCACCAAGCCATGGGTCGACCCCTTCTTGGACACCAAGATGGGCATTTCATGAGTGGATTAGAGGCATTAATGAGGCTACGACAGGGACCTAGAGGAGAAATTGGTTTTGGCCTTCCGACGAGCTTGAGTATCCCGTGTTCGCCCCGAACACACAACTCAAGTTCATCAATAATAACTCATTCCACTAGAGAGTTATTATTGCACTACTGCACCAATCCCAAATTACATTATGGGCTCCTTCTTATCATGAGTGTGTTAGTCTCCCTGTGTTTAAGATAACAAATGTCCACTAATTAAGTAAGTTATTGACAACTCACTTAATTAATATCTAGCTCCAAGAGTAGTACCACTCAACCTCATTGTCATGTCGGAATAAGTCCACCTGCATGGTTTAACATGCCAATTCTTATGAGCTCCTCTTGGGGACATTCTCAACCTAGATAACTAGGACACAGTTTCCTTCTATAATCAACAACACACACTATAAATAATATCATTTTCCAACTTATTGGGCCTATTGATTTATCGAGCTAAATCTCACCCTTTGATAAGTTAAAGAAATAAATAGTAAATATATGTGCTTGTTATTATATTAGGATTAAGAGCACACACTTCCATAATAACTAAGGTCTAGTTCTTTTATTAAGTTAGTATAAAAAGTGTTAGGATCTTTGGATCGCGGCTAGAGAGGGGGGGTGTGAATAGCCGACCCCAAATACTCGTTTCTTCCTACAATTTGAGTTAGCGCAGCGGAAATAAAAGATAGAAACGAAACAGGAGAATATAAAACCTCAAACGCGATGATATAACGAGGTTCGGAGATGATACTCCTACTCCTCGGCGTGTCCGTAAGGTGGACGAATCCTATCAATCCGTCGGTGGATGAGACCCCGGAAAACTGGCTAATAAAAACTCCTTCTGGGTGGAGAAACCTCGCCACAATCTCTCTTGCAACAGCAAGATCAGAGTACAAGAAATACAGCAAGAAGCCAAGAACAATATGAATGTAAAAACACTGGTTTGCTTGCCTTCTCGTCGACTGTTGATGAAGCAGCAACTTCACGGATGCCAACCACAGCAGCAACTGATCAGTTGGAAACCCAGCCGAGGGAAGCTCACACGAAGCTTCAGTAATGGAGAGCTCAGCAAAGCTCAGATCGCAAGGAAGAAGAAGAAGTCAGCTCTTCCCTGTAGTGGCCCTCTTATATGAACCTGCGAAGAAGAAGACACAGACAGAGATCTAGCCGTTGTGACTCAACGGCTAGACCTGGACCGATCAGGCTCCACCTTGACCGGTCCAGGATGGCTCTGATCGGTCAGGGGACCGATCAGGCCCTAGGCTGATCGGTCCCCAGACCGATCCCAACTCTCACAGAGAGTTGGTTGCGTTCCCTGATCGGTCTGTGGACCGATCAGGCCCTTGGATGATCGGTCCCCAGACCGATCCCAACTTTCACAGAGAGTTGGTTGCCAAAGCCCTGATCGGTCTGTGGACCGATCAGGCCATTCCTTCTCCCAATCTGTTTGGTTTCTGATCGGTCACCAGATCGATCAGATGACCCAGTGTATCACTGGATCGGTCAGCAGACCGATCCAATTTCCCAGCCTTAAACCTAAAGCCTTCCTGATCTAGAAAACGAGCTACCGATCCCTCTCTGACCTAGTCCGGAGAACGAGCTACTGAGCCCTCTCCGACTTCCACGTCTGGTCCAAAGAACGAGCTACTGAGCCCTCTCTGACCTAGTCCGGAGAACGAGCTACCGAGCCCTCTCTGACTTCCCCGTCCGGTCTAGAGAACGAGCTACCGAGCCCTCTCCGACCTCCCATGCCAAGCTTCCATACTTGGACTTTTCCCCGTGCCAAGCTCCCTGCTTGGAATTTTCCCGTGCCAAGCTCCCTGCTTGGACTTTTCCGTGCCAAGTCTCCATCCTTGGACTTTTCCCGTGCCAAGCTCCCTGCTTGGACTTTTCCCGTGCCAAGTCTCCATACTTGGACTTTTCCCGTGCCAAGCTCCCTGCTTGGACCTTTCCGTGCCAAGTCTCCATACTTGGACTTTTCCCAATCAGGTCAACACAAGTCGGGTCAACCAGGTCAACCTTGACCAAAGGTTGCACCCACAATCCCCCAAGTTCCTATTCTTGTCAAACATCAAAATATAACTTCTCTATTCTTGTCAAACATCAAAATATACCTTGAGTCAGGTCAACTCTAGTCGGGTCACCCAGGTCAACCTTGACCTAAGGTTGCACCAACAATCTCCCCCTTTTTGATGTTTGACAAAAACCATAATCAAGTTAGGTTAACCCGATAACCTAACTTAGGTTTTCCAATAGTTCTCCAATGTTCTTCCTTGAACATTCTCTGAACATTCTCCCCCTAACTCTAATGTTCTTCCTTGAACATTCTCTGAACATTCTCCCCCTTTTTGACACACATCAAAAAGAGTGAATCAAGGTCAAGAGTTTCTTCCTAATGAAAGTCCCATACCTTTCATTGAAACCCTTAATTTCCCCCTTGATACTAAAGTCAACAATCAATTTAGTGATAATCCCATATCACTCATCCTCAGAAATCTTGACGAGTAAAAACTCCCCCAAAAAGTCAACTCCCCCTTGACCAATAGGTAAAACTCCCCCTAAAGGTCAACTCCTCCTTGACCATTGCACCAACAATGTCTTGGAGAGTTTCAACCCTTTAGAAATCTAAAACACCAACTTCCACAGCTGAAATTTCAGACAATCAGTCGAAAATCAGCATTTTGGAACGCTCTGATCGGTCACCAGACCGATCAGGCCTCCACTGGATCAGTCACCAGACCGATCCACACTGCCCTGGATCGGTCCAGTGACCGATCTAGACTTCCCTGGACCGATCATGATCTCCTCTGATCGGTCCACGGCTCTCTGATAAGATTTCTGATTTTTTTTTTTCTCCCGAAATTCAGAAATCCCTAAAAAAATTACAGAAAATTCCAAAAATTGTTAAATTTTGAGGATACATTCCTCATAACATATATTATCATGGAAAAATAGTTTTCTATGAAAATAACTCCCATTTTTTAATCTTGATACAAAGTTCGAAAGACTTTGAAATAGCTGAAGGTTAATCCATCTTTGTATCAACTTGCTCAATGATGAATGCTATCACTAGAAAAGCTTCATCAAGGTTTTTCAAATTAATTTTGAAATGATCTTAAACCATTCAATTTAGGACCACAATCTTAGGGCTAAATGTACATGACTTGTACACAAGTTTTCCCTATGATCCTCAAATTCGAATTAGGCTCATCTAGGTACAAGAACTATGCACCTTGATCCTAACTCATAATCCTAATATCTCACACACATCTAAGGTGTATCAAACACATCCAAGTCAATTTTGATGTGAGATATGGGTTTAGGTCATCTTAAGCTAAGTTCTCATGCATTTTCTAAACAATTTGATCTCCATATCAAATTGTGTTTCTATCCTTAAATCAAATTAATTGATCATAAATGCAAGAGATGATGACATGGCATAAAATAATATCATAAGTGGAAACATGTGCCAATGTCATGATGTCATGTCATTGATAACCATGATTTTACTGCATTATTTTGATTCATATATGCATGGTTTGATGTTGATTTCATAGGTTAAAATCATGGTTACATCACATTTTGTGCATAGTGTGTATTTTTAGACTTAATTACAAATTATATTATTTTTGGTGTTATTTAATGCTAATATTTTATTCTTATTTTGTAGGCATCAAAGGATCTTGGATTTGGATCTATTTGGACCGAAATTGGGCTCAAATCGGAGTTCAAACGAGAAGATCTAGCCATTGAGCATTATGGGCCGTTCATCAAGAATAGGACAGATCTGGACCATCCGTTGAAGATCTGGCCGATCCAACTTAATGGGGAGCAGATCTGAGCTATTGATGAAGATCCAGAAGTTTTGATGCAGATCTGAGTTCATCTAGCTATTGATCCAGGCCGACTTAATCTGGACCGTTTATTGAAGACTATGCGGATCTGGGCCATCCAGTGATGATCTGATCGATCCGACCTACGGAAGAGTAGATCCAGACCCTAGATCAACATCAGTACCTTTGGATTGGATTTTGGATGAACTTTCACCGTTGATTTAGCTCCAAATTGATCCCAGCCGTCGGTTCAGATCTGGGACAGATTCAAAACACAGAAGCTACAGTGTTTTCCAGTGTCAAATCCTCCACGCACAGCAGCTTCGTCCCCGCGGCATTTCTCCGGATTCCGGCCCCTTTCTCTTCTCCAATCAATCTCCCGAGCTTCTATCTTGGTGGTGAGCTTCTCGGCGGCGACATCCCGATCATCTGGAGTCATCGGAGGGTGTTTTCTCCGGTGGAATTTGGCTCGCGGCATCTTCCTTTTCCAGCTCGATTTGGCGGTGGTCCTCCAAATCCAAGCTCCGATTCCCATCAGCAACATTCGGAGGTGGTCTTCCGGTGTTCCTGAGCTTCACTCGACGTTCATCCGCGTTCCACAGCCTTCCATCAGATCCAGAGGCAGATTTCCAGATTTTCGGCATTTTCTTGGGTTTAGGGTTGTTTCAGCTCGTCGGGGGTGGTCCGTCGGTGTTGTTGAACCTTCCTTGAGCTGATACCGCATTGAGATGTTCCATTGAGGTCCAAAGTTGGGTGGTCTCGACTTTGACACTATTGTGTGACGGCAAGAGTGTGAAACTTGTGGAATTGGTTGTGAGTTGGATTGGTTAGGATTTATTTTATTTTGTTACTGTTTTTATTATCTTAGAACAGATTCATTTGAAGTTTTGTTATATTTTTATGCAAGTAGTTAGCATTTCTTTCCTTGTTGAAGCTTAGTTTAAGTTTTATTTATGCTTGGTTAATTGTTTAGTGTTTAAGTGCTAAATTAGGTTTACATCTTGCTTTAGATCAGATTTATTTGAGTCTCGTAATTTCATCCTTAGTTTGATGTGTGTTGATGGATTTATCACAACGTAGTGTGACAATGCGTAATGATTTGTTCATTGACACATAGTTATGTTTCACTCTTGCTTTAGATTAATTTCTTAATTGTTGTGTTTTTCCTCTGTTAGATTTAGATTTAAAGCTTTTAAACCCCCAACTCCATTTTTATATCGAAAACCCCAAAAAAATAGGAATAAAAGACAATCCTAAATTACATTCTACCGTTGGTTCCTCGGATCGATCCTGGGCTCGTTACTACAACATTATTGTTTAATTAAGGGGTTCAGTGGAAAATATATTTGTACAATTTGATTAGCGGATGTGACAGATATGCTCTATATCAAATTTTGGCGCCGTTGCCGGGGAAATTGTAATATTCAATGTTTAGTAATTTTAGGATTGTTGTTTTGATTGCTTTCATGATTATATATTCATGTGTTGATTTTATTTGTTCCTGAGTCTTCTGATTTTATTTGCTAGTGTTTCAGTGTAAGAACAGGAAATTCATGTGACCATGGATCCATATTATCCGTATTTTGGAGATGGGATGGAGAATAACTACTATCAGCCTCAGACTCAATCCTACCTACCTATGGAGCAACGGAATAGGTATGAGGATGCACAAGAACAAATTGAAGAATCAATGTGGAAATGCAATGAAGTTATGCAACAAATGAGAGAACATCAAGAGCAACAATTCTCAAGGATACAGAATATACAGTTACAATTGGATCAAATTGCATCATTCATCAACCAGTTACAAAAACAAAGAGCCAGTGAAGAGGTGGATTGTGGAGATCTTGTCAGGCCTGACACTACTTCTATTTCTTCACAACAATTTTCTAATATTATTTGTGATGATGATGTAGTTGTTAAAATTTCTGATTCTACTGATAGTGTTGCTCTAGATGTTGTGAATGATGCAGGAATTGTTGCAGAAGATGATTAAGTGTAGGGGAATGCTTACTGGAAGCATTACCTCAAGAATCACCAGGAATTGAAGATGTAAGTGTAGGGACTTGTGCTATGGAGCCAAGCACCCAAGAATCACTACCTGAAGTTGAACATTCGCCAGAACTGGAGTCTGAGCATTTTCTTGATGAAAAAGAGGTAACAATCACCACTCTAGGTACCTCTCAAGATGACAAGGTGAGTATTTTGTGTAATTTTTCAGAAAATTTCATAGAGGTATCATTTATTGATTTTATTAGATGTGGATCATTTCTTGAAATATCTTTTACCCACACTAACATTCTCCTATTTTCTTTTTACCCCACATGCGTGTCGGAGGTGTTTTCTTTTATTGATTGTGTAGGAGAACATAAGCTTCCAGAGTGGGTACTAAAACTGAATCGCCTCAGACCTCCGGAAAAAGTTTTCAATGGAAAAATGAAGAATAAAAAGAATTTGGATGGAACTTTGATTACTCCACTTCCGGGGTGGATTCTTCTTCTAAACCTTCATCAACCACCGGGAATGAAAGGGGAGTTGGTTCCAATTTCACTTCCTTTTGCGTTTTAATTCATGCTTTGTTAATAAATTCTTGCTTTATACGTGTCTTTAGTTTAATACTTTTCATTTGCATTTTAGTTTCATACTTTGCATTTGCACTTTGTTTTTACATTTTGCATTTTATTTCCACATTTTACTTTCATACTTTGCATTTTGTTTAGTATACATAGCATGTCATTTGAATAAAAGCCTTCATGGGGATTATTTAGTAATATTTTTAAGATGGTAAAAGTCTCTTAAATTTGATCATCAATTTTAGGTCATTTGACATGATTGGGTGCTTTACTTACATGATATCGGTTAATATGGTGGAGGATTCTATTTTGATCAATTGAGCTTGATTGCAATAAAATACCTAGAGAGGACCACCTTAAGCCTATACTTCATTATTTTTTGTGTGTGATATGCACTTACAACAATTGAAATTCTAGAACTTGCTTAGTTTCTTTTCAAAGTCACAATAGCATATGTATCCATGAAAAGAAAGGATATTTGTCATTTTTATTCCATCATAAATTCTAATTTCTTTCTCCACAATTTTATTGAAGCATTTTCATCTAGAATTCGAATTCTTTATTATCTTTGCTTGTCATTATTTCATTGAGAGTATTGGTTGAATTCTTGATGAGTTAAATTTTGCAAGATGACAAAAGAATTAAGTGTGGGGGAGATGTATAGAGCTTTTGAATGCTTGGATTCATTTGTTAATGGATGGGATTCAAATTCAAGCTAAAGATGAAGTTTTGGGAAGATGTAATGGAGTTAAATGCTTAAAGGTTTTATGGTTGTGGTGCTACTGTTCTAGAAAAGTAAATGCTGAAATATGTTGTTATGAATGAAGTGCTCTTAAGATTGTATGCTAAATGTATCCATTTCTTGAGTATTATCATGTCAAGAGCAAGCTCCAATTGTTTGAAGTGTAAGACTTGATACTATGTTGATGCATTCAAAATTGTAAGAGACGTATGTGGTAAGAAGGTTTTGGAAATGCTGAAATCTTAACTTTCTGTTGGAGTTGCTGTGCTGTGCTGCATTCTGCAGAAATTGAATATTGCAGGAATTCTACAGAAACAGTGTAGTGCAGAGCTGGAATATGGAGGTGTGTTTTGTATCAGTTTTGTATCAAAAATTAGAATGCAATATCCAAACGAGTGGAAGATGCTGAAATAAATGGTATGCTATCTTGTATGACATTTGCAAGATAAGAAAAGGATGAATTCAGGGATTTATCTGGACACAAAACAATGAAGAAACAGGGAGCTTTAAGTAGCCACTGGAATGTGATTTAAATGGATTAAAATTCGGAATTCAATGAGTGGTTATTATTTCATCAACTAAGCCTTCGAATGGAGTGTCAATTACTCTGAAAAGTTGAAGGAGAGGGCAGCATTTGGAACTTAAAACAGTGAGGTTAAAATACTGAAAACAGAATTCTGCACTGAGCAGAAATCAGCCTATTGGCTGTTTAGCTTTTGGAGCAATGTGCCAATCTGAATTTCAATGTGTTTGAGCTTGAAGAACTAAATGATATGCTGTATTGTTCTGAGTTCTTGCTGGTTTAGAGATTGTAGAAGTGCTGACATTTTCAAGAATTGCAGAAACATTCAATGAGTTACATTTGAAATTATGCACTTGGAATACAAGTAGAAGTTGCAACTTGTTGTGTCTACTTCGGAGATTAGTTACACCAAGCTAGAGTTGCCAAACTAAGAAACCAGAATTTCTGAAATGCTTGCTTCTAAATGAGCTTCAGCAATCTACAGCCACCAGCTAGCTCTTTCAGGAATCCAGAATTTAATCTTAAGTTTAGCATTGTATTCAGAAATCAACTCCTATTTTGTGAACTTTGATTACTGTCCAGATTATGTATCAGTTCTAGTTTTTGGTACACAAATGGCCATGTAATGCTAACTTGATGACTCCCTTCCAGATATTGAACAATAATCAAATTCTGATCAACTTATCTATTATTTCAGACAACCTTCAGTTATTAATTCTGTAAGAAATTCCTGTAGATTTGGTTTCAGCAGATTTAGTTCTGCTTTAGCATATGAAATGAAAGTGAACTTCAGTCCATGAATGGTGCCAACATTTCAATTTATTTGCTGGTCAGAAATATAGAGAATTCAATTCCCTATTATTCAGTATTAGATGATGATTACTTCCAAGCTTAACTTGTCTTGAATCCAGTCAAGATCTCCCTAAATTTCAGACTTTGAAACTAAGTAGTTTATGGATTTAAGTCCAAGAAATCAGTAATTCAAGTGATTTGTTATGAACTCGATTTCAAGGAGCTATTTATGTTCCGAAACCTTGTTGATTCATAATTGATACAAGATCCTGCACACAAACTGTTCTTTAATCAGAATTCAGAATTCTGATTTTTCAACCTCAGTGTCAGAATATTAGATGCAAACTTTGAGAAAACTGGAAGTTACCACTGAATTGCTGCAAGAGTTGATGTTGTTCTTATCAGCATTGTTTCCAAGTGAAGCTCCTATCATCTCAATACCACTGCTTGTGCCAAGCTTAATCTCAAATTTTCTGAAGGTTGTTGCTGTCCAAGAACTGCAGATTATTGAAGTTGCTGAACTTTCCAGCTGCATTACAGTGCTGGAATCAGTAAGTTGGATTGTTTAGTAAGGATTCTGAGTGCTTAAATTGGACTGGACAGAATTCTAATTGTTAATACAGAACTGAAATATGGAAAATGCAGCTAAATCAAATTGCTGGAGTTGGAATTTAAGAGCTGCAGTAGAACTAGATTGCTGAAGATGGAATTCAAGAGATGTAACCAATCATATTTATTTCTCTTAAGCTTGAATTTAAAATTTGAGAAGTCAGAATTCTGAAAGTGAAATCAGAATTTGAGGATTGCAATTGAGGTATCAACAATTGTATGTGTGTGCCAAGTTGTGTTGTATGTTTTTGGAATTGATGAAGTGCAGGATTTGAAAAAGCAGGATGGTAGGCAATGCAGAAATCAGGAGTTGATGATGCTGATTCAAAGAGCTGTGTGCACTGTTTCTTAACAGATGCTGCTGTAGTTGATCAATGGAGCTAATGTGCATGAGTATAGAGCAAGAAAAGTTAATAGTAGGGAGTGTTCAGGTTGACACAGGAACTTTGAATCTGCAAATTCAGATAGAGCAGAATTCAGAGGTTGAGTATTCAGTTGAGGACACATTGTATCATGATTTTTGGATAGCTATCCAATTGAAGAAGAGTAAGGTTGAATCATTTGTGTACTCATTGACAAATGGTATTCAAGTTCAATAATTGGAAATCTAGGAAATTCATGAAGATTAGGCAACCATTTTTCATCTGAAACAATCTGGAAATCTGAAAATTTTTATAGGTTGAATCTGAAACATTCTGTGAAGAATTGGCTCTTGTTGTCATTGCTGCTTATGAAACTGTTGGTAGGCTTAAATAAGCATAACATCTATTACTCAATGAAGTGTATGCTGGAATTTGAATATGAAAAATCAGAAACAGAGAAAGTACAGGAAACAGAATTGCAGAACATAGAATTTGAAATGCTGAAATTGAATGCAGAAAGGAATTCTTATTTCTGAATTGTATCAAGCTGTTATAATGTTTCTTGATCAGTAAGAGTTCAAGCAAGTCTTTGATTTGTAATGCAATTGAAAATCAGGAATCAAATGTAGAATTTATAATGCAATTTTATTTCTGGTCAAGGCTGATTCCTGAATTTGATGTTCATCTAAGAATTTGCTAGACAATTTTTGCAACTCATAGAACAAATTCAGAAATCATCCTAGCATGAATTAGACAATGAAATCAGGGGATGCTAGAATTTGGAGCAGGAGCAACAGAATAGAAGCTGCAACTTTATGATTTGTGTGAGCCAGTTTTGCATCAATCTCAATATTATTGGTCCCTTTTGTTTTCAGGCCTGTTACTAGTTCTTTGCCTATGCTTTTTGCATTATTTTCATGATTATGTAGAGCCTAAATCCAATCTGAAACAGAGAGGGCAGTGGGAACAAAATCTTTTCATTCCAGCATCAATTGATACCTTTAGCCCGGATGAAATGTATATGGGTTGAATTTAAGCTACCTTAGGTTTCCATATCTGAACTTATGCAACAATTCTGTATTTACAAATGTGGGTTCAGTATGAAAATTGAAGAGGAAATAGTTCAGCTGCAAAGGGCAGATTGCTTCTGTGCTAATTAAGGATGAGGTTTCTGATCAGTATAGTTTAGAAATAATATCCTGTTTATTTAGAGTTAACTGAGATTCATGAATGAGCTTAACCACACATGATTCGAGCTAAATTCTTTTAAATTTCAAGTTCTGATATTTCTAAACTAGAGTTGCTGAATTATGACTAACTTGTTTGGTTTGCTGAAGTATATCAGTTTAGAGGCTCTAATTGAATGTTTAGCCACTTGTTGAGTTCCGAATCAGTTCGATAGAGGAGCTATACAGCAGCACTGAGATTCCAACTACTATTTCATTCCTTAAAGAAGCTGATATTTTCAGAATTTGAGTTCTGGTTCTGAGAATAAATTCTGGATTTCTGATAATGCTAGCTGGTGGCTGCTGAATCAGGAATCTGAATGCTGCTGGAATACTGAAATGCTTTTAAGCTGAACCCACTGATCGATGTGTTCAAGAGAAGAAGGAGAAATTTAAGTCAATTTTGGGCTGTAATAAGCTGTTACTGCAGTAGGCTTCTGAACAGCAAGAATTCATGAGGAGAAATCTGATGCTCGAATGAAGATATTGCTGAGAAGAAACAGAGAAAAGGAAGAGAATTTGCGGAATGAAGAGAAAGAAATGGCTAGAGGTATAAACTTGGATTGGAGATGTTTCATTGCCCGAGACGGACAATAGTTTAAGTGTGGGGGAAGGGAATTATTCTTCATGATTTGAGATTATTTTTGAGCTTCCAAATTGCTGAAATTGAAGTGGAAAAAAAAAACAGTGAAGAAGAGAAGAGAAAAATGGCACATCCAAAGAGTGTATCAAAAGAGTATCAAGATTCTTTGTTTGCCATCAAATTGAAGGGGAGGTTAGCTTGATATGTTGAATTGTTAAAAACAAATGGTATTCATCTCTTTTTACATCAAATGGGTCAACTCATCAAGTATATTCCTCCAATACTCTCATCTTTTCATTTTCTTCATTAAATACTTTTCTTTTGCCTATTTCATCCATTTTCATTATTCTTTTTGCTTCCATTTCAATTCTTCATGATTAAATCCTTTTGATTCATGTATGCTATATTTATAGTGATGGACAATTAGAAAATAAGCAAGCTTATGGTAGTGAAATATTGTGAGTTGCATTGAGTGAGCTCCACTTATACACATTTTTGAGTGTGAGAGTATAGAATAGGTAAAAACCTTGTGAGATTGCAACTTGCTAAATTTTTTCGATTGGATTGAAACTACCATACCTACTGATTATTGTTTGGATTGTATTCATGATTGTTTGTGATCTTTAGATGATCTTAGTTAAATTCTTTTTACCATTTTTAGGTATTGCTAGAGAATTTTCTATGGAGATGATTTTTAGTTTTCTTTACTTGCACGGGACGTTCAAGACTAAGTGTGGGGGATTTGATAACCATGATTTTACTGCATTATTTTGATTCATATATGCATGGTTTGATGTTGATTTCATAGGTTAAAATCATGGTTACATCACATTTTGTGCATAGTGTGTATTTTTAGACTTAATTGCAAATTATATTATTTTTGGTGTTATTTAATGCTAATATTTTATTCTTATTTTGTAGGCATCAAAGGATCTTGGATTTAGATCTATTTGGACCGAAATTGGGCTCAAATCGGAGTTCAAACGAGAAGATCTAGCCATTGAGCATTATGGGCCGTTCATCAAGAATAGGACAGATCTGGACCATCCGTTGAAGCTCTGGCCGATCCAACTTAATGGGGAGCAGATCTGAGCTATTGATGAAGATCCAGAAGTTTTGATGCAGATCTGAGTTCATCTAGCTATTGATCCAGGCCGACTTAATCTGGACCGTTTATTGAAGACTATGCGGATCTGGGCCATCCAGTGATGATCTGATCGATCCGACCTACGGAAGAGTAGATCCAGACCCTAGATCAACATCAGTACCTTTGGATTGGATTTTGGATGAACTTTCACCATTGATTTAGCTCCAAATTGATCCCAGCCGTCGGTTCAGATCTGGGACAGATTGAAAACACAGAAGCTACAGTGTTTTCCAGTGTCGAATCCTCCACGCACAGCAGCTTCGTCCCCGCGGCATTTCTCCGGATTCCGGCCCCTTTCTCTTCTCCAATCAATCTCCCGAGCTTCTATCTTGGTGGTGAGCTTCTCGGCGGCGACATCCCGATCATCTGGGGTCATCGGAGGGTGTTCTCTCCGGTGGAATTTGGCTCCCGGCATCTTCCTTTTCCAGCTCGATTTGGCGGTGGTCCTCCAAATCCAAGCTCCGATTTCCATCAGCAACATTCGGAGGTGGTCTTCCGGTGTTCCTGAGCTTCACTCGACGTTCATCCGCGTTCCACAGCCTTCCATCAGATCCAGAGGCAGATTTCCAGATTTTCGGCATTTTCTTGGGTTTAGGGTTGTTTCAGCTCGTCGGGGGTAGTCCGTCGGTGTTGTTGAACCTTCCTTGAGCTGATACGCCATTGAGATGTTCCATTGAGGTCCAAAGTTGGGTGGTCTCGACTTTGGCACTATTGTGTGACGGCAAGAGTGTGAAACTTGTGGAATTGGTTGTGAGTTGGATTGGTTAGGATTTATTTTATTTTGTTACTATTTTTATTATCTTAGAACAGATTTATTTGAAGTTTTGTTATATTTTTATGCAAGTAGTTAGCATTTCTTTCCTTGTTGAAGCTTAGTTTAAGTTTTATTTATGCTTGGTTAATTGTTTAGTGTTTAAGTGCTAAATTAGGTTTACATCTTGCTTTAGATCAGATTTATTTGAGTCTCGTAATTTCATCCTTAGTTTGATGTGTGTTGATGGATTTATCACAACGTAGTGTGACAATGCGTAATGATTTGTTCATTGGCACATAGTTATGTTTCACTCTTGCTTTAGATTAATTTCTTAATTGTTGTGTTTTTCCTCTGTTAGATTTAGATTTAAAGCTTTTAAACCCCCAACTCCATTTTTATATCGAAAACCCCCAAAAAATAGGAATAAAAGACAATCCTAAATTACATTCTACCGTTGGTTCCTCGGATCGATCCTGGGCTCGTTACTACAACATTATTGTTTAATTAAGGGGTTCAGTGGAAAATATATTTGTACAATTTGATTAGCGGATGTGACAGAATCATCTTATCAAATTTTGGGATTCTGGAAGTGGAATCGACTCCGACCACCAGAAATTCAGGGGAGTTGGTTCTATCTCACTTTACTTTTTCTTTCTGCTTGTATATATGTCTTTGCTTTGTTTGCTGCTTGATAGTTTATTTTTAGCTTGTCTAGTCAGCTTTCATAATAAAATTCTCTATGCATTCTTTTTACCATCTTAGAAATTGTGAAAGTTAGTTAAATTTGATTGTCAAGTTTGATGATTTATTGTCATGATTAGATTCTTGGATTACATGTGATTACAACTTGATGATGGATTATATGTTTGATGATTAGTTTCAAGTATGAAACTTAAATAAGGCATGACATATAACTAACCTAAGCATTATCATGACATTTCAAATGATAATAAAATAAATATGATGTCATGACATGGCATATGACAAACAATGTATCGCAAATAACATATATAGAAAATACCTAATTCTAGCCTTAGTTGCCATTTTTGATAATTTTGATCATTTTACCATAAATTCTATATTCCTAAGTATAATAGACCTAAAATCATATACTAAAGATTTTTAGATCACTATGTGCCAATTAGATTGACCCTAGAAAACTCCTCAAATGTGGTTGGCACATCCTAATCACCTTAGAAATAATTTTTAATTTCATTTTCAAGGCTTGATTACACCTTGAAAATTCCTAAAATGCCACCTTTTGCCATGAGTAGGTTAACTACCTATCCAATTAAGGTTGGCACACCCTAAACCATCTAGCGTGAAGGAATCACGCTCCTAGGAACCCAATACTTATTTGAGCTCATTGGGTTCACTAAATATTCACTAGGGATGACTTCCCTAGCAACCCTCCTAATGACCCTCCTAGGCTTTAAAGCCTTGGTCATTTGGGACTCATCAAGTTCAACTCTAGGGATGACTCCCCTTGTGACCTTGGTGATGGTCTTCTTAGCCCTAGGTCTTGTTCCATAATCGAATGGAACATTATGATAAGCGGGCTTGACCACTTGAGACTTAGGTTTGTGACCCAAACCTCTCATGTCCTTGGGCTTTGATTTTTGACCCTTAGACCCTAGAGTTGACTTCTCCAAATTCTTAAGAGCCTTTTCTAAAGTGTCAAGTCTTGACCTCAAGACTTGATTTTCCTTCTTTAGTACCTCAAGCTTTAATTTTCCATTTTTCTTTGAGGTATTCCTAGGCATATGTCAAGTTGTTTTGGGATTCCTATCTAGGTTTTCCTTAACCTTAGATGAGTTAACTCTAGGGTTGGCATTTCTAGTATTGTCCATATCTAGGCTAACATGTTTGGCACCTAAGCACATGTATCGGTTTCTATGGTTATCATGCTTATCATTATTGACAATTGCAATAAAACTACTAGCATGTATCTTATTAGAATTGCAAGAATGTGCCTTAAAGGATACCTTAGGGTTTACCTTAGCTCCCCCCATAGATGTGCTTGGTCTCTTGTCCTTGTGAGGTTGCCTCCCCCTTGGACATTGACTTCTATAATGTCCCCTTTGCTTGCATTGGAAGCACACCACGTGCTCCTTGCCCTTGCGTATCGGGACTCCGGCTTCCTTGACTTTTGGTGCCGGTGGAGTCTTCCTAATCCTCTTTGGACATTTACTTTTGTAATGCCCATATTCCCTACACTCAAAGCACATTATATGTAATTTACTTGAAATTAAGTTGCTTGAGTTACCTAGGGTTGAGGATGGATATAAGCTCTCTCCTTCATCCCTTCCGGAGGTAGAGGCTTCTTCTTCTTGCTCCAATCTTGAAGAAGAACTCTCCTCCTCTTCTTCCTTAGATGTTGAGTAGCCCTCAACTTCTAATTCCATATCTCCATGATGTGAGCTACTTGGCTCACTTGACTCCTTTTCATGACTTGAATTGGAGCTCTCCTCATGGAACTTAGCCAAGTTGTTCCACAACTCCTTGGCATTGTTGTATCCACCTATCTTACACAAGATATCATTAGGTAATGAAAATTCAAAGATTTTCGTTACCTCATCGTTGATTATGGATTGGTGGATTTGTTCCTTCGTCCACTTCTTCTTCTCGAGAGGTTCTCCTTCTTTATCCACCGGAGGAATAAAACTTACTTGTACACAATTCCAATTTACTAGGTTAGTCATAAGAAAATACTTTATTCTTACCTTCCAATACGCGAAGTCGTGGCGATCGTAGAAGGGTGTTATCATGACGTCTTCTACAAGTTGATCCATTCTCTAGCTCGTGCTCCCCCGGGTGTTAATCCGACGAAGAGCGACCTCGCTCTGATACCACTTGTTAGGATCTTTGGATCGCGGCTAGAGAGGGGGGGTGTGAATAACCGACCCCAAATACTCGTTTCTTCCTACAATTTGAGTTAGCGCAGTGGAAATAAAAGATAGAAACGAAACAGGAGAATATCAAACCTCAAACGCGATGATATAACGAGGTTCGGAGATGATACTCCTACTCCTCGGTGTGTCCGTAAGGTGGACGAATCCTATCAATCCATCGGTGGATGAGACCCCGGAAAACCGGCTAATAAAAACTCCTTCTGGGTGGAGAAACCTCGCCACAATCTCTCTTGCAATAGCAAGATCAGAGTACAAGAAATACAGCAAGAAGCCAAGAACAATATGAATGTAAAAACACTGGTTTGCTTGTCTTCTCGTCGACTGTTGATGAAGCAGAAACTTCACGGGTGCCAACCACAGCAGCAACTGATCAGTTGGAAACCCAGCCGAGGGAAGCTCACACGAAGCTTCAGTAATGGAGAGCTCAGCAAAGCTCAGATCGCAAGGAAGAAGAAGAAGTCAGCTCTTCCCTGTAGTGGCCCTCTTATATGAACCTGCGAAGAAGAAGACACAGACAGAGATCTAGCCGTTGTGACTCAACGGCTAGACCTGGACCGATCAGGCTCCACCCTGATCGGACCGATCAGGCTCCACCCTGATCGGACCGATCAGGCCCTAGGCTGATCGGTCCCCAGACCGATCCCAACTCTCACAGAGAGTTGGTTGCCAGAGCCCTGATCGGTCTATGGACCGATCAGGTCATTCCTTCTCCCAATCTATTTGGTTTCTGATCGGTCACCAGATCGATCAGATGACCCAGTGTATCACTGGATCGGTCAGCAGACCGATCCAATTTCCCAGCCTTAAACCTAAAGCCTTCCTGATCTAGAGAACGAGCTACCGAGCCCTCTCTGACCTAGTCCGGAGAACGAACTACCGAGCCCTCTCCGACTTCCACGTCCGGTCCAGAGAACGAGCTACTGAGCCCTCTCTGACCTAGTCCGGAGAACGAGCTACCGAGCCCTCTCCGACCTCCCATGCCAAGCTTCCATACTTGGACTTTTCCCCGTGCCAAGCTCCCTGCTTGGACTTTTCCCGTGCCAAGCTCCCTGCTTGGATTTTTTCGTGCCAAGTCTCCATCCTTGGACTTTTCCCGTGCCAAGCTCCCTGCTTGGACTTTTCCCGTGTCAAGTCTCCATACTTGGACTTTTCCCGTGCCAAGCTCCCTGCTTAGACCTTTCCGTGCCAAGTCTCCATACTTGGACTTTTCCCGAATCAGGTCAACACAAGTCGGGTCAACCAGGTCAACCTTGACCAAATGTTGCACCCACAATCCCCAAGTTCCTATTCTTGTCAAACATCAAAATATAACTTCTCTATTCTTGTCAAACATCAAAATATACCTCGAGTCAGGTCAACTCGAGTCGGGTCACCCAGGTCAACCTTGACCTAAGGTTGCACCAACAAAAAGAATTTACCTAAAATGGTCCTACTCAATACACTTAGAGTGTACTAGTGTAATTTATTAGTCAAGATAAACTAATACCTAATTACACTACGACTATTCCAATGGTTTGTTCCTTTCCATCTTAGTCATGAGCAACTGTTTATAATTTATAAAGAATTGATAACATGATCTTTTGTGTGTGACACCACACACCATGTTATCTACAATATAAATTAATTGAACAACTACACTTAACAAATAAAATGTAGACATTTAACCAATGTGATTCTTTTATTTCAAAAATAAATGTTTACAAAAGCTAGGCTTTTAGTATACACTCTAATAATCTCCCACTTATACTAAAAGACTAAGCTACCATATCTGCTGCCATACATCTGATTCTCATCCCCTCCACATGCCGATCAAAAGCTTTTGCTGGAAGGGCTTTTGTGAATGGATATTCCAGGTTATCACTTGATGCAATCTAGGCGGCAACAACTTCTCCTCGTTATATGATGTCTCGTATTGGGTGGTACTTGCACTCTATTGTGTTTACTTGCCTTATGAACTTATGATTTCTTCGAGTTTGCTACTGCGCCACTATTATTACAATAAATTGTAATAATCTTTGGGCAAACCAAAAATCATGTCTAAGCCCATCATGAAGTTTTTGAGTCATCCAACTTCTATGGATACCTCAGAGGCTGCCATATTCTCAGCTTTTATGGTGGAGTACGAAAAACACCTATGCTTAACACTCCTCCTTAGTTATGACTTCACCTCCTAAAGTAAACACAAAACCCCGAGGTTGGTTTACTATTGTCCCTTCTAATTTGAAGTCAAAATCCGTGTAACCCACAGGAAGCAAATTATCTACCTTGTAAACTAGCATATAATCTCTAGTCCCTCTAAGGTACTTTAATATATGCATTACGGTAGTCTAACATCCAGATCCTGGGTTACTTCGATATCTGTTAACTATGCCCTGGGCAAAATAAATATCTGGTCTCATTCACAACATAACATACATTAGGCTTCCGACAGCCGAAGCGTAAAGAACTGCCTTCATGTCCTCTATCTCCTTTGATGTTCGGAGACATCTCTTTAGATAAAGCTACTCCATGCCTAAAAGGTAAGAAACCTTTCTTGGAGTTTTGCATGCTAAAACGAGCAAGGATTGTATCTATATATGAAGCTTGAGATAGGCACAACATCCTTTTTTTTCTTGTGATCCCTTATGAATTTGATCCTAAGAATGTGTGCACATTCTCTTAAGTCCTTCACATCGAATTGTTTGGACAACCATACCCTTACTTCCGACAACACTTTGATATTGTTTCCAACTACCAAAAATGTCATCTACATATGGTACAAGAAATATCACCACGTTTCCATCACACTTCTTGTATATACAATACTCATCAGGTTACTGAATAAATCGATAGGTCTGGATTACTTCATTAGACCAGATGTCCAAGACCTTGAAGCTTTGCTTCAGTCCATAGACTGATTGAGCTTGCACACAAGATGCTCTTTGCCCTTTGCAATGAACCCTTCTGGTTGCTTTATATGGATGTTTTCTTCAAGACTTCTATTAAGGGATGTTGTCTTGACATCCACTTGCCAAATCTCATAGTCCATATGAGCAGCAATAGATAAAACACTACAACAAAAACCCTCATAGACATCGGTTTTCCACCGGTGTCTATTACATTTTCGACCGATGTCTTTGAAGGCGATGTAAAAAGTCTACCATTTTAGACATCGGTTTAAAACCGGTGTAGTATCACTTAACGACACCGGTGTTCGAATTGGTTATTAACTGGTGTAGTATCACTTAACGACACTATTTCATCAACGGTATAAAACCGATGTAATATTATATGTTAATAACACTTGTTTTGGCAGCGGTATACGATCGATGTAATATTAGTTAATAACACCAGTTTTACAACGGTGGAAACCCAATGTAATATCAGTATTTTGTAACAATACAAATTTGATTTTTGAAACAGTAACAAAAAAAATACACAAATATTCTTCATTCAACAGTATCCATAAAATACACAAATATTCACAAATTACATAAATATTCTTCTTACAACAATACAATGAATAATAAGATTTTGTTGGGGTTGTACAACGAGGCTACGTACGTTCAAGAAATGGTCAATGGTAATGCAACAGAAAACTGACTGCTGAAGAAGGAACCTTTCTCTTACTCTGCCCCCTCATGTCTCCGATCAATTATAAGATGTCCATCAGTAGTGTCAGATATAATTCAAGATTGTTTGCTGCAGAAGGAATCCTTTCTCTTTCCCTATCTCTTCAAGTCTCCGCAAAATCTTACACTTCAAGCACATGCAACCTTAAAACTGAAATGGTTCTTGTTTATCATCTTGAATTCCAACCATTGACAACATCAGGAAAACTGGAAAAAGAAGCTCTCTACCAAACTCAGCCTAAACTTCTTGACCTCGAGTTTAGTTCAATGCTCGGGTAGGAGGCGTCGAACTAGTTCAGGAGAAGCGCTTTCAAGCTCTGCAAACATGTTTAAATCTCATTTAAAGGACCATCGACGGACGGACGACAATTAGACAGGAAGGTGAACAAGGCATTACCTTTAGATGTGAAGTTGAATAAAGGAGGAAGAGGTTTGCCACTAAGCAAACATGTGTTAGGATCTCTCAATTCATCAAAGAATGGATGAGAGCAGGCCTCCAACTGTATCAATGATGACAAACATGTTTATGTCACTTGGAATACATACCAATGGCAAACCATTAATGATCAAAATAGAAACTAGCAAGATGTAGAGAAGACATTATGAAAGTGAAACAAAAAAACTTTATTTTTATTTGGATGTATCATATACTTACCGTTGTAAGACGCAAATTAGGTGAGTATTGAAGTAGTGTTGACACAAGATCAATTGCCTCAGGGGGTACAAAATTTGCAAAAAAACTGCATGTTGTAGACATGGTGTGTTATTGTTTGGATTACTAGGAGGATCATCATTATATTACAGGTTTAGCTACCTTATGCCAAGGGTGACCTTTCATGCATGGAAATTTGAATTCTGAATAATTTGGGTTCATAGACTTGAATTCTGAACAAAATCTTATTGTTCATTGTTTACTGCTCTAATATCCATTTTCTTTCCATTAAACTCTCAGAATCTGAAGCTTAGTGGAGTAGGCATTGGCAACCCAGTCGGGCTGGGAGGAAGACCACTGCAGTTGCTCGATCTCTACTCCGACAGTGTAGGCAAGTATGGGATCGAGGCCACCCTCAGCAGAAGCGGCTGCCATAGACTTCTGGACGTTGCCATGATAAACAAAAATATCATGAGGAAGAATCTATAGAAGTACCTGGACAACATGGGAAAATTCATTAAGAAGTATCTTAAGGCATTTCTAAAAAAACACATAAAGCTTATAAATTATTAGAACGTTGTTCAAGTTTGCAGACACACTAGCCTCATTAAATTTGCAAATGCACAACACTTGTACATACAGTGAGAAAGGAACTGCAAATTCTATGGGTACATGATTAGAGTGTTAGTCCTTCATTGGCAATAATAGATAAAAGCTCACACACTGATAACCGTTAGTGTGTGTTTGCAAAGAACTCACTGTAGCAGTTCGCCTCTCACTGAAGCATTTGGACTTCTATAGTTCCTTGTAGAGTTCACCTTTAGCTGCATATTCCAGTATCAAGTAAACTCGAGTCTGTGATACAAAATCTAGGTCAACTAAGGTGGCATAAACAAAATTCAGGTTCAATATGCCCACAATCTTTATAAGTCAAGATAGAGCCGAACCTGATCATAGAAGTAACCATATAGGCGTAATATGTTTGGATGTCGGAGGTGGCTTTGTATCTCAACTTCACGTCACAGTTGATGCTCAACTTGAGATTGTTTGAGCTGGCTCTTGAAAAGCACTTTCAATGCCACGATATGGTTACTTTGCCTCGCCAAAATGACACAAAGAAATCAGTTATAACATAATGAACGTACTAGGAAAACGAACTCTAGTATGCTATGCAACATTTCATTGCACCTCATGACTTGATGATGCTCAAACAATGCATTTTACAAGCCCTACTACCTTTTCACATATCCACTAAACGAAGAACAAAATACTTACCACTAAGATGACAACAACATAAATGTCGATTTCCATCACAAGATTCCAATTGACCTATTCCTCCATACCACCATCCTGCAAAATATAATAAACACATTTAATTCACCTTTAGTTAGATATGAACATGCAACATTTCATTGCACCTCATGACTTGATGATGCTCAAACAATGCATTTTACAAGCCCTACTACCTTTTCACATATCCACTAAACGAAGAACAAAATACTTACCACTAAGATGACAACAACAGAAATGTCGATTTTCCATCACAAAATTGCCTTGTGACAAATTCAAAAGCTTTGACTTTTGCAGTAAAATTGAATCCAGACTATCTGTTACAGCTTTTATCATGCTGCCTAGCCTACTCTTAAACAAAATTTGGTTATTAGAAGAGAAGAAATCATTCACCGACCTAAAAGAAGCTCTTGATCTCTGCTTGCGCAAGACTTCAGTGTCATAGCAATCCACAACATCCTCGAGATCGTAGACCAAGTACCTGAGCTTCCTTGACAAGATCTTCACATCATAAGTGAAAGGGCGGGACTCGACATCTTGGATCACCATGTTAACAATCAGCAACAACTCCTTGAGCTTCTCCATCTTCTCTTTAATATCAGTTATTTCCTTGACGTTCTTGTTGCGTCGGATGAGAATTGCCACCTTCTTGCCCATGATGCGAGCCATAGCAGTTACCAAAGCTGATTCCATAGCTGTCTGAACCTCGAAGAAACAAAGATTCAGAAGCTCTTCTTCTTCCTTGTGCCTGAAAGAGTCTTTTTGAGAATGTAAAAGAGGCACTAATTTGAACAAAGACTGTAACGTTTATAATATGCATTTTCATATACATTAAAGAAAGTCTCTTATACATATGATCATAGAGTATATATATATTTTGGTCAACTTCTTCTATGACCACAGTTCTTCTTCCATGTGGTGGATATCTACAAGTCGAGAAGAATGAATACGCACGCCATGTTATATGAAGCCAGTGCGATAACTTTGACAGACACAACTTAACTTTTCATCAAAAGGAGAACATATTTTGAATTCAAATGAGAGAAATTGTCCGCATACCTTGCCAGAAAAGTGTCAGTGCAGCCATCGTAGCTAACTTCAGCATCATAACATGAGAGCATAAATCCTAAATGCCCATGCTGCAAAACAACATTACGAGCCTTAGCAATCCAATGAGGCAAAAAGGGGAAGAATCCATCGACTAAATGAACAATCCATCCGATTTAACTGAAGAGCAAATCAAAGTTACCGACGAGTGTGGAATTTTGACAAACACAGCATGTGCAGAACATATGATAATGATGATACACACAAGGCAGAGTAACAATCTTGAAGATATGTGCAGAACTCGAGTCTGTGATACAAAGGAGAATCTAGGTCAACTGAGGTGGCATAAACAAAATTTAGAAAAATTGATAAATAAAATAGAAGAACACAAGAACTGGAGGAAAACAGGGGAAAATGAAGCTGTGGGTTGTAAAGCAAGGAGATCAGCAACATTCAGAACTATTACACTACTACATGCTTCCTACTGTTAAGAAAAAAACCCTTTCTTCTCATCATATCAAGGAAGTCGATAATGGGAGGAAAACAAAACAACAATTTTCTCACCATGGAACTTGAATCAAACCGAGTGAGAGGCGAAAACAAGATCAGAAATAAACCTTAACAAGAAAATAAGAAGAAGAAAGAACAGACGTCACTATATAAGTCATTCCCTACCTCTCGCTCAAGCTCTCCGCCTCTTCTGCCGACAGCTGCGCTCCAAACATCACGGGGCTAATGCCGCCTATGGGCTGCTAGGAAAAGTGATCGTAAGCGTGAGGAGCCAAAAATTAGGGCATTTCTCGGACTACATTACCTTGAGCGTTCGTCGGGACGGCGGCGTCATCCCGACAAGGTGCAGAGAAGAGAAATTACTAGCTTTGGTCATGCTGATGCCGCTGTCGATGATGGAAAGTGTCTTGTTCGCCTTGTCAGGCACGAGGCGGATGAAGAGCTCCGGCTGGGCGTCCAGCTTGCTCTTGTCGGTGAGACCCTCGAACCGGATCTTATCGAGTGCCTGCAGTCACACGATTTGCTTCAGCAACGACAACACGGGAAAAAAAAGAGAGCAGCAACATGGAAAGCAGCGATGTCTCACATCCGAGGCGTTGCTAATCAGCTCGCGCAGGAAGATCTCCTTGTTGGAGTAGAAGGTGTTGATGATGAGACTCAGCAACTGGTTGATCTCCGCCTGGAACGCGAAGGTCTCCGTCTCCCCCATCTGCACATCCGCCATCACCTTGATCGAAAGAAACTGGTTTCGCGAACGGGAACCGGAATCGAATGAATCAAGTGCTTCGATGTGATCTCGTCGGGCCCTACCTTAGCCGGGAAGAGCGAAGAGAGGAAGGAGGAGGAGGAAGAGAGGATCGGACGAGGAGGCAGAATGGAACGATTTATGCTGCGATTTTGCTTAGGACTGAAGCAGGTGGGTTTGATCCTAATCGGGAGAGAAAGGGGCGTCGATCCAGGAAGGGGAAGAGATCCAGGAAGGGGAAGAGGGAGATGAGGCTGAGAGAGATGGTCGGAGGTTTAGGTTTAGGTTTAGGGTGAGAGAAGGGGCGCGATATTGGTTTAGGTTTGGAGGGAACTTTGTGAAGTGTTGTAAATTTTGGCTGGTGGAAAAATTAAATTATTATTTTTTGGTTCATTAACACCGGGTTTTAAAAACCGCTGTTAAAACCGGTGTCTATTAACAAAAAAAGGCGCTCATAGACATCGGCTAAACAACCGATGTCTATGAGTGAAAATTTGCGCTCATAGACACCGATTTTTGAAAAAATCGATGTAAAATACTCAAAAACATCAGTTTTTGCTTAAAAATGTTGTTGTTCCACAGATGTCTATGAGGGTTTTTCTTGTAGTGAAAGAATCCGGATAGACTTAAGCATGACTATCGGTGAAAAAGTTTCCTTTTTCAACAAGCCATGCTTTGAAACTTTCCGCCTTCCCGTCTATCCCTCTTTTCCTATTGAAGACCTTTTAACACCCAATGACTTTTGCACCATCTGGTGGTTCTATAAGCTCCTAGACTTTATTAGAATACATATATTCTAATTTTGTATTCATTGCTCTTTGCCAAGATGCTGCATCCTTATCTTGGAGCGCTTCATCATATGTCCGGAGATCAGGTTCATGTTCGCTAGGGATCAAGTCCAAAGACTCTCACAAAATATGAATTTTTCAGGTTGCCTAACAACCCTCCCACTACAATGAGGCACTGTCTGTAATTGTGTATCATTTGTGATACATATTGCAGTTTCTTGTGATATTTTATCTTGTACAGTTGGTACTAGATTAGACGTGTCCTTTATTATTTCTTAAGAACAATTTTTTACTCATGGGCTTGTGGTTCATAGTATAGTCCTCTTCTAAAATTGGACATTGGTGCGAACAATGACCTTCTGATTTTAAGTACTATAAACTTCCTTTCGTTTCTCTAGGATAACCTACAAATAAGTAAACTCCTGTCCAACTTATCAATGTCTCTCATGTGCTAGACCACCCCAAATCCGAATATGCTTCAGACTAGGCTTACACCCATTCTGCAATTCTATGGGAGTAGAGAGTTCTGACTTAGAAGGTACTATGTTCACTTCTGTTTCCAATGTATATCCTCAAAATAAATTTTTGGTAATTCTGAATAACTCATCATTGATCTAACTATTTCCATAAGAGTCATATTCCTTCGTTCTACTATACCATCTGTTGTGGTGTACTAAGTGCAGTTAGTTGGGATTGAATCCCGACTTCTGATAAGCAATTTCTAAACTCTCCTAAGAGGTGCTCGTCACTACGATCTCACCATAGTGTCTTGATACTATTACTTTGACGTTTCTCCGCATCAGCCTCGTACTCTTTGAACTAATCAAAGCACTTAGACTTGCGGTGCATCAAGTAAATCTATCTATATCTCGAATAGTTGTCTATAAAATAGACGAAATATTCGAAACTACCTCTTGTCTAGATAGTCATAGGACCACACAAATCAGAATGAACCAATTCCAACACATCTTCGGCTTTATACCCCTTAGATTTAAAAGCTTCTTGGTTATTTTTTCTCCCAAGTAAGACCCGCAGGTTGAAAAAATTTCCACTACCAATGAACCCAAGAGTTCATTGGTTATTATCCTTTGAATCAAACTCAAGCTAATATAACCTAGCCTTAGACTGCCAAAGATGTGATTGGTTCATTTTTGAAGGTTGCTTTCTTTTATTAAAGTTAGAAGATGTGTTATTAATTTCCATTTATTGCATCGTGAGAGTTATTGGATTTATAAATTGCCAACCAACGTATCAGAATAGATATTTTTTTCTATTTTCTCGATAACAACTTTGTTATCAAAATAGATGCAACATCAATTCATTAATAGTTTAGAAACTGAAATAAGGTTCTTTCTAAACTTATACATAAAGATAATTTCTGAAAATCCATATTTTATTCCTATCAAAAGGATAAACATCTCCCACTGCAACAGCTGTTACTTTTGCAGCAGTGCCCATGCAGACGGTATTTTCCCTTCATATAGTTGTCGGGTTTCCTGGAACCCCTACAATGAATTACAGACATGATCAGTGGCTCTCATATCTACACACCAGGTACCGGTAGATAACACCACTAATCTTGTATCAACTAATGAATAAAATACACCTATATTGTTCTAAATTCTAAGAGAACAGTCTACCTTAATGTCCAAGTCCAATTTCCAATCATTATAATTGGGACTACTAAGTCTATTCTATAGTATAACAATTAGGGGATTGACAAACATATGAATCCTATGAATCATAAAAATATTTGGTCAATACCTAACACCTTAAAATCCCCATGAATTTTGTATGCCACGATAGTGTGGATGTATACAAAAACAAAGAGGAGATTTTATCCATTAATTTTATTATCTTGTCAACCTAACTTTATGACAAATAAAATTAATAGTTGGTCTATCTTTGATCAAATATTTGGTCAAATATTTAAATTTAAAATAATATTGATTTCTCAAACAATATTATTTAAATTCACCAACACCTCAAACACCGGGAATTATGCATGCCACAATAGTGTGGACGTATACAAATTTAAACATTTGTAAGAGGAGTGTTTTACCCATTAATTTCTTGTCAATAAATCAT